>NC_028456.1:18883448-18887927 GCF_000263155.2 Setaria italica
ATACACATATATACTTATATTTCATTCCTGCGTTCCAAACACCACTCAGTGCAACTTCCCGTGTTTTTCCATTCCCTTGTTTTGCCACTCCATCATTTCCTTTCCTGTGTTTCTGTCATTCCTTTGTTTTCGATTCCTTTGTTATCCCTTTGGAACAAAGGACTGGGCATCAAAAATCCTATAGAATTTCTATAGAATACCTCAGTCCAAAGGAATTTTGGTGGAAATCTAATATGAGGTCCAACCTCTTGGAAAATTTCCTTTGTGTCTCTCTTCTCAATTCCTATGTTTTCCGTGTTGTATCCAAATATTCATAGGAAACTTTCCTACATTATGAATTATGAATTCCTGTGGGGTTGTAGTTGGCAACCCACTTGAATTCTACATTTTTCTTATTCCTATGTTTTGAGAATCCTACATTGCAAAGGAGGCCTCGCTCTTTTTCAGGATCCCAAAAGCAAAGGCAATCAATCAATTTGGTCCATTCGACCAGCTCTTCAATATCCTAGATCTGAGATCTCTTTTCTTCAGCAGCCCCTGTTTGATATGATCCAAAATCTATTCAACATCCTTTGTCCTAAAGCGGAGGCAGGAATAGCATTTGCTGGGTGCCCCACGTACGCCGCGCAGGGCGCTCTGATGATGTCCCTGTCCCTCTCAATTCGCTATGCGATGGTCCCAAGGAAGCGAAATCAAACAATCGCGCAGCCCATGTGTGGGCCTCCGATCGATCCTGTCCAATATACTGTACCGTTGTCCGCTCGTGCTGTTGCAATGCAAGGCGTACGGATTGACGTGATTCTTTTTAAAGGTGATGCCAACTTAACCTGGTCCAATATACTGTACCGTTTTCTTAAGAGAGTATTTTGTCCTTAAAAAGTCTGTCCGTCCATGGTGTAGACGAAGTTAAAGGGTCTGTTCGCTCCAGCTTATTCAGCTGGCTTATCAGTCACCAAACAGTGTTTTCCTCTCACAACAAATCAGCCGTTTCAGCTTTTCAGCCGGCTTATAAGCTGAAGCGAACAGGCCCAGTCAAGCGCGAGCCGTTGCGTGCGATCGGGCATTCAGGCCTGTGCTTGTCAGCGGCCCAAAGCTGATGATGACCTGGTTAATCAGCTGGCGTTTATATATCACATGGTCAGCCTGTTGCGCGGCCGGCTACACGCGAGCGAGGGCCAGTGCGCGCGTGGCCCATGCTGCCCCCGGGCTCACGCAGCCACGCCTTTCGTCCCGGCGGCCGTCATCTCATCGCTTTCCGCTGATGGAGAGCACACAGCCCCTTGACCTACCTGCCGGCCAAGTCGCCGTACGCCACCGACTACCTACGCTAGCCCAGCAGCGTGCATCCCTGCTTGCACACAACAGCGAGCGCCCGAGCGAGCGCAAAAGTCGCAGCTTGTGCAATCCATAGTTTACGAGTCCAATCGGGCGCGCCCGATTATTTAAGAGATGAGACAGGGGAGCAAGGGACTGATCGATGGCGCTGGCTAGCTACCTAGCCTTTGTGTTTGGCGCTGAAACTTTTAGGTTCCGGAGGCATCATCCACAGTGATCCCACACGGACATGGCGACAGCGGCAAAAGAAGAAAAAGAGGAGTGCAGTAGTGCAATAAGTACCACCAATGCGCACGGCAGATTACAGGCAGGGCGCGCTGCAACTGCAAAACGCATGCCGACCTTGGATGGACGGCATGGGCGCCATGGATTAGCGAGTCATTGTCGTGCTTGTACCGTCCAAACCTTTTTCTTTTGGCTTGTGCTGTCCAAATTTTTTAAATTATTATCAGCCATATGCTAGCTCCCTGTTGCATAGGACGACGATATCACTACGTGTCACTGAAATGCTATTCCATCCATCCTAAGTTACTATTACTATTCGTTTTAGTTTTTCTAAATTTATTAATTTTTCTAGATTTATAAGTTTTGTTATGCTCCTAAATATATGCTACGTCTAGATAAATGGCAATGCTCCTAAATATATGCTATATCTAAATACGTGGCAAAAGTCATGTACCAAAAAAAGTCAGAATAAATAATAATTTAGGATGGGGTGTACCATTCTACCAAGTTATCTAAAGTACACGGATCACTTCGAATAATCATCACTTTAAAGATACTTTTGTGCAGGCCTGATTTCTGCAGCGGTGTTGGCATCATTTCACAACTTCACCATTCAGAAACCAGAACCCCTCTCGCTTGCACAAAATATGTACATCGACGCCATCATCTCCTCGCGAGTCGCGGGACACCCGCCGTGCATCGTTGTCGGATTAGAGTTTTACCAAATCGCTTGAGAGGTGTAACGCGCACCATTCTTCAGAGATCTGAAAGCACCTCAAGGATTGGTTCAGACTTCAGACGAATCGATAATTTGTTGACAATCTACACTGAAAGAAAGCTTTTCCAGCAAAGAACTGTTCGTTGGTTCAGCCATTGGTGACTTTGTCAAGAGAACACGTGTGCTCGTCAGACATTGTCTCCATTTCTGCAGCTAACTCCTGCAAGCTGAACTACCTTCGCACGATTCAGTCTGGACGTCAACCTTCGGGTACCTCCAATTCATGTGCGACTGAACAGAATTGTTTTGCGCCGTTGCCCATTCTCCACATAATCTCCTTCCCAGGATGCTACGCTATTCCGCCCATCGGCATGATGCGAGGACGGCGTGGCACTGAAGTGGATAGCGTGCTCTCGCTCTGACTCGGCCTTGTGGGAGGAGCCAGGCCGTTGTCATCCGCGCGTCCACGGACGAGCACGGCACGCCTCAGGAGAACAGGACGTGGAGCGAGCCGTTCTTGGCGGCCGCGCAGACGGGGCACGCGTCTACGGCGGCCTCGCACGCGCGGCACAGGCACAGGTGCCGGCACGGCAGCAGCAGCACGCACGCCTCGCCGCCGCCGCACGACCTGCACGACGGTGCCGCCGCCACGGCCTTGGACGACCCCGCGGCACCGTCCACGTCTCCCGCGGCCGGCGGCGCCTCGAAGCAGCACGACTGCGCGTCCTCGGCATCGCCCTCGGCCGCACGGGGCGACTGGAGGAGCTGGTCGAGGGTGGCGCGGAGGCCGACGGCGACGGCCTCGTGGCTCCTGGCGACGCCCATCCACGCCTGGCACTCCGCGCCCATCTGCCGGGCTTTCTCCTCCAGCTCCGCGTTGCGCCGGAGCGCGCGCGACGCCTCGGCCTCCGCCGCGCGCAGCCGCCCCGACGCGGCGCGGCCCGCGGCGGCCAGAAGCGCACGGGCATGCCTCCGCCGCGCCTCCTCCAGACCCGCGCGCATCCTCTCTGCCTGCACATAGCCAAATCACAAGCACTGCTGATCAAACACCATCCCGTCCCATCCAAGCAAGAATTCGATCCCAACCAATACGCAAATCCTGCATCGATCAAGCCCGTACCTCGAGCCTTACGAGCGCATCGATCTCCATGCCCTGGTGGTGCATCCACGCCAGAAAGCCCCGCGCCGCGCTCGCGCCATTAGCCGCCCTCCCGCTGGTGGACGCGACGCCGGAGCCCACCACCCTGCTCTGCGCATCGACGACGCCAGATGGCACTGCCACCAGACCCTCGATCCCCGCCGGGATCATAACCGCGCGCTGATCGTCCAAGAAACATCCCGCCGCTGGCGCCTCCGCCGCCGCCAGGCGCGGCCTCTTCCGCGGCACGAAGCCGTAGTTGCAGGCGAGGTCGCTGCGCGGGAAGTCCCTGAGCACCGTCGTGTCCCGAGGCCACGCCGGCGCCGTCGTCGGCGCGCACCCGGCGTACTCGTCCAGGAACAGGGAGCCGCCCACCGCCGCCGGGAAGTCGTGGGAGAAGTGCCGCGCCTGCACGGCCATGGCGAACGCGTTTGGGTGGGCAGTGGAAGTGGGAATGGATGGGCAGTTGGATGGTTTGCCGGCGTGGGTGGTTATATATATTGCCACGGTTAAGGCCGGGAAGCCATGACAAGGAGCCGTGACTCCTGCGTGTGGCCGTGTGGGTGGGGAAGACACGGCGGTAACCAAATCACCACACGTCGGCGCGGCGGATGCGTTCGGATCGGAGCGCGACAAAAGCGGGCTCGCTTTCGACCGGCACACTGCCGGGCGTGGCGGACGCCGTTCTTTGCTGTAGCGCCTAGCAAGTAGCGTCATGATACACATAGCCGTGGGTGTAGTGTAAAGATGAGGAACGTGATGTGGAATCTGGCTGGTTGGGCGGTGGTCCGGCTGGCTGGCTGGATGGATGGATATGATGGGGCGGCCATTCCATGTTTCATGGTCAGTGCAAACGTTAATAGCACTCTAGCTAGTGCTTGGAATTTGGATAGCCATCACAGGCCTACAGTTCCATGCCATGAAGTGCATGTTTGGTTCCTATTTGGATCCAGGACTAAGGTCCTGTTTGGACTAAGTCCTGTCTGGTTCATGGGACTAAAGTTTAGTCTCTTTCTTTTGACTTTTTAATCCCTAAACTTCCAAACAGAGAAACTAAATGGAG
>NC_028456.1:18888027-18891485 GCF_000263155.2 Setaria italica
GATGCTGCACAGTAGGACTCCCTCTACCTTCCCCTGATGATCGGGCGTCTTATGCAGTAGATCAGGAGGTTGCGTTTGCATGTCTGCTAGGTGTTTGCTAAAAATGACAGTATGTTATGTTCTTGGCGATTATTGAATTTTCATATCACTTCCATGAATCTTGGTTACTGGATCCGTAATCAAAACTACAAAATCTGCATCCCATGTTGTAATAATGAGGGGCAGGAGGTGTCCTCCTGAGCCTTTAGTCCTCTTTAGTCACCCTCCAGGGACTAGAGAACTAATCCCTTTATCCTCCTTCCTCTGTTTGGAAGTTTATGAACTAAAGAGGCGAAAAGGAAGGAAAAAAACTTTAATCCTATCGAACCAAACAGGACCTGAAGGGATAACTTTTTGTTTCATCTTACAATTTCTAAACTGCGATCACTTGAAGCTCAAACAAACATACTCCGTGGTGCTAGCTTTGTCCTATTCAGATGTAATCACCTTTAACCATCAGTTCCCCCTCAAATGAAAAAACATGGAACGTACTACAATACACTAAAACCACATCGTAGCCAGGCACTTGATGGAAGTTTTTGTTTTCTGCCAAGATAGAGGTCGTTCTTTGCGCTTGACGTGGTGTTGCTACCTAGTTAAGACAACGGTGGTCTCCTCATTGTCTTTCAACATGGAAATTAAAAGTTTCAGATTAGCATAGAAAATTAATTAGTCCGTTGTAGATAGGTTGGGTATTAAAAATCTTAAAAACTCATATGTCTTCCTGCCAAAATGACGGATCCAGGCGTATGTATACTTCTACATGGCTTCGGATAACCAATAATGAACCGGTATCAAACGCAATTTAATAAGAAAAGAGATGAAAAAGGCAATTCATAAAAAGATTTGGCGGCCTCACTAAATTCTGTAGTTAATAGAATTTGTAAATTCTGTAGTTAATAGAATTTGTAAATATGTAGTTCCCACATGAAGAAGAATCAACATAATAGCTAATAGCATAAAAACAAACCCAAGTAAAAGATACAGAAAAAGATGATATGTTGCCTTGATCAAACCCTGTGGATCAGCATTTTTTTTTGCATTGTGCATGTTGTAGATAACCTCCAGGGCCCTGTGTATTTTCATCGGCACTGAGAGAGTACTATGTCCAAATTAAGGTGCAGGCTCCCCACTTGGCCCCTGCTCCTCTCCACACTGGCAGGGGAACCGTTCAACTGATGCTTGAGCATGTTGCATTAAGCTCTCAATGCACAATTTTATTATACTGTTATTAAGATTGGGAACTAGATAAATATGTGCCAGTTGAGTATCATGGGATGAAATTCCTCTCATATGTGATGAAACTCATCTTTCTCTCTTCTAATATAGACATTGCCAAGTAATATCTATAAAATTTTCCATGAAACTCGGACGGAGACTAACATAGCCTGTTCACTGTTCGCAGCCGATGGCTTTTCGGAACCTCTGGATGCCACGCCCTCCGGAAACGCCAACCGAGTGTCGTTCAAGCTTTCGAGATGCCCTGCGGAACCCGGATCATGCATGCACGTTCAAGGACAACGGTTGGCAAGTTTGGAAACAAGTTGATTAGCCATACGCCCGTACCTGACGCTCTTAACTTTCTCTCTATAGATAAGCATGACGGGTCACTGCTCACTAGGTCAGGCTCATACAGCGGTGGTGCTACACTGCTACTGGTACAGCACAGTGGTGGCCTTCTGTCTCCCACATGCATATGTGCAATGCAGCCGAGCAGCGTCCTTCTCCGGTCACGAGCTACTAGTTAGTTCTAAACATTTTAGAAGACAACTCTTTTAATAAAGTGATTCTTAGCATTTTAGTAGACAACCCTTCCAATAATTTAGCTTTTAGCACGTAGCTCATAATATAAATGATCTTACACATCATCCTCACATAATTTTGAAGTACGTGTATGAGATTATTTCTTAATCTTCTCTCTCCTATTAAAATATAAGAAAATATTATATGAGCTATCTCATGTGTAACCAGAGGCCTGATGACGGTTTAGAGACAGGGCATCCTTTGGATCAGGATCGTGATCGAATTCAGCGCCAGGATTATCATCCTTACCCTATATCCGTACGCACTCTCACGTTGATTAACGCTCGGTCCATGCATGCTTGTCTGCGGCAAGGCCACAGCCGTGCCCGGGCGCACCGTTTCTGCGCAAAAATGTCCACGGAGAAAGCACCAAAGCGCTGCAACGTCCTCCTCGTCGTACGGGCGCACCTGGGCGCGCGGCCGGCCTGGGTTCCATTGCTCCATTGTCCTGCTGGTGCGCTCGCTCGCTCGCGTCAGGCTGGGGCGCTGCGGCACGCCGGCACCTGCCTCAACCCCGCTCCAGTCGGGCCGGCGGACAGGGACAGCAACATTACTTAATCCACTATTCCACTGTGCGCCGTGACGAGGATCTCTCTCGGGCGGGTCGGTCCATGGCACTGGCACCGGCACCACGCCTTCGTTGTCATTCGAGCACGAGTCGATGACAGGCGCTTCAAGTCTGCAACCGATCGATGCATCATGCATGTGCAGCGACGGCCGCGCCGGGGACCGGGATCGGCCGATGCGCGCGCAGGGACGGGCGCGATTCATCAGTAATTGCTACTCGATGCATGTCACGATCCTACACGCAGCCGACGACTCCAGGCTCCCGACATGTGCAGGGCCAGTACGTACGTGCACGGCTGTTGTGCTGCAGTCTGGTACCCGCGCGCCGCCGTGCCAGCTCGTACCTAGTAGACTAGTACCGTAGCCAGTTGGCTTTAGGAGTTAGGACTAGGAGGGCTATTGGCCAATCGGTCAGCCCCCATCCATCTCTTCAATTCAACCACATCCATGACGAATTGACGATCGACGCACGCAGTGTTTTGTGTTCATGCACTACCTCTGTTTCACCTGTTAGTTTGGTGGATGCAGTAACGCTGCTTCTCTTTAAATGACGGCAGATCGGAAGAGGGAGGCTAAACGACCGCAGCTGCTTTGCATCCTGCAAATAGGCGCAGACACGTTCACATTTCGCCGTTAGCGCCGGGCAGCAGCGCGGGGGGGGGGGGGGGGGGAGTCACAGAGGTTGCTTCGAGATGAAGCAAGTCTGTGTAGGAAGTGTGGTCGTCCGATTGACCGAACACATAGATGGACCAAAATGCCCCTAGGCGAGTAGTTATCTTAATTTTAAGTTGTAGGAGTAATTTTAGTCACTAGGGGAGTCTCTAAATAGAGAGGGGGGCTGGTTGTATTGAGTACCTCTCCAAGCACTTCCTCTATCTAGGGTTTGAGTAGTTCACTAGTGTAGTCTCTCTCTCTCTAGTTATCTCTCTAGAGGTCCTCGGATGTTTAAAGCACTAAATTCATGTATTGAACCAAATTTTTGTTGCCGGAATGAGGCCCTAACCTCCTGTGTACTACCGTATGTTGGGGGATGATGGCTTTGATGCAAT
>NC_028456.1:18891585-18901880 GCF_000263155.2 Setaria italica
GTGCCATTGCCAGCGTGTGTTCATCCAGGTTATCAGCCATCAACCAGGTGTTTGCCTCTCACAATAAATTAGGCGGTTTCAGGTTTACAGTCCGGGCTTATAAGGGGGAGCGTACAGACCCCATATTGTGGGCTCCTCCCGTCGTGGCTGTGAGAGAGAGATGAGGGGAGAGAAAAAAATAGCTCGGGTCAACAAATGTCGCTACAGTAGTGCGTTAGAAGGAGATGGAGCTAGGAGGAGTTGTGCCAAACTGGTCCTAAGCCTGATGTCCGCGCATGCAGCTCCCGTTTGTTTTTTTAAAAAAACTTCAGCTCCCGTTTGTTGGCGTACGGGTATTGGGAGCAAGGCGCGTGACCGCGCGCTAGCTCGAAAAGTTGTAGCAACAGTGCCACAATTCACGATTATTCAGAGCAGCCACCACGCCGGTAGGTTCCTTGATGGCATTACGTGCCGTGAGTGATGGCCTGGTGGGGTGCCGAGCGGTTTGGCGTTAGCAGTGTAGTACTACTGGGCCGGCAGGCAAATCTTGAGCTGTAGCAGGCAGGCTGCAGGCTGCAGCCCCCTGCACCGGCAGTAAGGTTATCGTAACAGGTTTTAGCCCACGTTTGCATCACCTGCAGGTCATAAAAATCCGAGAGATGGACTGTGATTACGAGAACTGATCCAAGTTGATCCATCAACTTGTGCTCCCACACGAGCTAATATTTTTAAAAATTATTAAATTCAAAATTATTTAGAAAGTAAATTCCTAGCTAATAATTAAAATTAAAATTATTTACCTACTACTCTCTCATTTTTTCAATACTTCAATATAATACTCATATATATATATATATTTATCTTTTTTCCATTTTGTATCGTATCTCCATACATTGTGTTCAGTATAAAAATTCAACATTTTTCATCAATTCCTTACATACATGTATAAATGATTTATATGGTGACACTCATCATGTGTATATACTTTAACTTAGTATTTCTATATTACCAATAACATAAATAGGTAATTTAGAATCACATATTAGTTTGTTTTTGATGTTTTTGTATGATGCACATGAAGATAATTAAATTAAAATTTAGGTGTTTACTTTATATTATTTTTAATAACGACATAAGTGGGACTTAGACATAAATTTAGAATGTATTTTAAATTATGATTTGTAATGATATGTATGAGTAAATTGGATGAAGATTTTGAGGTTACTTTAGATTATTTTTATAATAGCTGACCTCAGTAATTTAAATATAGGTTTAGAGTTTATTTTTTAAATATTTTCATAATAATAGTGGTGGGTAATTTTTTAGAAAATATAATAGATCAATGACTATGATTATTAGAGTTTACATGATTGATGTTTTGATGTTTTTGATTTTTTTGAGAATTTCTAGAATTTATCTTTTTTTTCTAGCGTGTGTCGTGGGAACTAATGCGGAGTCTCAAATGAAGAAAATGAGACCACATTGCTACAAAACTATTACCATGAGCTACATCAAATTTGTTAAATATTCAAACACAATGTTGTAACGACCCAGCCTAGGAAAACAACTCATGCCCACTTTACATGCTGAGTGGACCACACCTACATAGCAACCTGCTTACGCTGTTGTCCTCGCTTCGCGTAAAAGGGTTAACCCGAGGTTGAAGTGTTTCCTTGAGCTAGCTATTTAACTTGTTCATCCCACTCTTCACTTTTCATTTGGGACTATTCTAGAGCTACCGTGCCTCATGCATGGTACTCGAATTGTTGGTCCAACTTGGTCCATGGGCTATTACATCCACCCACCCGTAAGGACTGTTGATGGCTGGTAGCACGCTAATTTGTAAACCGCAGCGTACGGATCAGTTGTAGCTCTTCCCTCCTATTATTCCCCTAAGGTTTATCAATTCGTGAAACTTATAGCACAAGATCTATTTCAACTAGCATTGTTAGTATTAACTTTGTATTTATGAGAGATTTAGATCCAATCTACTAAGAATGTATAGACAGATAACAGATAGAGCAAATGTAACCAATCTAGAGCAACCTAGACTATGCATATACTGTAATTCTGAGCATGGATAGCAAAGCAACACATATATGATCTCAGTAAAAAGCATTTTTAAATCTACACCTCCGGTTCGAATCCTGAAACCTCCCCCCTTACATAAGAAAGATCCTGTCATGATCACTTCTATCAGCACCTTACACAAGAAAGATCCTATCACGATCACCTCTATCAGCGCAAGCAGGTTAAGGGCATGATCATAAGAACATGTCATACTCATCGATAGATCAGGCATGCAAATCTGGTCACCATGACCACAAGAACACCCTAGGCAATCTATCATCGATTCATAGATTGAAAAGCAAGCAAACCCGACAAAGCATAAAACCATCAAAGGAGATACTTAGATCGCTAAGAACATGAGCACATCTATTACTTCACCATGAATGATTGTACATCACGAGATCACACCGGGATCCTACCTTGATCTTGATGACTTCTAGCTTCAGAACTCCAGCGTGATCTTCCACGCACGGTGATCAGGTTGGTAAAGGTTCGCCTACGCTAAACTCCGACAACTGTACGACCCTCGGCTCTTCGGAGAGGTGTCCCTCAATCTTCTTCTGCTTCTCTACTGCTTCACGTCGAGTACGTCGTCTTGGATACAGGGCTCGATGGATTTTTTGGGGTATTTATAGTCCAAAGAGCGGATGGCAAAAATTGGAAGGCGAGGGGGCAAAGGAAACCCCTAGGCCGAACAACTTGGGAGGGTCCAGGCCAATCGTCCTGAGCCTTCCTTTTGGCCCCACACGTCATGCTTCGGCTCCAAGTCTCCTCTGGTGCTTTGAATTCTTATTTTCACTTGCACGTGGGCTTGGCGCATCGGTTGCTTCAGGATGAGATTGATCTTCAATGACTTCCCAAATCTCCAGTTGATCTTCTTTGATTCCTCTTTGATCTCGAAGTGATCTTTGCCATATTTTCAAAAACTTAGCCTTTAACTCATTTCGGAGGATTGCTTGCTAATGATGGGCATCGAAAGGCTCCAAAAGACCCTAGGCCGATCGGCCTGGGCTCCTCTTGTTGTACATACATCTATGGGCCCACCAGAAACTTTGGACAATCCTAAATATGGGGCCGGACACCGAGACACATCTGACATGAAGACCATGACGCAGGATGGCGTAGTCTACATGGAAAGACAGAACTAGTCGAGGATTAGAAAAGTTCTCGTTGTATAAGAGTAGAACTCCTCTAGTCGTATTCGACTAGTATTCTTGTAACCAACTGACCTGTAAGTCTGCCCCCAGCAATATAAGGTGAGGCAGGGACCCCTCCAACGCTATTCAATCCAATCAACACACAAGACGTATGGTATTACAATATTTAGTGGTCTGAACATGTCTAAATCGTGTGTCTGCGTTTACCTTCGAGTTCCTGATCTCAACGAGCCCCACTAACCAAAACACTACCTCGGGCACCCCTCGGTAGGTTGCCGGGTTTAAACACCGGCAGCTGGCGCGCTAGGTGGGGGACCTCGCCGAGAATCCACTAGCGAACTCGATGGCACAAGTTATCATCAAGCCAATCGTCGCGTTCGAAGCAAGCGCGATGTTTGTCTTCAGCTCCTGGGTTTGAATCACAGACGGCGTTGGAAATTTCCACCGCCACATTGCATCGACCTCGGAGAAAAAGCAGGAAACCATGAAGCTCCAGCGTCAAACTCTGGAGGATCTCGTTGAGAATTTTGGCAAATATTCAATTTCTGACCTAGTTAGAGGCTACGGGAACATGTCCGATTTCAACTCGACTTCTTCCACTAGTCGGATTGACTTTCACGAGCCGGCACATAAGCCATCGTGCGAGTCGGATTAGCACCAGAGCCAAATCCTATTCGAACTCCACAATGCGACCACCGTTTATCAGGCGACCCTGTCCATATCACAATCCAATATGGATACGATCGAGGACCTCGACTACTATTCGGATCCGGACGAGGAGACTCCTTTATCAGGTCCGCAATAGGGCCTGGTAATCATATCAACCCCTCAAGGAAGATTCATCTACTGGCCCAATATAAAGTCACCCGCTTTTGCCAAAGACGATGATTCGCGCCTCATCGCCTGCCTCGACACTCTCCCGTACTAGGAGGGAGCTCCTCTGTCGCCTATCTACGAGGAAGCCACCACCACGGAGGTCATCACTTCAAGCTCGGGAAGTTACTCCCAAGAACGAGAACTCTTCGCTGTTATCGCTAGACAAGAGGACGAAGAAGAAGAGCAACGGGACAGAAACCTGCGACAAGAGTGTCACCTGGATGATGTCTTGTAGGATTAGCTCACCGCCAACATTGTTGCAGAAGAGACATAAGCTCAAAGAACTCGACGACGAGCAAGAAACACCGCAAGAGCAAAGAAGATCTACCAATCCAGAACCTGGATAACGCCTTCGAAGCAGTTCAAATGCGTCACCATCATACTCTTCTGGCTACCATCGCATCTATTCATCTCTTAACCCACGCGATGCCCCAGAACAAGTACACTAGATAGTTGGTTGAACTGGCGGAACTCGCTACGAATAACTTGATCAGCAGAATCCGATACAGTTAGTCCAAGGCAGCGCATCCCAACGAATTCAACATGGCAGTAGCCATAGAGGTCATTCATCCAGACCTAGTCAACCCGGAGGTGACAGACCAAGTCAATTCGAAGGCGCCAGACGAAGCCAAGCTAGAGCTGAAGGTAGTCGGTCAGAACCCTCGGGAGGCCGTGGCCACCGTGGGGCTAACCCAAAGCCTGAACGCCCAGTAGGAGACCTCCGCAACAAGATCAACACCAGCCCCAATGCCCGTACCATCATCAATCAACGGTGCCGTGAGCGTGAGTAAGAAGTCGAACACCCAGGGGATGATACCAACATATTCCTTGCATTCTCCAGATGTGTGAGAAGGACAACTTTACCTGAAAAGTTCAAATCCCCGGGCATCACCAAGTACGATGGCAAGCAAGACCTAGTCCAATGATCCCGGTGCTACTCGCTGTCAGTACAAACAGCTGGGGAAAATGACGACACCAAAGTCATCTACTTCCCCATCTGCATGGAGGTGGCACCACTCACATGGCTCGAATCGTTGGACAAGAACTCCATTAACTCGTGGAAGGACCTCAAGGTGGCGTTCACCAGCAACTACACAGGGGCCCTGCAGCGTCCTGGCAATAGGATTGACTTGTCCCAGGTCAAGCAACAAGAAAGTGCGACCATGTGAAGCTACTTACATTGCTTTTTTGACAAGAAGGCCAAAATCATGGATATCACGGAGCGCGATGTCATTGACTGCTTTCAGAACGGCTTCCGCGACCGCCGGATGTCTCAAGACTTCGGCATAAGACGTCTCGCTGATGTTAAATATCTCAAGATTATGGCACAGGCGTGGGCAAATGAAGAAGATAAGGATATCGAAAGGTTCGAGTCCAATCGTAACAAGAGCAAGAACAAGAACAATCAGAACAATGGCCAACGCAACGATAAGAACCGCAACGATCGTCTCAACGTGACAACCGAAATAACTGCGCAGGAAGTCACAACCGCAAGCGCAAGCCAGACAATACTGTCACAATAATGTCGCAGTCGTCCAAGAAGGGTGGCGGCCGGAACCAAGACAGACCCTCGTTCAACAAGCTCATGAAGAAACAAAGCCCGTGGCACCCATACCACAAGCACTCTGCGATAGATTGCTTCAGTCTATATAAAGTGATGAAGGACCTGCCAGAGCCATCTGGCACCAAAGACAATGGCAAGACTAAGGAAGATAAAGACGATGGTGATAATGGCAAGTTCCAAAACCCATCCAACACCGTCAACGTCATCTTCGGTGAAACCTAGGGTACTGCTACCAAGCGGTCCTAAAAGCTCACTCTTCGAATGGTCCAAGGTGCCAATTACCTTCTCTAGGAAGGACCAATGGACTAGTTTCTCAGACCCAGGATGGTATCCCTTCGTCCTGGACCCGGTTGTCATTGGCTCCAGACTTAATAAAGTACTCATCGACAACAGTAGCGGTCTCAACGTCCCGTTCGCCAAGATACTGAAGAAGATGGGCCTCAACGTCTCCGATATGGTCGCCCCAATGAACTCTCCGTTCATTGAAAGGATTTCAATTGCACAAATAAAGGGATTTCAATTGAAAGGATCCCCATAATTCAGGACACCTGATTTGCAGTTTCCTTTATTTCGGGTGGAGAAATGATCTCTTTCTAGAGATGGTTAGGTTGACGAAAGGTTGACCCTTCTACCCACCAAACTAATCGGCTAAAGGCTCGGAGGCTGTGTGCCACGTGTCCAACGACAGAAAAGTTTTTTTCTCTAGGTTTTAAGGGGAAAGTGATGCAAATTACAGATTGACCATCAGCCGATTCTTCGATTCAACCTAAAGCTCGGGGACTACTCCATATGGTGTGCAACTTTTATTATACTTCCATATAAAATTCAAAATTGAAGGATATGAGACTGAGTTAAATGAGGCACATTATAGCCGCATGGCAGTTTTTGGTACCTTTGAAGACTCAACCAGACGAAGTACTTGAAGAGCACCAGAACTAGTTGGTGAAATCTACAAAAGTAATTGGAACTGCTGCATTCGACTAAAAAGTAGTCGGAGGCTTGTCGTACATACATCTATGGGTCCACCAGAAGGTTTGGGCAGTCCTAAATATTGGGTTGGACACCGAGACACATCTGACATGGAGACCATGGCGCAGGATGGCGTAGTCTACGTGAAAATATAGGAACTAATTGAGGATTAGAAAAGTACTCATTGTAATAAGAGTAGAACTCCTCTAGTTGTATCCGACTAGTATTCTTGTAAACAACCGACCTGTAACACTAACTCCAGCAATATAAGGTGAGGCAGGGCCCCCCTCTAAAGCAATTCAATCTAACCAACACACAAGATGTAGGGTATTAAGCAATCTAGCGGCTCGAACCTGTCTAAATTTTGTGTCTGCGTTTACCTTCGAGTTCGTGATCTCAATGAGTCCCACTAACCAAAACACTACCTCGAGCACCCCCCTCAATAGGTTGCCGGATTTAAACACCGACACCTCTGGGCTGATCGGCCTTGGCCCTTTCTGGACCCATTGGCCTCTGTCTTCATCTGCCTCGATGCTCGTTCAATGCTTTATCAAAAAATATACTTTTAGGTCCAATTCCCTACAAAAATAGAACATCCTCCAAAATTATGTTGCACATGTGAAAATGATTGGTTTATTAGGTGTAATCAATAGTTTAGGTATTAAATTCATGTTATTATTGAAGATAAATAGGGGTAAAGATGTGTCAATAGTGAGCATCAACAAGGACTCAACGTCCTCGTTGAGAGCTGAGCTAACTCACCCGTACGGGACAGTGATTCAGGATCGACTTTCCTAGCCATGTCCGTACGTCCAGTGCCGAAGCATGTGCCATACCGTGTCCACCAGAACCCATATGTCATGCGCACCATGCTCACGCATCTGACTCGCATGCGCCCGTGACACGTCATGCGCACCATGCCCGCGCATCTGACTCGCATTCGCCCGTGATACAGCGAAAGTTGGCTCTAATACCAATTGTAACGACCTAGTCTAGGAAAACGGCTATTCCCACTCTGCACGCTGAGTGGACCACACCTACACTACAACCTGATTACGCTTTCGTCCTCGCTTCGCGTAAAAGGGTTAACTCATGGTTGAAGTGCTTCCTTGAGCTAGGTATTTAAGTTGTTCATCCCACTCTCCACTTCCCATTTGGGACTATTCTAGAACTACCATGCCTCATGCATGGTACTCAAATTGTTGGCTGTACTTGGCCTATGGGCTGTTACAAATACTTATATAGAGATATACCTGTTGTCTTCATTCGATTGTTATAGATTTTGGTTAATAATTACTCTATAACATTTTCATCCACATTAATAATCTTTAACTTTTCACTTTGCATCGTAGGTATGCGCTTGAATTTATTTAATGGACCCTAAGTTTGCGCTATAATTTTAACATAGAAATATATATTCTCATCACTTCCTCTATATCTTTATAAATGGTGATGGACATTATGCGTATATACCTAAGTTATTATATCAGATACCAATTGTCAGGGTTTCGTACCGACGACTAGTGATTGTACGCTGCGCTCTCCTCACTTCCGATGGCTAGCACATAAGAGACAAGGAGTTATACTGGTTCGGGAAGATCCCTACGTCTAGTTTCGGCAGGAGTCGTGTTCTTTGGATCGAGCGCACTGGGCTTACAATGGATGCTTGTAAGCAAGCGATGCGTGAGTGCGTGTGACTGAATCCGAGAGAGCAAGAAAAGAGGTCCAGTTCCCTTTATATAGGCCAGGGACCAGTGACAATGTTGAAACATAGAGGGGTCCCCGACCTCTGAGGTCTTGAGTTGTGGCGTGGTCAGGTCTTCCTTACACCAAGAGGCTTCCTGGTCCTATCCTCTTGGCCGGTCGTGGGCTTCGCATGCCCTGTACGGTAGCTCCTGTATGGCGTGGGCTGCTTACGCACGGCCTGGCCTGCTCCGTTGTGTGCTCCCATCCCGATCGCCAACCTCGTGGTAGTGAACGGGATAGGAGCCGTTGCTAACGTCTGTATCGGTGATGAGTGGGCGAGCCTTGATTAGTGGCCGAGACGGGGCGTGCCGCTCGTCCCGACTGTCCCCGACCTCTTTAGTGCGCTTATGGCCACTCCTCGCCATACTGTCTGTCGCTGGGTCCCGCCTCGCCTGCAGGACCGTACCGGGCCTTGCGTGGTGGCATGGCCTTGACCTTGACGGGTCACCCTGGCGGCGAAGGTGACGATGACGTCAAGCCGCATGGGCGTTTACGGCCACGTGTGGCCTCGTCCTGCAAGCCGTCCTGGGCGGTCCGAAGGGTGTAGCCTCACCCTCGGACCCCTTGGCTAAAGGTCGGCTCCCTCCGCCTGGTCATGTCCCCGCGTGGGGTGGTCAGGGGGAAGCCATGTCTCGCATTTAATGCTCCTGGTACGGCGTCGGTCACCCCTGGTCAAGAAGCGGGTGGGGCGATATGGGCCTCTTGCTGGCCCCGCCTCGATCTGGCTGGATCGATGGACTGTTGGCCTCGGCTCCCAACTAGGGGAGGTCGGGAGGTAGGTTGCGGTGTCTTCTGGGCCACCTCCAGCACGCCTCTTGCTGTTAGGCCTTTGGCTTTTTGGCGCCTAGTTGCCTTAAATCCACTGGGGGTACCACTGGTACAGGAACCCATCACCAATAATTTAAGAAATAGACGATTTAGACTCTCATATTGATGTATATTTTTAATTAAGGTGATTGGATTCAAATATCGGGTTACCTCATGTTATTTTTAATTATAGCATATGTGGATAATATAGATGCAAATTTAAGAGATTATTTTAAGTCTAGTGGTGGGAATTTAGTTGCAAATTTATAGGGTTATTTCAAATATTGTTTATAATGGCATGAGTGGGTAATTTTGATGAAGATTAATGGGTTACTTTAGTTAATTCTATATAATGGTAGAGGTGGATAATTTAGATATAGATTTAGGGGGTTACTTTAGGTTATTTTTATAATGGCATAGGTGGATCCAATAGCTATAATGATTTGAGTTTACCGATTGATGGTTAGATGTTTTGCTTCTTTGTGAGAATTTGTAGAATTTCGATCTTTCTCTAGAGTGTCCACCTAAAAATTCTAGGTGGCTTTACCTGGAGGCTTCAAAAGTAGCATCCAATTACTAATATTAATATCTGGATCTCGGATAGTGATCATTCAGACTGTTTCGATCCTGGAGTATAATCTGGATAATGAGTTGGTCGTGAATGCCAAATGTCCATAATGCTTTTGGTTTTTCACTTCTTTACAACCTCTAAAAAGCTAGACAAAATGGGATAGTAGGATTATGGTGGGGATTTTTAAAATATATACCACAATCCAACCTTATTCGAATGAAATTGTGATTAATTTGTTTTTCTGAATTATAGAATCCGTAGATCCAAAAGGTAGCAACAATAAGTTCCCACGGACGACCTAAACTTGGAGAGAATGGCAGTTGTTGCCAATTCCTTTCCTTTCTCTCGCTCTCACCCTTTTAATAACCTGTTTAATTTAGGGGGTGTTTGGGAGAGGGGTCCTAAACTTTAGCACCCCCACTTTAGCCTATTTTAGCCCCCAAGCTTCCTAAACTTTAGCACCCCCACTTTAGCCTATTTTAACCCCCAAGCTTCCTAAACAGGTGGGCTAAATCTTGTGGGCTAAACTTTAGCCCCCCACTAATCATTTAGTCAC
>NC_028456.1:18901980-19007453 GCF_000263155.2 Setaria italica
GCTCCCTCCCAAACACCCCCAAAGGCTAAAATTTAGCACTCTTTTTGAGAGGACTAAAATTTAGTCCAGGACTAAATTTTAGTACCCTCCTGCCAAACAGGGCCTTAATGTTGCGCCAAGAATTGATGCAGGCGTACGTCGTTTTCACATGGAAAACAACTTAACGGCTATCTTTCTCGTGTGATCTTCCTGTGCACCACATTTTTCAGGTTAGCCTTGTGGTCGTAGGAGAGCGCATCCTGGCCGGTCCGCGTCGTGTGTGCTGTCTGATGACGAGTTCGTTTTGCCGGCCAACGCCGTGTCTCCACTTGCACAGCTTCTTTGTCACGCTCTTCAAACAACATGTCCTGACATGCTGAGTATGATGTTTTTTTTTTGAACCGAAATGCTGAGTATGATGTGGACTCTCGCAATCCATGAGGTACACAGATTTACACCTAGCCGCCAGAAAACAGCTAGTACACGATCAATTAGACCTCAACATCTATAACCCGTCACGTCTCCTCTTTCTTACGAATACATGCACAACCATGAGTGGCATGAATCAATTTGAGTTTTCCATCAATACGTGCACGACGCATGTTGGTGGAGGCGTGTGGAGCAGGAGGAAGATAAAGGGAGAGATAAGATTGGTAAGTGGTGCAAGGGAAGTGTAGGATAGATAAATATCTCTTCAACTATTATTTAGCTATTGGATCCAAACATCCATAACTAAAATTTAGCTAATAACTAATCTTTACCCAGCTAAAAAAGATGAACTAAGATAGGTGGATCCAAACATGATCTAAAGTTGCAAATCATTCCCTAATATAGTCCTACATAACCCTCAAGCCTAGAACTAAAACATAACTGCATGCACTGCACCTTGATATTAATCCAAAGGCAAATTAAATAGGCGTCATGATCCCTCAACTTTACCTTAATGGTCAAGTTCGTCCCCCAACTATTAAATCGACCAATCTAGTCCTTCACCTTTCATTTTAGGTCAATCTCATCCTTGTGCTGATGTGGAGCTCCATGCCAGTACGAGACTAATACAAAAGTCATTTTTACCCTTGCTTCCTTCCTTCTTCCCCTCCTCAATTTTGTTGATTTTCAGGAATTTACTAGGGACGTCGAGATTCTTGTTGCCTGATTTTTTTCTAGTAATTCCAATCAATGTCCAATAATGTTAACATCATTGTTCTTGTCACCTTGTGTAAAAGGGTATAAGACTCCAGTCTACTACTGTTGCTGCAGTTTGCATAGTTTCTTAGAAACGCTAACCCACATTGCCCTACTCAAAAGCACTAGAATTTATGATCAGATTGTGTCATTTAAGAACTGAAGTAAGTTCTAAAAACTCTCTTCAATTACTTAAAGCAATGAATCAAATACTTATATAGGATTGATGTTAGTATGATTGTATCATAAGATTGTGTCATTTAAGCACTAGAGTTAAAAAGTTTCCGTTGGCTCACGTCATAGCAGATAGCAGGTCTGCGTCGCCGTCAGAACAGTGGCATTGGGTTTGCTCAAAAAAAAAAAAAAGTGGCATAGGGTCCATGAAACGGCTGGCCCAAGTTACTTCATTCAATGAGAAATTACCGGTGGTCCAAGTAAATAGCACATTGGCATAAATTGAGAAGGGGAGAAGGGGCCAAGGGTCAAAAAAAGACCCAGTATACTGGAGCGTCATGTCAGCACAAAAGGACGAGTTTGATAATAAAAAGAAAGTTGAGAGACTAGTTTGATCCATTTGAAAGTTAACGAACGAACTTGACCCTTAAACTAAAATTGAGGGACTAAAATTGCTATTTTGCCTAATCCAAAGATACCTAACTATCGGACTACAGAACATCCACATCTCTATTCATTGCACTGACTGATGTGGTCGCCGTCCTCTCTCCCTGCAACATGCCAGCATCTCTCCATCCCAACAGTACGTGCCAAGTACGCGTAACTATTTCAGCGGAAAGAACAACAATCTGTAGCTGCCAGCTAGCTCCTTTTGAAAGTTTCAAGTCTAGTCTTACGATGAAATAATTGAAGTTACTTTCTTCATGAAAAAAATTACTTTGGAAAAAGCAAGCAGAGATAGATTATTGCTAGTGTACGGTGTACCACGCTAGAAGCTGCACGATTGATTTGTATAAGGGCAAGGGCAATGTTGCCAAAGCTAGCCTTAAGATGTACCCTGTCAGTTGGCAATAGTAGTTGTAATTACTACAATGCTTGAGGTCAAAATTGACATTAGATGTGGGCCCACACTCTCTCTCCGTCTGCAATTCCGCATGTGCATGCAGCCTGCCTTCTGATGTTATCCACAGCCATGCGTGCGAGGAGGAGAGGAGAGAGAAATCACTTTTTCTTTTCCATCTTATTAAACCTTTCGACTTAAAAATTACGATAGCAAAATATATTGCCAAGATTACGGATAAGTTGCGGCCTTAATTGAAAACAACAACCCATGAACAAATAAAACGTGAGTAGTCCACATATTATTGGTACCTTCCTGCATGCTGTTTTTTATAAAGGATACATACATAGGACGCACACAACCACGCACATCACACTCACACCGCATGCACACACGCGCGTGCGCGTCCATATACATTTAGCTGTTTGGCAGATAAGGACGGAGCAATTAGATCCTGTGCTCACATTTTCTTTAGAAATTACAATATATAGATGCTCACATTTACCCTCCCCTAGAGGGAAAGTGTTTTTTTAACTCAAAAATCAGTTTTTTTTTTGAAGTTGAGTTAGTAATCGCCCGAACCTCTGCTGTGGGCCCCACCTAGCTCCCATTTTCCCGGCTAGCTAGTACTGATTCGCCAACTGAGAGACAGAGTCACCCGGTCCACCCAGGAGACCGGGCGGCGGCAGGCAGAGACACCTGCACACGCATCACCATCGCTATCACGGTCGTTGTGTGATGATGGGGATCGGATCGGAATGATTAGGCCGTGGGCCCCGCCCAGAAAGGCCAAAATGGCAAGGCCGAAAGCCATGCGAGATACTCCCTCCGCCCAGATCGGAATGATGGGAAAGGATGTAATTTTAGGAACAGGTCCGAACATTTGCTAAAGTTTAGCATATAGTATCCAAATACCTCCTTGGTTTGGTTACTGCCTTCATCTCGGTACTGCAGATTGCATCCTTTCCCGAACGGAGGGATACCCCTCGCTAAACTTTAGTGCCTGTCACATCAGATGTTTGATACTAATTAGGAGTATTAAACATAGTCTAATTATAAAACTAATTGCACAGATGGATTCTAATTCGCGAGACGAATCTATTAAGCCTAATTAGTCCATGATTTGACAATGTGGTGCTACAGTAACCATTTGCTAATGATGGATTAATTAGCCTTAATAGATTCTCGCGAATTGGACTCCATCTGTGCAATTAGTTTTCTAATTAGCTCATGTTTAATCCTTCTAATTAGCATCCGAACATCTGATGTGATCCTGCTAAAGTTTAGCACCTCGTATCCAAACACCCCCTTATTCATCTGTCCGCGTGGACTGCGGAGGTTGTCGCTAAATCGTTGAGGCATATATGGATACGCTTTTGTTAAAGTTTATCCTAGCTAAAGTTTAGCACTTCCACCCATTAGCATTCTCATTTGGAGACATGACTAATGTATAGAGCTAAATTCATGAAATGTTACTTTTGTCCTTTATCTCTCACCTCCCCTTTCTTTCTCCCCTTTTGGTCTTTTCACAAGCCATTAGTACCCATTAGCTCCTCCCCACCAGCTAATATTTTTCGCACTTTTGAGCATGCTAAAGTCTAGCCCTCCTTATAAGTCCTTTCATTTGGATAGACTAATGCATAAAGGTGCTAAATTTTAGCACTTTCGTCCATTAGCACTTGGATCAAACAGACCCAAAATCAACTAACGTTGGCCCCATCTTTGTGAGTTCCCTGAAGATTGTTTGAATCCAAGTGGATAGTACTAAAAGGCTGTTTGGATGCAAGTGTTGATGAGATAGTACTAAAAAGTTGTTTGGATCCAAGTGCGGATAGTACCAGTACAGCTAGCTCGTGTCGTCCCCGTAAGTGTGGTACAACAATTTTAAGGGTGTTTGGGGAAAGGGGGGTTAACTTTAGCCCCTCCATTTTAGCCAGATTTTAGCCCTCTCCTCCCAAACACCTAGGCTAAAATGGAGCGGCTAAACTTTAGCCCCCCATAATTCATTAGCCCTCCAAGGGGTGCTAAAATGGACTAAAGGGGCTAAAAGTGGTCCCCTTGTCCAAAATTCCTCCCCCTGCCCCTCTCTCTCTCCTCCCTCTCACTCTTCCCCGCCAGATCCCGCCACACGGCACCCCACCGCCTCCGCCTCGCCCGCCGGTCCCGCCGCCTCCGACCCCACCGCGCCACCTCTGGCCAGCCCCGCCGCCTCCGCCTCCGGCCAACCCCGCCGTCCCCCGCCTCGCCTCGCCTCCGCCCGACCCCGCCCCCGCCACCGCCGCCGGATCCTCGCTCAGCTCCGCCTCGCCTCGCCGACCCCGCCACCGCCGCCTTCCCTCCATCGACCTCCCCTCCGCCTCCACGAGTCTCGCTGCCACCGCCGGGCTCCCTTTCGTCGGGCCCCGCTGCGTCCACCGGGCTCCCCTCCGTCGAGTCTCGCTGCCACCGCCGGGCTCTCTTCCATCGGGCCACCGAGCTCCCCTCCGCCGGCCTCCTCTCCGCCAGGTCCTGCCGCCTCCACCTCCGCCGGGCTCCCCTCCTCCCCGACCGCCTTCTCCTCCGGCGGCGCGGCCACCCGCCGGCAGCAGGGGTGGCGTCGGACGCGGCAGCCACGCGCATCTTGGCGTCGGACGTGGCGAGGGCGCAAACTCCTCCAGGTCCATGAGGCGCGCCACGATAACTGGCGGCGGCGATGAGGTGCTTCCGGTGGTGGCTGTGGTGGTACGGGGAGATGAGGCGGAGGAGGATGAAGCGGAGGAGAGGAGGGGTAAAGGATAGGAAAGAAAGCAGGGACAAATAAGTCTTTTGTCAACATAAGTACTAAATTTTAGCTCTCCATCCAAACACCCCAAAAGGCTAAACTTTAGCTAAGTTTAGCCTCTTCCTCCCCAAACAGGGCCTTAGGCACGGACGCTCTGTCACCGCACTGGCCCAAGAACGCAATCCTTCGCGGACCACGGTGGTCCCGCCTATAGAAGTGACGCCAGCGAGATGGCGACCACTTTTTTTTCTCTTTCATCTTAAAAAATTATCTCTCCTGCTCAATCACTTGTGGCAAAGATCGCCTGCTTGTTGCTGGCTCGAGACGGATACACGTACGGAGCGGCCGGATCGCCGGGCTGGGTTTCTCTTCTTGTTGGCGCATCGCATCGTCTTGCCGTCCTCGGACGGGCCGGGGCACCATTCCACGTTCGTTCCCGGTCTCGTGTGCCCACAGCCAAGAGGGCAGCATCCTGCAGCATAGCGCATCTCGATATTTCATCATCAGATCCGCGCAGTCCATCACCGATGGAGTGTTTACAATAATCCAGCCGAATTTTATTCTCTTGGTTGTGAAAATGCGGTGCTATTCTGCGATCCGATGCTCCGTGTCGTCTCGGTTGTCTGGTGGCTCAGTGCACTTCCGGTTCCATATGGATTATATTGCTGGTGTTTTCTTTGCGCTAGCTATGCGTTACACCGAAAGATAAAGAGCCTTTCCTTTGAAACGTTATCACCTCAAAGCACCGCAATCATTTGGTCCGGTCGTCAAAGTTCCAGCCCTTGCAATAATTTCCCAGATCTGAGATCTCGTACACGTTTATTATTAGCAGCGGTGCTGGTTCCTGTTCGATCCAAATCTTAGTACTCCCACTATTCAGCACTCTGCACTCATGTCACTCCCACACCAGCCCCATTCGCTATCAGACCACGAATTGAATGAATGGCATGGTCCAATCTGAATGAGTGCCACAGATTGGGTTTTGTCCGACACCATCATTTGTGTACGTACTAGTGCCGTTGCTTTGCAATTTGTACGCGCGCGAGCACTGATTGAGGTGGCCACCAATGTGCAAGGTACCTTGATTGATTCATTTGCTTGGACCATGAAAGGTTTTTAATTCTGCGAATATTGGGTACTACGAAGTTTGATTTGACCCTACTGCTCAGCTGCTCACTTGTTGTTTGCTCCTTAACTCGGCCTGCGCGTTGAGCATCGTGGACCATCCATGCGTGCGCTACAGTAGTACAGTGCCTAATAACAGCGTTACAAACTGCTACTAGCCCTGTTAGTGGGGCGGGGTAAATGGGGATTTCGGGTTGGGTTATTGCGTGGGGATTCGTTTGCATGGGTAGTTGTGGGTTTAAAGACCAGCGGGTCGGGGCGGGTTGGGGTGGTGCATTTTCGGGTTGGGGGCGGGTTAGAACACCCACGCCACCGTCGAATGGATCTATCCTCGTGCAGCGCCGCAGTGGCTCGCGGAGGTGTCTTTGTGGGCGCAAGAAGTAGCACCACCGCCACCGGCCGCCGGCCGCTGCCGCTCCTACCGCCGGTTGCCGCCGCTCTTGGGGGCACGCAGATCTCACGGGGGGCGCCGCGCGCAGGGCTTACGGTGGGCACGGAGATCTCACGGGGGCGCGCAGGGCTCCACCAAGGAAGGCGGCACTGCCGCCGGCCACCGCCGCTCCCGTGCGACCACCTCCTCAAATGAAAGTCATTTGTGCTGGCGGGTGCTTATGTCAACCATCAGCACAAATGCATTTTCAATTTACATAGATGGGAAGGGCTAAAAGATTTTAACTTGCTAAAATTTTTTATCTTACACACAATAATATATTTGTAACATGTATTAGACTAAGTATATGTCGTTGTGTAAGAGTTTCAAGAATTTTAAAGTGATTTACTATTTTCTAGGGATTAAATAATTATAAGCATGCTTATTCAAAAAATTGATATTTGAACTAAATTTCAGAAAATTGACATTAAATGCGTACACATGTTCCGTTTTGACTCAAATCATGAATGTACATGAAAGATTCACAAGTTTATTAGGTATATTTATCACTTTTATTAAACGTTTTGATGAAAATAATTTTTAATAATATCTAAACGTGGTTCAAAAATTATATAAGTTGACATGGAATCAGTTTATGAGTCCACAACTTAACTTAAAAGTTTCAGTGTGTTATAAAAAATTAGATTATACATTGTTCACAAATGCACACATGGCTTACAATGTTTCATATAACTCAAATCCAACTTTCAAGTTTATGAACTACCTTGTCAAAATATTTATCTTATATATTCTAATATAATTTTTATATTTATTATATTACATATATATTCTCTTGGAGTTTCAATAACTTTTGAATTGATTTGCTTAGTTTAAATAAATTTGAATGTAAAAAGAAAAATTTAAATAGATTTTTGTTGGCGGCACTTAAGTCACCTGTCTTTACAAACACCCCCATATTTGTACAGGCGGTGGACATAAGTGCCCGTCTGTGCAGTTCATGCGCGGAAACGAAAAATTTGCAGAGAACGAAAATTTTATCTAGTCGCGCGCTCACTTTATTTTATCTCCTACTCTCCCTTTCGTCGCCACTCATCCTTATCTCTTCCCGGCCGCTCCTCTCTCTCTCCCTTATCGCTTCTTCCCTACCTCCAGTGAGTCTCTCCCTCTCTGCCTGGCGACCGGCGAAGCCAACTCGGGCGACATGGTCATGGCCTACTGGCGGCCGCCCGGCTCGACGGGGCAGTCATGGGTGGCGCAGCCTGTGGCTTGGTAGCCTCGAGCGGCGGGGGCGGCCTACAGATAGACGACGGGTGTAGGGCTGGTTGCCCCTCCTCGCGACCCGTCGCCGCTCCTATTCGCCGAATCTCTGAGGCGCGCCTCAGAGGTCCGGCGAGGAGGAGCGGCAGCCAGCTGGGATGAACGGTTGATCGGCGGGTCGCAGGGGAGGGGCGGCTAGGCGCAGCAGGCAGGATGTGGCTGGGAGAGGGGTAGGTCCGGCAAGGGGGGAGAGAGGGGGGGGAAGCCTTCATTGCCACCCTTGTCCCGTCGCCGCCCTTGGCCCCATCGCCGAGAAAGAGAGAGGCCGCCGCCCTTGCCCCCGTCACAGAGAGAGAGAGGGTGAGGCCCCTTACCTCATCGGCCCGCTGTGGCTCGCCCCACGGCTCCCCTTCGTCGGACGCCGCATCCTCCACCCACATCATCACTCATCGTCTTGCGCCGCATCCTCCACCCGTGCCACTGCTCCTCATCCTGCGCCACATCCTCCGGCCGCTGCCTTGCCCAGTGCTACCTCCACACCTCGCCCTGCCGCCTCTCCTCACCGCTAGTGAGGGGCGAGCGGAGGGGGGAGGGGAGGGGCAGCAGCCTCGCACCTTCGATCTGCCACGCTAGAGGGGGATGGGATCCAGGCGGCGGTGCAGAGAGAGAGGAAGATAGGGGAGTGGAAATAGAGGATGGGAGCGAGTATGGGGGAGTGGATAAGGGGGATGGGGTGACGGGGTACTAAAGGTTGGGAGCTCCTTTAGTACCCGTTGGGAGCTCCAACCGGTACTAAAGGTCACTGTTGACGCCGGATTTCGTCACCAGTAGAATCGGCGCCAAGGAGAAAAGAAGTTGGAGAGGTACAGTTGGGAATCGGTCAAATGGTGCTATGATGCGGAATCGGCTAGTAGCTTTTGCTTCGCTTCAGGGTGAATGCGCCAGGTTCCCAATCGGCAATCCTTTGCCGATGAGAAATCGGCTGATCAGAAAGATGGACTAATTGGGCCTGTATGGGCTTGGAAAGGGATGGAAGGATAAGGTGGAGGTCAGCCCATGAAGCGTGGGGTAACTAGTTTAGCACGAATTGTGCTTGTAGATATTTGTTTTCTGTTTGAATTAGAGATAGAGTTCTAGTCGGTTAAGAAGTTATCTGTACGGGGCTATAAATAGCTACCTTTGTAAATCTGTAAACAACAATCAATCAATACAACAAGTTACTTTCTTCTTCGTATTTACTTTCGAGCAGGCGACTTCGCCGTCACTTTTTCTTCTCACGAGTTCGTGCGGATTGGCAGGGCTGCATCATCTTGAACTCCGGCCGATTCTGTAAGTTCCGTTTATCGAGTAATATCTAAACTTTAACTTCCGGCGCATCGCTGTTGTTTCGTTTAGATTTATTCATCAGTTATCGATATCAACTAGATTCATAGGTTTTTACCTGTTTTCCTAGTTTTTATCACCAATTATCCCGCTAGGAATCGGTAGCATCGGCTTTCATTATTTTTTGTCATTAGATCCATTCATTGCCGATTAGATCTTTTCCTAGTGCTGTTATCACAAGCTTTGTACCGATTACTTTAGTACTTTTCTGTCCACAAGGCTACATGGATCGTGCTGTCTTATAGCCGATTTCATTATCACAGTAAATCGGCCGATTCGCCGATAAGCTCTCTCGATCGGAAACTTAGCCGATCGCAGTTTCCGAACCTGACACGTGTTCTTCCTTGCCAATCAACAGGTCAGATTGGCTGGCACACCGCGCGAACCGCACCAGGGCATTCACCCGAACAGGAGCTAAGCAGATTCTCCCGGGTCGTGTGTCGGTTGCTGGGAATCGGTTGACCGATTTCTAGCGCCAACACACTTTTGGCACGCCTGGTGGGACCAATACAACCACTGTCATGTCGAAAGCTGCTGAAGTCTCCGAAGATAACGTCATCGAAGTGACGGAAGCAGATCTAAAGGACGACCAAAAAGAAGATCTGAATAAGTATTTGGAGCAAGTCCGGAAAACTTGCTTGAAATCCTTCAGTCGTTCCAGGAGCGGGGAAACTGTTAAAAAGTCTCCTTTCCCTACTCCCCGCCAGATCACAATTTCTGAAGATTCGGATAAAATGTCCGATATGATTCAACAATCTCTTCATCACGCCTTCATCAATCAAACCCCGATATTTTCAAACATGGTGCACAATGCTGTTGTCAACTCCTTCGCCGGAGGTATACCTCAAGGGTACAGGGGACCTACGTATTTTCAGCCGATTCCACCAAGTCAGGCTTATCAGGCTTCACAGCCGATCCAATCTTCTGTCGGAGGATCCGGTGCTTCTGCGTCATCAACTCCTTTGGGATATGGCTCTATCCAACCGTCCTCTGCACCACCCCCTCCAGTCATCCCTTTACCCTGGGGGGCACCCTTAAACACGACCGGTTTGAATCAATCGGTCAGTCAAGGAAATCCTCCGTTCCAGACACCCTCCCAAACGGCCACTCGGCCGATCATACCACCATATCAGCCTATCGCTCCGGAGGTCAACAAGACGTCAGAGCTCATGCTATATGATGAAACAAGTGGTTCATACAAGCAGCCGTCCTTTACTACACCACCGGCTTATACTCAGATACCACCTCTTCATCAACCTCCTTTTATTCAGCCTCCGGTTTATCAGCACGTACCGATACCGCCGTGTTGGCGCTAGAAATCGGTCAACCGAATACCAGCAACCGACACACGACCCGGGAGAATCTGCTTAGCTCCTGTTCGGGTGAATGCCCTGGTGCGGTTCGCGCGGCGTGCCAGCCAATCTGACCTGTTGATTGGCAAGGAAGAACACGTGTCAGGTTCAGAAACTGCGATCGGCTAAGTTTCCGATCGAGAGAGCTTATCGGCGAATCGGCCGATTTACTGTGATAATGAAATCGGCTATAAGACAGCACGATCCCTGTAGCCTTGTGGACAGAAAAGTACTAAAGTAATCGGTACAAAGCTTGTGATAACAGCACTAGGAAAAGATCTAATCGGCAATGAATAGATCTAACGACAGAAAGTAATGAAAGCCGATACTACCGATTCCTAGCGGGATAACTGGTGATAAAAACTAGGAAAACAGGTAAAAACCTATGAATCTAGTTAATATCGATAACTGATGAATAAATCTAAACGAAACAACAGCGATGCGCCGGAAGTTAAAGCCTAGATATTACTCGATAAGCGGAACTTACAGAATCGGCCGGAGATCAAGATGATGCAGCCCCGTCAACCCGCACGAACTCGTGAGAAGAAAAAGTAATGGCGAAGTCGCCTGCTCGAAAGTAAGTACGAAGAAGAAAGTAACTTGGTGTATTGATTGATTGTTGTGTTTACAGATTTACAAAGGTAGCTATTTATAGCCCCGTACAAATAATCTTCCTAACCGACTAGAACTCTATCTCTAATTCAAACAGAAAACAAATATCTACAAGCACAACCCGTGCTAGACTAGTTACCCCACGCTCTATGGGCTGACCTCCACCTTATCCTTCCATCTCTCCAAGCCCATACAGGCCCAACTAGTCCATCTTCCTGATCGGCCGATTTCTTATCGGCAAAGGATTGCCGATTGGGAGTCTGGTACATTCACCCTGAAGCGAAGCAAAAGCTGCCGGCCGATTCCGCATTATAACATCATTTGACCGATTCCCAACTGTACTTCTTCGACTTCTTTTTCCCTTGGCGCCGATTCTACTGATGACGAAATCCGGCGTCAACACGCCGCCAATTGTTCCTCAGCAACAACCAGATTGGTCGGCGCAAATTGCAGAGGTAATGCAAGAGCAATTCGGCTTGAAGCCGAAAATGCAAACTTATACCTATAGAACACCATACCCATCTACGTATGACTTGTTGCCATTCCCCCATCGGTACAAAGTTCCTGATTTTACCAAATTTTCGGGGATGGATGACACTTCTACCGTAGAACATGTGAATAGATTCATCATCCAATGCGGGGAGGCAGCCACGCAAGACGCCCTGCGGGTACGGTTGTTCTCGTCATCCTTGTCTGGATCGGCCTTTCAATGGTTTACGACTCTACCACCAAACTCAATTATCACGTGGGCCGATCTAGAAAGACAATTCCACAAGTATTTCTATGCTGGGGTCCATGAAATGAAGCTGTCTGATTTGACTAGTCTCCGGCAAAGAAGTGATGAGCCGATACCCTCATATATACAGAGGTTTCGGGAAATCAGGAACAAATGCTACTCCCTGGCTCTAACCGATGCACAGTTGGCCGATATAGCTTTCCAAGGCCTGCTGCCACACATTAAAGAAAAATATGCTTCACAAGAGTTCGAGAGCCTGAGCCAGATTGTCCACCGATTGTCCGGGCAGGAGGTGCGTCCATTCGATCCAAGAAGGAATTTCCAGAAGAAAGTGGCATTCCTGGAAGAATTAGAGGATGAGGAAGATGCCGAAATCGGACTTGCATAATGGATTAAGGGAAAGAAGCCGATATCATGCCCGTTCGGCAAGAAGGAGCCGGAAGCATTTGGTTTCGATACAACTAAAGCTGACAAAATCTTCGATCTTCTACTCCAGGAAGGGCAGATTAAACTCTCGCCTTACCATACAATACCCTCTGCCGAACAATTGAAGAAGATGAAGTATTGCAAGTGGCACAATGCCACATCACATGATACCAACGAGTGCAAAATCTTCAGGCAACAAATACAGTCGGCCATTGAGCAGGGCAGACTCAAATTTGAAGTGCTGGCAAAACCGACCAAACCAATGAAAATCGACCAGCACCCTTTTCCTACCAACATGGCTGACACGGGAAAGAATTCTCTCCAAACAAAAGTGCTGACGTCCGAGTCGGCCAAAAAGAGTGGCGCTGTCGATCCCAGAAATCAAGTCACGTCTGAAGACATCAAGGGAAAGCGACGAATGGAGGACGATGATGGTGAGTCAGAAGGACCACGCATTACTTCCCAGTTCCTGCTCCAAAAGTACCAACGCCAACATGAACGCTCGAGGTCCCAAGAGGAAGCGATGCGTCGGCACGAGGAGCACTGGAGATGCCCATTCTTCGTACATTGTTGGGAAAATAACCTCAGGCTACCATCGGCCGATACTTGCCCGGAGTGCAACGGTCCCTATCGAGGCAATCGGCCGTTCACCAGGTCTCGCTCCAGAGACAGAAGGCCAGAACCGATCAGCAGGAATTAGCGCAACCCAGATGAGCAGCGCCCTCCCATGTGTGATCGGCTGGGGGGCAGATGTGACCAATATGATCGGTCAAAAGGAAGAAGCCATAATAGGCAGGGGGGCAGGACCGATCGTCATGATCAATCAAATAGCAAAGCCAGCGTTCACAGCCGGCTCGAAGACATGGCCGATGCTCGGGTAATGGACGAGAACCCGTTAGGACGCGAGCCAGAATGGGAACGCGCCGGGAAAGAAGGGAGGCCAATAAACCCCAGATGGTGCCCCGATGGTTTAACCAAATCACAAAAACGGAGAATCCAACGCCTCCGCCAATGGGAACAGCAAGAAGAAGAGAGCGCGATGGACAAGAAGGAAGGGAGGCCTCGGGTGTGGCGCCCCAAAAGAAACGACAAGGGAAACAATGAGTCGGCGGGTGATGAATCGGCAGCCGAGATCGGTATGGTTTTCATATTGCCGATGGAGTTCATGACCCCTGCCGATCAACAGGACGTGTCGGCGATAGAGGAACAAACAGCACGGTTGGCTTTAGAACCAATGATGGCCACGTTCGAAAAGCCCGAAGACGACGAACGACAACATATGAAGGCGTTGTTCCTTAAAGGGCATGTTGACGGTCGCCCCCTCAGTAGATTAATGGTCGACGGGGGAGCTGCCGTCAATATCATGCCGTATGCCGTACTCCGGAAGCTGGGAAAGAGCGACGACGACCTAACCAGGACGGACATGATGCTCAAGGATTTCGAAGGCAAGGTGTCAAACGCTCGCGGTGCCCTCTGCGTCGACCTCACCATCGGCAGTAAGACCCTTCCTACCACGTTTTTCGTCATTAATGGCAAAGGGTCCTATAATATGCTTCTTGGCCGAGACTGGATACACGCAAACTGCTGCATCCCATCAACTATGCATCAATGCCTTGTACAATGGGTCGGCGATAACATCGAGGTGGTCAAAGCCGACTCCGCGTACAGCATCGCAGCAGCCGACGCACAGCAGTGGAGCTGCGAAACCGTCAGATGCATATCAGGTAGGGTGTGGGAAACCGATTTCCTGAAGGTCACCGATTTTGGCCTACAGCCGATCCGAGCAGTCGGCTCCGAAGAAGCGCAATAGATGGATCAGTTCGCCCGAGAAGACGGGAAGCTGGGGCGCGGATTCACGTCGGCCGATTCGTTAGAAATGATAGACTTAGGCGACGGGACCAAATCAAGGCCGACTTTTATTAGTGCGAATTTAGATCCAGAGTATAAGTGTAAATTGACAAATTTATTAAGGGAATTCAAGGATTATTTTGCTTGGGAGTATCACGAGATGCCCGGATTAGATCGATCTATTGTTGAACATCGGCTACCCATAAAGCCAGGGTATCGGCCGTACCAACAACCCGCACGGCGATGCAATCCTAAAATTTTACCAGACATAAAAGCTGAAATAACTCGGCTAATTGAAGCAAAATTTATTCGGCAATGTCGTTATGCCGAGTGGATTTCTAATATCGTGCCAGTGTACAAGAAAAACGGGAAGCTGCGCGTTTGCGTTGATTTCAGGAATCTTAACCAGGCCACACCAATGGATGGTTACCCCATGCCTACGGCCGATGTACTAATCGACGCTGCCGCAGGACACAAAATTATTAGCTTCATGGATGGAAACGCCGGATACAATCAAATACTGATGGCCGAAGAGGACATACCCAAAACGGCTTTCAGATGTCCAGGCCATCTTGGTTTATTCGAGTGGGTGGTGATGACTTTCGGCTTGAAGAATGCTGGTGCTACGTATCAGAGAGCCATGAACTACATTTTTCACAAACTCATTGGCCTCCTGGTGGAGATCTACATCGATGACGTTGTAGTCAAGTCCAAAAGCCACGAGGAACATCTAACCGATTTGCGAAGGGTGCTAGAGTGTACCAAGAAGCATGGTCTTAAGATGAATCACAACAAATGCGCTTTCGGCGTCTCCGCCGGACAGTTCTTAGGATTAATGGTGCACGAACGTGGCATAGAAGTCAATCAGAAGACCATAGCGGCCATCAACAAAGTCGTTGCTCCACAGAACAAAACTGAGCTACAGTCTCTAATCGGCAAGGTAAACTTCATCAGAAGGTTTATATCTAATCTATCTGGACGAATTCAGGCGTTCACGCCACTTCTGAAGTTGAAGCCAGACCAGAAATTTATATGGGGAGAGGAACAGCGCAAGGCGTTGGAAGATATCAAGCGATACTTGGTCTCACCGCCAGTCTTGGTTCCCCCTCAGACTGGCAAACCGTTTAAACTGTATTTATCAGCCGATGAAAAAGCTGTTGGGTCGGCTCTAGTCCAAGAGTTTGAAGGCAAAGAGCGGGTCATTTATTACGTCAGTAGGAGACTCCTGGATGCCGAAACAAGATATCCTCCGGTGGAGCGTTTGTGTTTGTGTCTTTACTTCTCGTGCACCAAACTCAGGCACTATCTATTGTCGGCAGAATGTATAGTCGTATGCAAAGATGATGTAGTGAAATACATGCTGTCACTGCCGATATTGAAAGGACGAATCGGTAAATGGATCTTAGCTTTATCAGAATTTGACCTATGGTATGAATCGGCAAAAGCCGTCAAGGGTCAAGTCATGGCTGATTTCGTCGCCCAGCACTGTGGACCGGAGATCGCCCTCGTGGAACTAGCACCTTGGCAATTGTTTTTTGACGGATCATCATGCGGGGTCGGATCAGGAATCGGCATCGTCCTCATATCGCCTCGGGGGGCAAGCTATGATTTTTCTCTGCCGATAGAAACCGCCACCACTAACAATCAAGCGGAGTACAGAGCTGTATTGAAAGGCTTACAATTATTGAGAGAAGTCAAGGCCGATTCTGTTGAGATCTTCGGGGATTCTATGCTAATTGTGGATCAACTAACCGGAAGGGCTGAGTGCAAAGATGACATATTACGAATTCATCACGAAGATTGCTTACAGCTTTTAAAAGAATTCAGATCGGCAGTAATCGAGCATATCCCAAGAGACCGCAACGAGGAAGCAAACAAACTCGCTCAACACGCATATGGGTATCAGCCGATTCCGGGCGCCATGGCCTTAGAACTTGCAGCTGACGATTGGCGTAAAGAAATTGCCGATTACCTGAAGGACCCGTCTAGAAAGGTGGAGCGACGAGTGCGCTTTCACGCTACCAAGTACGTATTGCTCGAAAATGATCTGTTCTACCGAACGATCGATGGTGTTCTTCTTTAATGCCTTGGGACAGAAGAAGCCAAGACTCTAATGGGAGAAATCCATGAAGGGGTATGCGGAGCTCACCAATCAGCACATAAGATGATGTGGATGATCAGAAACAACGGGTACTATTGGCCTACGATCCTCGAAGACTGTTTCAAATATTATAAGGGTTGTCAGGAATGTCAAAAGTTTGGAAATGTCCAACGTGCACCCGCGTCGGCCATGAATCCCATCATCAAACCATGGCCGTTCAGAGGGTGGGGAATAGACCTTATCGGCCAAATTTATCCACCATCGAGCAAGGGGCACAAGTTTATTCTAGTTGCTACTGATTACTTCACCAAATGGGTGGAGGCAATCCCACTAAGGACTGTGACTTCGGCTATCATGGCCGATTTCGTAAGGGATCATATCGTCTACCGATTCGGTATCCCTCAAACTATAACAACCGATCAAGGAACAATGTTCACATCAGGGGAATTTGAGGAATTTACGACCGATATGGGCATCAGATTGTTAAATTCTTCTCCGTATTACGCTCAAGCCAATGGTCAAGCAGAATCTTCCAACAAAGGAATAATCAAGCTGATCAAAAGGAAGATTGAAGAATACCCGAAGAAGTGGCACCTATGTTTGACCGAAGCCCTGTGGGCATACAGAATGGCCTGTCATGGGGCTACCAAGTTATCTCCCTATCAATTGGTATACGGTCACGACGCAGTACTGCCATGGGAGTCGAGGGCAGGATCAAGGCGCATTTCACTTCAGGACCAGTTGTCAGCCGATGATTACTCATCTCTGATGAAGGGAGAACTTGATGATTTGGCCGGCCAACGGCTAAGGGCTCTGATAAGTATCGAAGAGAATAAAAAGAGAGTGGCCAGGTGGTACGATAAAAAGGTCAAAGTCAAGCAGTTCTCCCCCGGAGACTTGGTATGGAAGTTAGTATTGCCGATCGGGTCGAAAGATCCTAAATTCGGAAAATGGTCCCCTACCTGGGAAGGGCCGTACAGAATCGGCAGATGTGCTCCAGGAAATGCCTATATTTTGGAAACCATAGAAGGAGAAGAATTTACTAGAGCTCTAAATGGAAGATACTTAAAAAGATACTACCCTAGTATATGGGTCGGTACGTGAGAAATTGACCGTGACACAATCACACATAGCCGAAACAAATCGGTTCAAACACATAGCCGATACAGATCGGTTTAAACACATTATCGACCGGGACGGCCGATTACATTCATTCGGTACGGGCGACGGGTCACATGGCCGACAAAACATTTAGTCGCCCTTAGAACAAAAAATACAATAACTAATTATTCTTTTTCTTACGCTCCCTCTCAGCCCGACCTAACTCTATCATGAGTCGGAGGTATTCTTCTTCTATGGCCTTCATTGAAATCTCCGCTTCGACTTGACGAGGGAGATCCACGGGAGGGTGCGAAGTCCCCGCTCCCGCGTCTTCAAGAATGACTTGCCGAGGGAGTGGATGACTCCTGTCAATGGGAGGTCGTCGGCTGCCGTTCCTCTCCACGAAGTCCCGGATCGTTCGGGCCGCCGTGGCGATGTCGTCTTCAATATCGCCACAATGATGGCTCCTGACGGGTGGAGATTGACGGTTACTTTCACTCACCACGGAATCCAAGACTACGCGAGCCTCCGTAGTAATGTGGTCCTGGAGCTCCTCTCGGTGAGCCACGATCAGCACCTTGTCCTCCGACGTTAATGGATCTTCGGAATGAATGCACTCAATGGCGCGCACGAGCTCGGGGCTAAGACGTTGAGGCTGAAACAAAGAAGGAATGAGGGGGGACATTCTCTTCCTTAGGGTCTAAAAAAGAAGGGAAGGTAGAGGTCAAAGACTTCACCTGGTTAACAGAGGAAGAAGAAGATGACGAGGCCATGGCAAAGAAATTGCGTCGATGAGAAGGGGCAGAGAAGTCAAACCGAGAGCCAAGATTGGTGCTACCGGGAGTAAGCGCCGAGGTCGGTATTTATAAAAGAATGCGTGGAAATCTGGTAAAGCCACGTCCCATCGGTAATAAGAAGGCAATAAATAGAAAGGGCGTCGCGAGGGGCGGTCAAAGAAGATAGTAAACGATTCATACAAAACGGTCAGTGTTTTACAGATTACCCAGAAGGGTATCGATAGCCGTGATGGCCCGACGCCGGATCTGATCGGCAGAGTCAAGAACCCGTTGGTCTTCTTCCGCCGATCCAGGGACCTCTGATGCGCTGCGATGGAGTCTCAGTGCCTCATGAGCAAAGCGTTGCCTCTCCCGTGTCAAATCGGCAATGACAGAGGGTAGCTCTTGGAGTTTGTTCTCTTCGGCACTGATTGCCTTGGTCACTTGCTCCATTTCCTTGGCAAGTTCCGTCCTCCGACGCTTGAGGCGGTCTATCTCACCTATGATCGCCGGGCGGGAATCTTCTAGAACATGGATACGCCGATGCGCCTCTTGAGCCTGACGCTTGAAAGCGTCTTCCTCTTCGCGAGCCTTGGTCAGCTTGGCGCGATCGGCCATGTGACGAAGGGCTCTGAAGACTGGGATTCTCATAGACTCGATGAAGGCCGCCGGTGCCAGGGCCTCCTCCGCCTCTTCTGGTACTCGTCCGCTGACGTCATTGAAAAGCTGCCGAATCGGTGAAGCGTCTTCTACTAGTCGGCCGATGTCCCCTTGAAGGAGGGATCGGATGCTGGAAAGTTTGGCTCGGACGTCATCAGGAACGGAACTCAAGGCGACTTGGCGAGAAGCAACCTCCTCGTCGTCAGAGAGGGCGACCGCAAAAGAAAAGAGGCTGTTGTCGGGGGTGTCCTGTTCCTGGAGATAATAAAGAAAAGAAATAAACCAGCTGTAAGTAAGAGCAAATCGGCTAAGATAGAAGCCGAAACAGAAACTTACCATTTTGAAGCGAATCTCCTCATGTTGCACTTGTGAAGCCGTCATGCCTTGCTCGGGGGCCTGCGCCACGGGTTCATCGGATGAAGAAGACTCCACGATAATCGGCGCAGTGCTTGGACCAGCCCCCTGAAAAGAAATCGGCGGTCGAAGAGCGATTGATGTGCCGATGGCCTATGTCAGAGGTTTGAATAAATACATTACGTAAATACCCAAAGGAAATCGGTACGAAAAGTTCTATACCTCAACGGAAGGAAGTGGGGGCGCGTCAATGGCTGGAGGGGCTGCTGCCGATTGTGTATTTCCGTAGGGATGCTCTGTGCGGTTTAAGGTTAAAGAAAAGTTAATATCAAAATAATAATCGGAGGCAGTGCAACTCAGGTTTACCTGTATGGCCTCCAACAACAACGATGCGGCGGCCGCCCCAGCTTGCGTCATGGTTTGAGTATCGGCACCTTGAATGACCTGAGAAGGTGGTGCGGTCGAAATTTCTGCCGATACGCGCACAGGAGGATCCGCCGATCCCGTACGAGCCCGGACTCGACGACTGGTCTTCTTAGTGGTCCTTTTATGAACTTGTTTCGATCGGCCCACAATCACGTCGACAGACGGAGCGTCATAGCCGATAAGGGTATAAGTAGTGTATGGATAACTCTCTATTAGTCGTCCGCTGCGGCTGTGTGTTGGAGGGGTCCGATTCTCGGCCTAAAATAATAAAATCATTAGTACTCAATTATGTTAAGAGGAATAAAAAGGGATAAAAATCGGCTATGAGAAGTACCTCGGCGTTTGGGTCAATGTTAGTCGGGTCCAGAAGATTGCAGTATGCCGATGCTGAATTGCAGAATAGAAATTGCTTCCATTCGGCCCACCAAAGTTTGAACGGCTGGACGGCAAATGGATATAATAGCCAGTCATTCAGATTAATCGTGCTGGAGTCCGGAATTCGGTCTCGCAGCCGACAGTAATCCAGGCCAGTTGTAAGCACATCTCTGAACTTGATTCGGCCAGCAAAATACACCCGTATCGGCAATTGACCCATGCCGAATTGTCGTGCGGCAGTAGACGGGTTGTAGAATTCGTATGTAGGGGCATCTTTCCCCGAAAAGAAGTTAGCCGGTAAGAGTCCTGGTTTGATCAGTTCTTCATAAAGATCTTCATCAAACCGGTCAGAAGTTGAATCGAAGCAGGAGGGGAGCTCGAAGACTGGAATGTCTCGCTGGTATGGAAACCAGATGGTTGCGTCCTCATTAAATCCATTATAAAAGCACCGAAAGTACTCGGCCACCTTTGTAGCGGAGTACGCACAACCTGGAAAAGCTGACGCTGCTTCGCCATAAGACATGCATCGGCGATGCTCGGTAGGGTCCTCCGCCGATTCGATGTTGGGGAACATCATATGGTCCACTGGCTGCCGGGTGATTCTGTTCATGTAAAGGTTCAACCATAGGTTGACAAACCACCAAGGCCCACCTGGGTTGCCGATTGGTTCTCCCTTGGAAAGTTTTGTGCCGATTTGATGGAGCGTATGGTACACGGCACCCAGAAGATGTTTCCCGAGAGGAATATGGTTTCCTCTAGACAGTGCTTCAGCTAAGGATTGGGTGTTGGTTGTCGGGCCGGCGGCTCTTCCACAGAAAAGGTGTTTTTCTAGCCACATCATCAGGAAAGCGGTGTGTTCCCTGTTCTCAACAGTACCGGTCTTCTTGTTGCTACTGATAAAGCCCTTCCAGCCGACGATTCCCCTTGTGTCCAGCCGATGCGACGTTGCGATCATAAGGTGGAAAGGTGTGTCAGGGGAAGATATGTCCAGGCCGGTCAAGAGGACCACATCGGCCAGAGTGGGGGTCATAGGACCGTGTCCAAATAAGAACGCATTAAGTGCGTCAGACCAAAAATAGGAAGCCGCCATCACTAACGGCTCGTTTTTCTCCATTTGAGACAGGGAGAGGTTGATACATTGGCCGATTTTGAGGTTGTCCCACGAGACACTCCTTGACGCGGCCACCCGTTGGTACCATTCTCTCCAACCTGGGGTTTCATTTGGCCAAGATCTGAAAGTGTTGGCCCATTGATCTAAGTTCATATCGGATCGTTTGAAAGGTACCCGGTCAGTTTCCAAGTTTATGAGGTCTGCCGGATCTGGGTCTCCCATGGGACCAAGGCAAACAAGGCCAGGACTACCCGTGAGATGAATAGTAATTCTATGTCTAACCGCTTAAAAAAGGAAAAGGGGCATAAGAATATAAGGAGTAGATCTAAGATAAATACAATGCCGATAGGGGAAAGATTCGGTATTTACCTCCGGTATAAAATTCTGAGTAATCGGTGTGGTCGCCGATGCAGATGTGGATGACGGGGCCGTGATGGGGACCGCCATTGGGATTTCCGATGAAGCTCTTTCATCTGCGGATGAAGTGACAGCCGTCGCTACCACCACCGGAGGCACCAGCTCTGGTTCATTGCGTGTGGGTGAGCTGCCGGAAGGAGTCGCCATCGGAGGAAAGGGGGAAGAAGTGCAGGAACTGGAACTAGAAAACTTCGATGGCAAGGGAGAGTTAAGGAAGAAGGATGCGCGCGCGTTGGAAAAAGAGACGTGAACTTGAAGATGAGCTGCGGTGAAACGCTATTTATAGGATGCCTGAAGAGAGGGTAAAGACGGAATTTTCACCGCGCCGGCGCTTCGAGTTTTTCGGGGTAGTGGCTGTCGTGGGCGCCCGTTTCAAAAAATTGCAATGATCAGCCGGGAGACCGCGAAACGGAAGGATATTTTCACTGCGGCCGTTTCGGAGGGGAGGTTGTAAAGAATTTCGAAGTAAAAGACTGTGTTTCACTCCGAAACTGGGGGGCATGTGTTGACGCCGGATTTCGTCACCAGTAGAATCGGCGCCAAGGAGAAAAGAAGTTGGAGAGGTACAGTTGGGAATCGGTCAAATGGTGCTATGATGCGGAATCGGCTAGTAGCTTTTGCTTCGCTTCAGGGTGAATGCGCCAGGCTCCCAATCGGCAATCCTTTGCCGATGAGAAATCGGCTGATCAGAAAGATGGACTAATTGGGCCTGTATGGGCTTGGAAAGGGATGGAAGGATAAGGTGGAGGTCAGCCCACGAAGCGTGGGGTAACTAGTTTAGCACGAATTGTGCTTGTAGATATTTGTTTTCTGTTTGAATTAGAGATAGAGTTCTAGTCGGTTAAGAAGTTATCTGTACGGGGCTATAAATAGCTACCTTTGTAAATCTGTAAACAACAATCAATCAATACAACAAGTTACTTTCTTCTTCGTATTTACTTTCGAGCAGGCGACTTCGCCGTCACTTTTTCTTCTCACGAGTTCGTGCGGATTGGCAGGGCTGCATCATCTTGAACTCCGGCCGATTCTGTAAGTTCCGTTTATCGAGTAATATCTAAACTTTAACTTCCGGCGCATCGCTGTTGTTTCGTTTAGATTTATTCATCAGTTATCGATATCAACTAGATTCATAGGTTTTTACCTGTTTTCCTAGTTTTTATCACCAATTATCCCGCTAGGAATCGGTAGCATCGGCTTTCATTATTTTTTGTCATTAGATCCATTCATTGCCGATTAGATCTTTTCCTAGTGCTGTTATCACAAGCTTTGTACCGATTACTTTAGTACTTTTCTGTCCACAAGGCTACAGGGATCGTGCTGTCTTATAGCCGATTTCATTATCACAGTAAATCGGCCGATTCGCCGATAAGCTCTCTCGATCGGAAACTTAGCCGATCGCAGTTTCCGAACCTGACACGTGTTCTTCCTTGCCAATCAACAGGTCAGATTGGCTGGCACGCCGCGCGAACCGCACCAGGGCATTCACCCGAACAGGAGCTAAGCAGATTCTCCCGGGTCGTGTGTCGGTTGCTGGGAATCGGTTGACCGATTTCTAGCGCCAACAGTCACCCATTAGTACCAGGTGGAGCCTCCACCCAGCACTAAAGTCCCTCAGGTACATTAGTACCCGGTGGAGGCTCCACCCGGTACTAATGGGTGACCTCTAGTACCGGTTGGAGCTCCCAATCGGTACTGAAGGGGGTTAGGGAAGCTCCTAGGGAACTAGCCGTTACACCCGGTACTAATGCTCACATTACTACCGGGTCAAAAAGCAACCGATACAAAGGACTAGCACCAATGCTCAGTTTTCAGTGCACGTCAAAATGGGTGCCTTACTCGCGGATGAGTGATGACCATTGTTTCGACATCACTTACATGCCATGTCTATCATGTCCATTTCTGCCGATCCGTTTACACGATTTCCTTGGGATGTCATCCTCTATGAAACCGTGGAGCACCCGTTGGGAGTGCTCGGATGACCTGCAGCTGTTGCTGACCACTATTCTCTGGGTGCTGTGGACAGAAAGGAACGGGATGCATCATGCATGCAGGTGATAGCACAAGGCCTGCGACGAGTCAGAAATGCTGCAAGATCCCAATCCCATCGAGTACTGCGAACTTCACCAGTTCACCGTGTGTGTTCTTAGGAGTTCGGGTAATTAACTTCACCACCATCAGCCTTGGATGCCGATCAACACAGTAGCGTGCGAGTGCGACCGGACAATCTCTAGATACCGTGCCGTGGTCGTGCTGTATCAGTAATGGCATCGAGAGCTTGCATTGACTAATAATCGCGCTACCCCACCTGGCAAATGAATGCCACGTCTCCGGAAATGCCAAGCGAGGGTTCAAACCCAACCGTTCAAAGGATTCGAGACCGGATCATGCGTGTTCAACGGCACCAGTATGGGAGTCTGGGAGGAACGAGTTAAACTAACCGTCGTGCCTGCGGTTCTTCCTATAAACAGCATGGCCGATCAGGCTAATAGTACAGCGGTGGTACTGCAGCATGGTAGCATCCTGTCCCGTCGCCCACATGCATGCAACTGGCCAGCCAGCCAGCACGATATGACCGCTCAACATAATTTGAGAAGGCATCTTTTTCTTCGGAATCGTGATCAAATTCAGCGCAAGAATTATCATACGCCCGGGCTGGGCCGGCACGTACGGCCGGCATCTGTGTGCTCGCCCAGTCTGCGCGAGGCCGCGAACACGTCCATGGAGAAAACACCAACTGGACAAAGGGCCTTGCAGCGTCAGTGCGTCACGTACGTGTGCGTGCTCCAGGTGGTACTGCGTCAGCGGTGGTACTGCGATCGCTTGTCTTGTCCCGGTGCCCGCGGGCCAGAGTCCGCGACTCGCGCAGGTCGTCTTGCTTGTCCTCGCCGACTCGTCTTGCATCTCCCACGTAGTACATAGCAGTAGTATTGAGAATCCAACCGATTGGAGTGCGTCGACCCGCCACTAGCTGCCGGATCAAACGACCGGTGCCGCTCTGGTGCTCTGTCCGCGATGCATGCATGCCACGTGCTCGTACTAATGCAGGGGCCCCGGCGCGGAGATCGATCGAAATCTCGCCCGACGCCCATAATGGAACGTCCCGATAATCCACTAGTTTGTACTAGTTCACGGCTGGCAGTAGATCGAGATGAGATACACGGACACATGTACTACAGACGCATGTATGCAACGGCCGCCAGGGGCCCGGATGTGTAGCGATAGCGACAGAAGCTACTACACTGATGCGCCACAGGAACCGCCGGATCCCGATCCCATCAGCAATTGCATACTGCTCGCCGACTACTCCTACGGGAGTACGCGGCTCGGGTTACCAGTACTGTAGCTAGTTGGCTAGGACGACGAGAGGCACTGTTAGCGCTAGCGATTTCTTTATAGGCCTCTGTGTTGTTGGCGGACCGACCACGCACCACCACATGCGCGCATGGTTCGTGCACCTCCTCTGTGGCTCTGTTTGACCTGCCGCTTGGTGCGATTATTATTGTACCGCCATATACAGTAGCTCACTATCGTCTGCACCTGCTACTAGCCGTGTAGGACTTTCACTTTCCTGTGCAAGCAGCACCGTGCAGCGCGGGCAGCAGTAGCAGGCAGCTAGCTGGAACAGGGCCATGGGGAACAGTCAGAGAGGGTCCCGGTCCGATCGACGACCATGTACCGCCACACACGCACAGTACAGTTGCTGCTGCCTGCTAGCGGCTACAAATTTAATGACGCGTGTAGGCTGCGCGGTATGTACTAATGTACTACGGAGTACTAAAAGAAGTAGAGTTACTTGCAGGATCGGAGTGGTAGGAACAGAGACAGCATTGGCAGGGAACCAGCGTGTGGTCATTTGTGAAGAAAGGTGAGAGGAAAAGCCTGTATGCTTGCTGTTGATGAGATATGCCATATGATGCCATCACTCCCACAAGTACGTCGACGTCACGTGCCAAGCAAGTGTAATATCTCTGCGGAGAGAGCATCGTGATAACTTGCGAGTGCGACCAGTTGCCATGCTAGCTAGCCTTACGATGCCATCACTTTGGAGAAAGCAAGCAGAGATTGCTACATTATGATTGATTTTTGATCTTTGGCGTACTCATCATCTAGGCGAGGCGACATACCCATCACGCAGACGCGCACCGCATCTTTTGCTCCGATGGCCCGACGAGGACGTGACACTAGCTGGCTTGGCTAACTGCCGACATGGACCACTGTGTCCAGGTCTTCCAGGTACTCGATCTTGCCAGATTGGATTCGCCGTCCCGCGGATTCCGACCCGCGTGTCAGTCAGAGACTTAAAACCTACTTCCCCGGCCCCATACATCCTCGTCGCCGTCGACTTTACTTTGGCCTTCGGATTAGATGTTTAGCAGTAAGGGCGTGATTGGCCGGGCTCCAGAAGTGGCTCCTCGAGCGGTTTTATGTGCCAAAGCGAGCGGGATGTCCGAAATGGCTCCGGCTCAGCTGGTGAAGTCCCAGGAATCTCGCTCTGTGGAGCCATTTCGGGCCGGCGGAGCAAAAAAACAAACGGGCTTCCGCGGCTCCTCCTCCTCGTTGCCCACCGTTGCCCTCAGGTGAGGGCCCGCAGGCAGGCGGAGGCACCTCCAGGCGGGCGAGCGGCAGCAGACGGCAGAGCTCCGACAGGTGGCGGCTGACGGCGACGACGGGGACGAAGACGATCGGGAGGCGGGGGCGGAGGCGGCGACAGCCAGGAGGAGGCGGGAGGCGGGGGTGGAGGCGGCCGGGGGGCGGCCGACGGCGACGGTGGGAGGCCGGGAGTTGTGGGCGGCAGGGGGAGAGTGGATGGGAGCAGCGGTGGGAGGATAGGGAAGAGAGAGAAGAAGGAGAGAAAAGAAATAGGAAAAGAAAAGAAGGAAAATAAATAGGAAGAAAAGGAAAATGAAAGGGTATTATAGATATTTCATCTTATCTAACCATTTTAAATTATATGGAAGAGTCGTTTTGCCAAATAAATTTTTAAAAGGAGGAGGCAGAGCCGGAGAAGTCACTTCACCAAAAATGCTGGAGCTGTTTTCAGAGAAGTTGCAGCGGTGCCAAACTGACCTTAACTGCCACCCGTCGACCTGACTCCGGGAGAAAGGAACATATATCGGTTGGCGAAAAAGGAGTGCTTGTAAGAGCTACCTAGCTAATGACATTTCATAGTCCAAGCTTTTTGGCTTGATCAAGTCACGAGCTTAGTTAAGCCGGCCGCTGGTACCGCGCCATCAGGCGCGACCGGACGTGGCTACCGGCCCACCTGCGCTGCGCACATCGCCATCGCCATCACGTCGCGGTCATGGTCTCACGCGACGCGACTTGATGGGAGAGGATCCGAATGATCAGGCCGCCGGTCCCATCTACGCTACAAGGGGCTGTTTGATATCCGGCTAAATTACATATTAAATATAGTTTAATTATAAAATTAATTGCACAAATGAAGTCTAATTCGCGAGATGAATCTATTAAACCTAATTAGTCCATGATTTGACAATGTGGTGCTATAATAATCATTTGCTAATGATAGATTAATTAGCCTTAATATATTCATATCTCGTGAATTAAACTCCATCGGTGCAATTAGTTTTATAATTAGCTTATGTTTAATCCTAATATCCGATGTAACATTGACCTCGTATCCATACACCGCTTGAGCCAAAATGAAAAGCCGAAAGCAACGCCACATTCGTCCGTCCGCGTACCCGTCAATCGCATTCGCAGTGACTGACTGGCCCGCGCGAAAGAAATTGGTGGTCCCGCGTCTTCGTGTCGTGAGGCCGGGGCGAATCGCTCTGCCTGTGGCGTTCTCACGTGGCGTGACGGGGCCGGGCCGGGCGGCCACCGTGAATCCGTGATGCTGGCTAGACACCGGCCGGCGTACGTATCCAGGACCACCGTATATATACGTACGTAGCTCTCGGGCGAGAGTGGGAGAAAGAGAGAGATGGGTTAGATACGTACAGGAGTACAGCTAGCTGACGTTGCCCGTTGCAAGAGGCTGTCTAAGCAACCGTTCGCGCGGCGCGATCGTGTCATCATGAGCACGGCGTTGCATCGCCTCTCGCTCTGATTCTCTGAAGGCGACCTCACATGAATGATCTTAGTAACCTGAATGGGAAATCTTTTTTTCGTCCTATCTATCTCACCCGAATAAAATGATGATGAATGGCCAAAGAAATCACCCTAAGACGTGGAGATACTGTATTACTACTGTGAGCCCGTGAAGTTGAAGTATGCTAAACGGCCGGAGTTGCGGCGTTGCAGCCAATAAAACTAAGCTGGTCCTGTGGCCCAGAACCTGCTCCAGCGGCGTGCTCGATCTCTGACGGCGCTGGTCGTTGACGCGACGCCCGACGGCCATGGTAGATCTGGTCTGAACGTACGTGGCCGGCTACCCCGGCCGGTCGATGGATCGGCGCAGGCGCAGCTACATACCTGCGCGGCGACGCAACTGGCACTGTGGCAGCGGGCTGGTGGCGGCTAGATGCCTGACATGCGTGCATGGCGTGGACCAGCAGAAATCAAGGGGATCTCGCCTGGCACGTAGCGGCAGTACGCTCCTCCGTAGTTCGTACAGACAGGCGATATAGCACCATGAGTGCAGCGGCAGTTTGCTGCTGTCTCGAGGCCGATCTCCGTGGGCCATTCCATTCCGACCGGCGTTACACCGTATTATCCTCGATCAATGGTACGTAGTTGCATATCTATCAGCTCAACCAAAACCTAAGTTTAGGGTCTGTTTGGCTCCCAATGTTAAACTTTAGCCCATGTTATATAGGATGTTTGATGCTAATTAGGAGTATTAAATATAGGCTAATTACAAGACTAATTGTACAGATGGAGGCTAATTCGCGAGACGAATCTATTAAGCCTAATTAGTCCATGATTTGATAATGTGGTGCTACATTAACCATTTGCTAATGATGGATTAATTAGGCTTAATAGATTCGTCTCGCGAATTATTCCAGGACTTCTGCAATTAGTTTTATAATTAGCTCATGTTTAGTCCTCCTAATTAGCATCCAAACATTTGATGTGACGAGCTAAACTTTAACTCCTGGTATCCAAAGATCAGGGCAAAGACTAACAGAGGTTGTCATCACCTTTACGTTACATCATGAATTGCAGGTCCTCCGTTAGGTTCTTTGCCCATGCATTACGGTAAACACGTAACAGAAAGCTTCTTTAAAAGGTACTATACCTCAAAGCAATGAAACCAACTGGTCCAATCAAGCCTAATAATTTTCCCAATTTTCCCAGATCTCAGAGCTCATGTTCTACTCCTTCTGTTTCAAATTGTAGATCGTTTTGATTTTTCTAGGTTCATAGATGTTCGTATGCATCTAAACATACACTATATTTAGGTGCATACAAACATCTATGCACCTAGAAAAGTCAAAATGACTTACAATTTAGAATGGAGAGAGTATTAATTAGTAGCCGTACTAGCTCCTGTGTATATCAAAATCGATCCAACGCTCCTCACCCAGTCCCTATACACAGCGGCTGAAAGAGCAAGGAGTGTGGGTGTGGCCCAGACCTCTCGTCCTTTGTACAGGGTGCCCCATATGTGCAGTCCCCGACAACATTTTCGTTGTCCCTCTCAATTCACTATCCCATATTTTTAATAGAAAAATAAAATAAAATCACTATCCCACGAGTGAATGCACCCATGTGACGTTGCCACATATTGATCATCAGGTCCGATGCTATAATTGCACTATAGTGTTGTTGTTGCTTTGCAATTTATTCGTACGGATTGGTCATTGGTGCATCCTAGATTGAAAGGTTCTTTTGCAATTGGAGTACGCTGGTCTAGCTGGCTACCTTGATTGCTTTGCTTTTGGTGCCTTGAATTTCTCAATTTGCTTCACAAAGTGTGCTCTTTGGGCAGACGAAGAACTCCCTCCCTCGGTGTTGAAATATAAGGCATCATGGGTTTTTTTTCTAAGTCAAATTTTTACAAATTTGACCATATTTATAGATGATAATATTAACGTGTAACGTACTATCATATAAGTAAAATATCAAAATATATTTTATAATGAATTTAATTAGAGCTGGATAACGACCCGGCTCGGCTCGGCTCACTCCAACTCGTTATGATAACGAGCTACCCCAGTTCGGCTAAAAGCTAGCCTAGCTTTTAGCTCGTTGACTTAACGAGCTAAAGCTGAGTTCTGCTAGCTCGCGAGCCCGTGAGATTTCCTCTCCTCTTCTTTCTTCACATCTATCCTATTCTGCAAAAATTTAAGCATGGAATATGACACGGTGCATAGAACCTAGATTCAAAGAACAGAGAGACAATAGGCAAGAGACAATGTTCAGATCTAGAAAAATAGTCTAAAGAATGAGTTAATCAGGATCTTGGATAGAATACGCACCATGGGTGCGGAGTACGGAGATAGAAGGAGTAGCTGGAGCTCGATTTGCGGATCGCTGATCTTTGCGGAAGAGGATCCAATAACTTTCACTCTCTAACTTTGAGTCACCGTCATGCGGATCCATATATCGTATTTGGGTTCACACGGCGGTGTAAGTGAAAAGATATAAAGTTAGAGGATTTCATTATAACCGTGGCTCGGTGGTTACTTGGGTTTCTTCCTCGGAGTTACGGAGGGAGCACGTGAGGTAGGGATGCAGTGAGACCTGCTGGAGGGGAATAATTGCTAGACTGGTGCTGGTCTGACCCGCTGGGTGTGTGAGTCGCGCTCACGCCGGTGCTGCGCGCTGGCCGCTGGTCAAGGGAGACGGTAGGCAACGGCAGTCGAGATGCTTGTGAGACAGTGGCCCGCGTGTGGCTAGGGTTCGGTTTGTGGAGCGGTGGAGCAAGGAAAATGTTGTGGAGGCAAGTGAACCGTTGCATGGGCTCTTCCTGTGGGCTATTTTAGTTGCTGTGTGCTGCAGCCCATTGGAGTCTACAGCTCGTTTAGCTCGTGAGCAGCTCACGAGCAGCTCGAGCCAGCTCGTTATAACTAATGAGCAAAATACTAGCTCGCCTCATTATGAAAATACACCGAGCCATGGGAGCTAACGAGGCACGAACATTCACACGTAGAAAAACAACATTTCATTCTTAATAAAAATCTCGATTATTTTTATCTTTAATAAAAAATTCATCCGTGGGACACCTTTAGTCTCAGTTGGTGTTAGACTTTAATCCCGGTTGTTAATACCAACCGGGACTAAGGGACTAAATATTACCAACCGGGACTAAAGAGTCCCCCACGGGTTACTACAAAAGGATTGTATTCCCGTGCTATGTAGGTGAGATGGTAAGGAAGCTACACACGAGGCTTGAGGTCATGGGTTCGAATCCCACGTACCACGCACGCGCATATTTCATGTTCAACCCTAAATCGAATGATGATTATTAAATGTCATAAATATTAACTAGCGGTGATGACTGATGACAGATCGCTGGATCAAGGCGTGGATTTGTGCACTGGATACGAAAACACATGCGTGACTGCAGAAGCGTAACATGGCTTCCTTTTTTTTCGTTCCTGCCTGAATACGTACGGTTTGGGCAGTACTAAATTAAATGAGTTCAAGTCTTGATGCAGTTTTATATGTAAACGGACGACGGATCCATGTCCATGTGTGGATTCAATCAGCTGGTCTCCGGTCATTGTTCTCACGGACAAAGCCAAACTGCTCGGCTGGCCGGTCAGAGACCTGCACCATGTTAAGGCTGTTGAAGAGTGAAGACCTAATGACTCTCAGCTGGCGTACCATTACAAACAAGCGAAAACACGCAACCATTCACATGGCCAATAATCTGCTGGTTTCGGGTTCTCCTCATCACGGCATCATGCAAACGGAGAAACTGAAAGCATCACGCATTCACGATTCTGTTCCTTGCAGAAATATTAAAGCCCTCTGCACTGATGTTGCCTGTTGGCAACTGCTTCTCGCCACCTGCACGCTAGCGGTGCAGTAGGTTGCCAGCCAGTACTCCCTCCATCCCAAATTATAGATTGTTTTGACTTTTTTACATGCGTAGTTTTTTCTATGCACCAAGATATAGTGTATGTATAGATGTATAATAATATCTATAAACCTAAAAAAGTCAAAACGAAGTACAATTTGAAACGAAGGGAGTAGCTTGCTAGAGCCTTCTGTTTAACAGCGCATTTGGAAGCGACGTGGCAGCGAGTGAATGCATAGTTTATATAGGAGAGAGTAATTCCGTATGCTGCCATTTCTCTGTGTGTTTTTGTCAATTTCCGTGTATGTTTTAGCTAACCCACAGGGAAATGAGTAATTTTCATGTGTGTTGCACTAATTTTCCCATGTGTTTTAGCTAACCCACAAGGAAATAAGTATTTTCCTGGGCGTTTTTTGAATTTCCTTGTACTTTTGAGTGAACCTACAAGGAAATGAGTAATTTCTTGTCGGTTTTGTTATTCCCTGAGGGTTTTTTAGAACCCACAATGAAATTGTGTATAGACAGGGAAATCCGGTTTTCCAGTAGTGAGTCCAATTAGACATGAGTGTTAGCGTCGCCATTTAGGTTAAGATATATGAGACGTCATTGGACTGATCGATCGCGGTGCTAGCTGAGTACCTAGATGGCTAGCCTAGCAGCCTTTCGACCTCTAGCTAGGTGCAGAGAAAATTAGGTTCCGGCGACATCAACAACAGTAATATGGTTCCCACGATCGATGACGTGACGCCAGACAACTAGTGGCGGCATGGACATCTGTAGCTAAAGTTTAATCCGTGTCACATCGGATATTCAGATGCTAATTAGAAGGATTAAACATGAGCTAATTACAAAACTAATTGCAGAACCACTAGGTTAAATCGCGAGACGAATCTATTAAGCCTAATTAATCCATCATTAGCGAATGTTTACTGTAGCACTATATTGTCAAATCATGGACTAATTAGGTTTAATAGATTCGTTTCGCAATTTAGCATAGGGGTTATGAAATTGGTCTTGTAATTAGCCTATATTTAATACTCCTAATTAGTGTCCAAACATTTGATGTGACAGGGGGTTAAAATTTAGGCTGGGGATCAAACACCCCCGTAACACAGTGCATAACTAGCACCTATTTGCACGGCATGTTTCACGGCTGACGAACTGCAAGGCACGGCACTAAACACATGCGAGCATGCCACGGAATCGTCATCAAATCGTTGCCTCCATGTGGGGTAGACTGCTAGCTATCCCCGTCCCCGGCCTTTCATTATGAATCTGTCCTTGTAGCAAAGACTGTTGGATTTGTTGTCTTTTGATCCTAAACCCTTCCAACGACCCTGAGGCCACTGGTGATCTACAGTCAGATGACATGTGCAGCCACTGTTCCGATCCATTCCTCTCCCCGTACTGCAGTACTAGATATAACTGCATGCACGGCCCTAATAAACCATCACCACTTCTTAACACTCCTAATAACAGTAGATAGTGCTACGCCTGTAGTTGTGGTCTATGCTCTAGCTAACTGCACGTACGAGTGCGTTGCCTGCAGCAGTAGGATACTAGGATCTTTGACTTAATATTTTGTAAAATGAAATGCACTCATAGATTTCATCAACTAAATTTCAAGATGAATGGAATATTATGGAACAACACGTTAATCAACTGTGATAGTAGTATTTACATAATGAAAAGATGAATCAAATGCATGTTGAAGCGGAGAAAACAAGTATCGATTTGCATGTTTGCATGGATATATATAGTTAGGAAATTCATAATTCATACATATTTGGGTTAAGGAATTTTTAAGGAGAATTTTAGGCTGTGAAGAGATCTACAACTTTGTAAATGAAAATAATTTAGAGCCATTTAGGTTCCCAAATAATATTCGCTTAAAACTTCAGCAAAAGTGCATTACTAAAAGGATAAATATCCCATTGCTACCAGCAATCAGTGATGGGTAATAAGTTGGTAAGAAAACTACACACAAGGTGGCATGCGGTGAGTTCAGGCAACCGCGAAATGCACTTCAGCGGATTGATCGATAACGTTAGCTGGCTGAGTACCCTAGCCTTTCGATCTCTATCTAGGTGCTTAAACAAATTATGCTTCGGCGGCATTAGCTACACACTGTCGATCATGACATGAAATAGGGGCAGCATGCATTAGCAGTGCAGCTTCAAGCAATTTGCCCGGCATGTTTCACGGCTGGCGAACTGTGATGCATGCCACTAACACCTGCCGGCCGAGCAGCTTTTCTGATGGTGATAATGGGCAGCAGATTAAATACATCAAGTCGTTGTCGTGCCTGTGCTAGCAACCCCAGCCTTCCATTAATCTGTCCTTGCAGAAAAAACAAAGGCAGTTGGATGTTGTCTCTTAACCTAACCATAACACTGTGGTGTATAGTCAGATGACATGTAGATCCCTGTATCCCATCTATTGGTATGGGTAGGACACTGCTAGGACGCGTTTGGATCTTTGGAGCTCTGTTAGATGCTAAAAATTAGTTGAGGGCCTTAATAAACCATCGTCGCCTCTGCTAACTAACGCAGCTAAAAGCGTGAGTTCTCTGGGATCCAAACACACAGCTAATAGTTAGCTCTATGCGACCTGACCTAAACGGGCCTAGACATTAGTGCTCCATGCAGGTTCCTAATACACCACTATCTCCTCTTACAAGTTAGTCAGTAGCTAGTGTGATGCCTATGCTCAACTGCACGTATGAAGGTGCTGCGGATTGCAGTACTTGGCTCTTGGCTGCAAATCAAATCAAAGGTGCACATTCCATTTCTCGCACATGGCTCATGCAAAATGCGGGGCATTTTTACTGGCCAGACACTAAGATATATATTAGATCTAGTGGCTAAATTGTCATTTCGTGAAATCGATGGTTAGATGTTTTTTTTTTTGGAATATCTAGCAGGGTCTTTTTTTTAAAAAAGAATTCTTGTGAGGGTAAATGTAGAGCCCTCCAGTTAATAATGGTAAAGATAGTTTAACTTGTTGTTAAATATGGTACTTTGGAAAATCATGAGCCTATATGGTCCAGCAAGCTCTGAGCTTGCTCACCATCGCCCACTTGCTGGGAAACCAGGGCATGACGTGCTGTCCAGACCATGCCATTCCTTTCTTCTCTCTCTTTTCTAGATTTTTCATTTTGTTCCTTTCCATCATATTTTGCTTTCTTCACATCTCAGCATGAGAAATGATCATCAGACCCTTGTTTATTAAACTAAAATTGCTTAGCTGCAGCCAACCTCAATCTCTGTAAACACCTTGTAACAATATGCTGCTTACAGGCTCAAGTAATTAAGCAATAAGCAGTAATTGCTTAGCCAAACCGAAGTCTTCACAAAGCAGAATATGTAAGTTTTTATTTAACAAGCACAAAGACATGCATTTCACTAACTTAGGCACTTAGCCAAGAAGGAAATTATGTCCTCCAACTCCAAGATCCATTCAGATGATTGTTGTGTCTACCAAGGAAGCAAATCCAATCCACAGCGCTGTAGGGATACGAGGTAGGCTACGCTAGCGCAAATCAAAATTTCTACCGCGTATAACCAGGAAGAACTGCCATATAAGGATCACGGGATTACCACTCGACGCACTACTAGTGCGGAAGATGTAGATATGCGTCGATGCAGTGAAGACGATCACGTAGTCGTACGTAGTCGATCAACGTAGTCGATCACGTCCAGCAGCTCCTCAGCAGCTCGTCCACGTGCACAGCAAGATCGCCTCCGGTACCGCGGCTCGTCGTCGGCTCGTCGTGGCTCGTCGGCGGCTCGTCGATGGCTCGTCCAAGTGCTGTAGGCGCAACACCTCCAAGGTATCCACACGTGCAGGGAGGAAGCGTCGCAAGCCGGATTGCTAGATCCGCGAGTTGCAACAGGCGAGGGCGTGGGAGGCGCGGCAAGTGTGTTCAGCCAAAAGGTGTCAACCCTAGGGCGCCCCCACCCCTCTATTTATAGAGGTTCCTGATGGGCCTCTGGATCCGAGGCCCATTAGTACTCCTAAACCTAATCCAACTCGGATCAGATCCGAATTGGGCTTCCAGCCCCTTAAGTGTGTGACCCTATGGGTTCGGATACGTATAGACATGGCCCGAGTACTCCTACTCGGCCCAATAGTCGGTAGCGGCCTCTAGCAAGACGTGCCAACTCCTATACGCATACGAAGATCATATCAGACGAACCATCACAACATAATATACATGCTATTCCCTTTGCCTCACGATATTTGGTCTAGCTTCAAGCCGACCGCTCTTTCTCGATCCTGTGATTCGGAATCCCTTTGTAGGTTAACTCTTAACCGTACGTAGCATGGCCATGCATTTTCGGATCCGATCACTCGAGGGGCCCAGAGATATCACTCTCAATCAGAGAGGGGCAAATCCCATCTTGATTGACCATGTCTCATAGCATGCTTCTTGATAAACCCGAAAGCTACCTTTATAACTACCCTATTACGGCGTAGCGTTTGATAGCCCCTAAGTAGGTCGATCCACATCTAGAATACATGCGACAATCTCAGGTCTAAGGACAAAGCGTATATGTTGTTTAAAGAGAGAACTACTTCTCGTGTTGGGTCAGTCCTAACACATGTCTCCACATGTGTCCACATTATTAGTTCAACATCTCCATGTTCATGACTTGTGAAACATAGTCATCAACTAATACATGTGCTAGTCTAATATTCATGTGTGTCCTCACATGAACTCCGACTAGGGACAACTTTAGAATAACCATACAAGTAAAGAGTTTCACATACAATTCACATAATTGCAAATCAATTCAAGTAGCCTTTAATGGATATTCAATGAACACAATATACAAATCATGGATACAAATGGAATATCATCATCTCTATGATTGCCTCTAGGGCATACCTCCAACAAGCGCTACCCCAAACCATCACACCTCCCAACCAAAACAAGCTGGAAAACAATATGACAGTTCCACAACAATATGCACAGTATGACTGGCTAAATGAGCCAGCAGGATCATCAAACCTTAACAACCTACTGAGAATCACTTTCCTTGGATCATATGTTCTTACCTTAGATCGGTGAGGTTGACGTCCACAGATGCAGAAGCAGTAGCTGTCCTAGCCGCCGGTGGCGGCCTAGGTGCGCGGCCACCTCGTCGGTGAGTTGAGGAGCCTCGAACCGGACCAGAGCTGGCCCGAACGAGCAGCCACTCTTCACCCCGTTCGTTGGCTCCAACCTCCTGTGAAGCTATCTCGTTGGTGGCCGGCGCCGACGATCCACTGATGATGCTGGAAGTGCCAGGATCGGCACGGAACCAATCTAGCCCTAGAGCCACCGCTGCTGCTCCGACGCACCACTCCGGCCATCCTCCGGACATGCCTGTGCCTACAGCCATGGCGGCGCTGGGCCATGCGCCGGAGCTAGGCCCGCTGCCGCTGGGGGCCAACCCAAGATCCGGTAGCGTGGCCGGTCTGGGTCGCGCCGTCCACACCCCCGGTGGCTGCGCCTCCAGCCACGTCGGGGACGCCGGGCCATGCACCCGCGCACCCACGCACCCGCCTGGGGGAACTTCGGCAGCAGCCAGCAGCGCGCCCAAGGGACCCGTCGGTGGGCCTCCCTACCATGCGAACGGGGATGGGGCGCCGCCACTGCCTCCGCCGGCCGCATCTTGTAGACCACCACCGGATCCGCCCCTTTCAATCACCGGGGGTCCTCTTCCGGTTGGTGTCGCCGCCCCGTCCTCCATTTTTACGTTGCCGCCGCCAACCGTGAGGAGAGGGAGAGAGGAATCGAGCGATTAGATGGGGGAGAGACCGTGCGGTTCGCTGTGTGGATGAGAATGGGGTGGTGGCATACGGGCTATAATTTCAGCGAAGTCCAGGGACAATTTCGTACCTAGTCCTGTGTGGATGGAGAGGAAGTCGCGGAGAGCTGGTTTTTCCAGCTTCACCTCGCTAGTACAAATTGCAAAACCGCTTCATGGGTGCTCCGCAGCAGAAGCCGTTTTTTGGAAGGGCGTTTGGTACAGCTTCTCCAGAAGATGTCCAATAAGTCCTACCAAAAGGTCCTAACTATATGAACAGGCCGAGTTGGAACGTGCCATAACATTGAAGACAGCTATCATTGAACAGAGTGTAGATCCAATTTCAGTTGGAACCCTACTGATTGAAAAATGCACATTGACTACACTAGAAAATAGAGTTTAGATCTCCAAGATGGACAATAGTATTGACTCAAAACCGTACGCCCCATGTTCATGAGATCACGTACATGTTTGAAAAACGAATAAAATAAAGCATATCTCTGCTAGACCTCAATTCTCAACGGCTTCCTCTTTAGCCAAATCTGAACAAGTGTGTGCCGACACACGCATAAGCTCGACTGGAAAAGAACGAACTAGTTAAAAAAAATGATGCTGATAAGACCAAACCAGATCTTGCAGAAAAGGAGAAAAAATAAGAGGAGAATAGTCGCCGTGCTCGATCAAGTCGACGACTCATCTCACCATTCGCGGCATGCATGTGCAACCTTGCACTGTGAGCTTTGAATTGCTTTGGCGGCTTGGTCTGATGCAGTGGCGTAGCCAACACTGCACACAGCACACCTGTGCGGGTTGAGCTGTACCGACAATGAAAGAACCGAAGGCACAACCTGACAATCGTTCAGCAGCTTCTACACATTTTCCCTTCCTCTGTTCATATATTGCACTTGCAAGGAACGAGGAAAGCTATCATCCTCGATAGATAAGCCATCTTGCATGCGATTCAGGAATCATGGGCCATGTTTAGGCGGCAACTATGGAACAAGGGTATACATTATATTACGGTGCAGACGTGCAGTACGTTCTCCTCAAGGAACCACTCGCATGTGACAGAGCGAAACAGAGTGTTCTGGTCGTCTCGCTATACGTGCACTGCACGCACGGTGCCGCGCGGGATTCGGGAGCTCGAAGGATTTGTCGCTGATAATTTTTTCCATCAACATTTGACCATTCATCTTATTCAAATTTTATTATAAATATAAAAAATAAGTCATACTTCATATACCTTTAACGATAAAGTAACTTACAAACAAAATAAATAATACTTAAATAATTTTTTGAATAAGCTGAACGGTCAAACGTCGTGATCAAAAGTCAATAGCGAATATGGAGGTAGTACTTGATACGGTCGGTGGCTCTCCTCAATGCGACATGACCTACTCCCTTCGTTTCAAAAATAAATCGTTCTGCGATTCAAAATGTATTAAAAAATAAGTCACTCCTATAGTTACTTCTAAAATTTTCCAAATAGATTAAAAATGTAGATTAAAAGTCTATATTACCCTTCACTAATTACCATGCACTAAATATACCTTTTCTATTTACATGGTGGCAGGCTTGCATGCGGACCAGCATGCCACAATTAATTTGCATACCGAGTGAGGCATTTATAACAAAAATGCCAACTTTGGAATTAAAAATAGCTATATTATTATGAGATAAAATTTAAATGCTAAAAGTAGCTATATTTTGTGAGGAGCGAGAACTTAATTTTTGCATATGTGCATGACTGCATGTATATGTAGGCATGCAGCAGTCACTTAGCGTTAAATATGACTAATGAATATAGACAATCGAGGTCATTTTATCTTCTTGTTAATCTGTTCAACTTATTTTTTAGACAGAAGGAGTATAAACATTAATCACATGGTATGAGATAGGTGTCGATCGATCGAACCGGGCCACCTATGGTCATGGATCGATCTGGAAAAAAAAAAGATTAGAAACAAAATAGGATATATCATCTGTTACTGAAAAAATAATGATGGTTAAATTCTAAAATAAATTAAAAAAATTGTATGTATGAGGCTCGAATCTGGATGGATAGATTTCACCACAAGTAACTTTAACACTGAGCGTAGCTGAGTTTGGGTATTTTGCACGAACCATGCATTCACAAAAAGAGGTGCTCTTTTAAATTTTAGACCTTCTCTAACACGGAAGTGAAGTCGATAGCTGACATCATGTTTTGATCGATGTGGAGTTGAGAGGAGAGCAAAAATTTCGACGCTAGCGTGAAGTGAAGCATCTGTCTCGAATGCATACCGATACAATTGCAGACCCCACCTTCTCACAGCAATACAGCATGCGGTTCAAAATACACTGACATGATCTCTTTCTTGCTTTTATTTACTCCACCTCCATGTCACACTGTCAACATTTTTATCTTATTTTAGTATGTTCCAATTCCCTAATGCGCTTTAGAGTGTTATTTGGTCTGCACGATAATAACTTTATAAGTGGAACAAAACTTTTGATGAGAGGGAAAAAGGTTTGGGCATTAGGGTCAAATCATTTAAAATCGTGAAAAGGTATGGGATCAAGTACAAAAATAGTTATTAAATTTAATTTTTCAATTATTTTTTCAGATCAGACAAAAAATCAAAACAAAAGTACCAACAAATACCGGTGGGATATAAGAAAGAACAATAATAAAAGGTATTGGAGATTAATCCAGACAGGAGCATTTCGGGACCATGCAAAGGCACTAAAGTATATTTGAGTGAGCCAAAATTGAGCAATTTATGCATAATGTTCACCCCAAATTCCCATTCAGTACTTGTTGGCACACATTTCCCTGTCACAATTGTAGCACCGGAAGATTCCAGCGACTAGAAAACCAAAACGAAGGACTCTTGATGGATCATGAACATTAATCACGCATGTCACGTTGAAGGGGACCTCTTACATACTGTTATCTGCAACTTAAATAAGCAACCTCGTGCTCGGGAGGATAGACATGCAGGAAATGGACAAGGAAAAACATGGAAAATACAACGACCGGCGGCGGCAGCAGCAGCAGCAGGTAGCGACGACCGACGGCGACACGATGCGTTTTCTCGGCCGTGTCCATCACCCATTGTTCGCCGATCCCTTTCCGCGCCAAAAGCCTCGACATCACCAATTATCGTGCCCATCCAGATACGTGCCCATCCGTCCAAGCATACTGCTACCGCAGGTCACCGCACGGCGTTGGCCGATGGGACGACGTAGCCACGCCGCGAACGTGCCGGATCCGTCGCCGCACATGCAATGGGGGCTGTGGGGCGTGCCACCGCTGCTAGCTGCTCCCGGTGTCGGTTGCGTTCGTTGCATCCCATATTCCCGTCTCGTCTCATCTCATCTCTTCCATCACGCAACTGTGGCAGCTCGATTAGCGTCAGCGAGTGCCGCCTCAAACTGACTGATGGCGCTGGCCTTTTGCGAATGACCATTGTTGCTCGTCCGACACTGCTTGTCCAAACTCTCCGTTCCTGCCGGTCCGGTGCCTCCGATCCATGTAACTGAGCACACATGATTGGTGCCGTGGCACTTTCGATCGCTTAACAATCTCCGATTCCAGCATGAACATTTGCAACCTTGCAAAGTCAAGGAAAGCAGACGGCGTGGCGTAGACGCTCAAGTGGCGGACGTACACGATGTACCAGTACGGCATGCAGTACCATGCTCTGGTAGACAAACACCTTCCTTGCCTCCTGGGTCTTGGGCTCTTGGCCGGCATGTGCACAGTGCACGGACGGACGGACGGACGCCGTAGGCTTCAAGAGACCAGGACAAGGAGCGAAGCGTTCTTGGCGGCCGCGCAGACGGGGCACGCGTCCACGCCGGCCTCGCAAGCGCGGCACAGGCACAGGTGCCGGCACGGCAGCAGGAGCACGCACGCCTCGCCGCCGCCGCACGACCTGCACGATCGCGCCGCCGCGGCCGGCGGCGGCGCCGCCTCGAAGCAGCACGACCGCGCGTCCTCGGCCTCGCCGACATCACCCACCAACGCGGCGGCACAGCTGGGCGACTGGAGGAGCTGGTCGAGGGTGGCGCGGAGGCCGGCGCCGACGGCCTCGTGGCTCCTGGCGACGCCCATCCACGCCTGGCACTCCGCGGCCATCTGCCGTGCCTTCTCCTCCAGCTCCGCGTTGCGCCGGAGTGCGTGCTCCACCTCGGCCTCCGCCGCGCGCAGCCACCCCGTCGCTGCCCGCGCCGCGGCGGCCAGCAGCGCCCGGGCGTGCCTCCGCCGGGCCTCCTCCAGCCCCGCGCGCATCCTCTCGCTCTGCACACAACCATAGCAAATCAGTCATCGTTCCACCACCGGATCAGCAATTCGATTCATATTATCCAATCAATCGCAAGAACGTACCTCGTGTCGTATGAGCGCGTCGATCTCCCCGCCCAGGTGGGAAAACGAGAGGGTTGCGCCATTGGCCGCCCTCCCGCTGGTGGACGCCGCGCCGGAGCCCATCGTCCTGCTCTGCGCGTCCCCGACCGCCACCGGCAGTGGTAGCAGCCCCTGCATCGCCGCGGGCGGGGACAGAGCCACGCGTTGATCCTCCAAGTCCGAGAAAGAGCCTCGCGAGTCTGCCACGCCCACGCGCGCCCTCTTCCTCGGCACAAAGCCATAGTTGCCGGTGAGCTCGCTGCCTGGGAGGTCGCTGAGCAGCGTCGTGTCCGTCACCATCCCCGCCGGCGCCGTTGGCACGCACCCGGCGTACTCGTCAAAGAACAGGGAGCCACCCACCGGCGGGAAGTCGTGGGGGAGGTGCCTCGCCTGCACGGCCATGGCAAACGCAACGACCGCACACGAGGAAGGCGAGGAAGGGGATTGAAGTGCAAGTGCGGGCGTGGACGCGTGGTGGTTATATACGGCTGCAGGGACAGGGTCAGGATGCAGGGAAGTCATGACCATGACTTGGGCGTGAGTGCTGGGGCCTGGGGATTCCGGATTCGCGAGGACACGGTGGAGGCGTTGGGAGCGCGGTGAAAGTGGCTCGTTTTCGTGTGGGAGAATCTGTGTATGAAATGACCTAGTATTTTATTCCTGTAACAATATCGTCGGTGATGGTTGGTACGTAATGTTCATCGCTGATATACTCCCTTCTCCCTCGCTTCCAAATTGTAAATGTCGTTTTAGCTTTTTAGTTTACAGATACAATGCATGTCTAGGTGCATAATAATATTTAAGAATCTAGAAAAATCAAAACGATCTACAATTTGGAACGGAGGGAGTAATATTTACTCTGGAAAATGTTCAATGATTAGTTAAAAAACAAAAAAACTGTGGTTCCATTTGTCCAATCTATTGTGCAATGTTAGTTTTTTTTCCTTCATGTATTCAAAAATTTTATAGTAACATAGGACATCATAACTCACGTTACAAAAATACAATATGAATTTTTCATGATTGTTTCTAGAGGATTTTTACAACGATTGCAAAAAATGAGAGACGTCCATCCAGAGAAAACTTACGGTGGAAAGATAGAAAGTAACTAGTGGTACCTAGAGAAAAGTACTAAATAAGAGCAACTCCAAGAGTTTCCCAAAAAATTCTTCCCCAAAATGATGTATTGGGGGCTATGCTAAAATTTTCGTTCCTAAAAAATATATGAACCCACAACAGAACGCCAATAACTGCCCCCAATATTTGCTAGGTCATCGTAATTGGACCTACCTCCAGAACAGAGCCCCCCTCTACCTCCAGAATAGAGCTCCATCGCTCCTTCGAGTAGAGCTCGCCGCCAGCCAAATCCGCCGTATCCCGACCGTCTCCGTTCGATTCCTCGCACCAGCAGCTTCCCCTCGCTGACCCGCATCCATTTCACCCATCATCCACTGTCCAGGGAGGCCAAGGTCCTGCGCTGGGAGGCTGAGCTCCTGTGCTGGAACGCCGCCCCGCCTCGCTCCTGTTCTTGCGACGAGGGCCGCGTGGTGACTGGAGCGGGGGCGAGCGGCGGTCGGCAGCCAGCTATATTGTTCCGCCGCTAGGGAAGGCTTGGCACCGCCGCCGCCACCGTTGCTCGGGGAAGGTCTGGCGCCGCCGCTGCACGGGCAAATGGCGCGTGCGGAAAAAAAAAAGGCGCGAGTAGCAATCGCGGGCGCGCGCGGGTGGATTGGGGAAGGAGGAGCGCCACGCAAATTTGCGGGAAAAATAGCTCCGGATGCGGGTGGACGCAAATTTGTGGGAGGTTTGGGGGACCTGTTGGAGCAACTTTTTTCCTATTTTCCCCTAATTAAGGTTTTATGGGTAATTTAAGGGAGCTCTTGGAGTTTCTCTAAGTGGGACCAAGTACCAAAAACGGTGGGATCAGTACTAATTTAATTTATTTTTTAATTACATTCATAAGATTAATGATCATAAAAAAATTAAAGAAAAAGGTACCTAGAGTACCCATCGGTACTTAACAATCAAGTCATAAAAAATTTAAAAAAGAAGTACCTAAAAATACCCATTAGTCCTTAACAATCATTGTAACATAGCTTTTTTAAAGTTAGAACATGTACTAAAAGATATACAAAAATTCATGAAATTCATGAAAATGAGCGCACGCGGAATCCGATCAAGCATTTTCCATGAAAATGCCGTCATCCTCCCACTGTAAACTTCACCCTCGGATGCCGAAGTATGATATGAGGTCATGAGGCAAAAAAAAAAAACCCTGGACGCCGTGCGGTTCAACAGTACAGAGATCCTACCATAGCCCGATCCGATGGGTTTCGTAACTCTGAATGGTATCACGCATTCACGCCTCCGGAAACGCCAAGCGAGGGTTCAAGGATTCGAGGTGCCCTGCGCAGTCGGATCTATCGTGCATGTTCAACGACCTGCATGCGTCTCGACGGATCAGGTTGATACAGCGGTGGTACAGCACTGTAGCCTCCTGTCTCCCACATGCAGCACCAGCATCTGAGTAAGGCATCTTTTGGATCATAGTGGTGATCAAATTCAGGGCCGAAATTATCATACGCGGCCAGAGGCCGTACGTGCGCGCGTTGATCAGCGCTGGGTCCGTGCATATGCCGGACTGCTAGGTGTGGCATGGCAAGGCCAGCGCGCACCCGTCTGCGCGAGCACGTCCACGGAGAAAACACCAACCGGACACAGAGGCCTTCCGCCGTGCTCAGTTGTCTTGTCCCGGCGCGCGCGCGCGTCAGCCTGGGCGCTGCACGGACTGCGCCCTGCGCTGCGCGCACGCAGTTTGTCCTCGCCAACTTGAAGCCGCGCACCAGCCGGTGGCCACCGCCGGTATGGGGCGGCCCGGCTGGAGAAGATGCGAAGAGCACGCCGGCCGCGCTGGCCTCGATCCGATCCGACGGTGGCCGGCGTCCCAGTGACCTGAACTGCCTCCTCTGCGCGCTTCTGCGTGCGGTGAGGTGAACAACGCGTTCGCGAACCGCGCCTGATCGAACGTACGTCCTACCTGTGTAGCGTGTCCGGTCGCCACCACTGCGATCACACGATTGATGAGCCGCGCGGTCCAACGGGCATGCATGGCACGACATGGTTGCGAACCGAATTGGTTGGAGGACTACGTCGTCTGTGGGCGGCCCCGCCACTGCCGGACCAATCGATCGATCGGTGCTAGCTAGCTGCATGCTCTAGCGCTCTGTCGACGATCCATACCTGGCAACGTGCTCGTACATTCGCAGGGCCCCGGTCCGAGCGATCCCGATCTGATCTCCACCATAATGGGGCTAGCACGATCCTTACACATCGGCCGTCGTAGTCTCGCTGTATGTAGGGGAGAGGCTAGCTCACACATTGGCGGCGAGCAATGCATGCTGGCCCGGCCGGCCTCGGAAAGCAGTACACAGTAGCCCGGCCGTCCTTATGTTACAGTACATCATCATACGTATGCAGTAGTACCCCCGGCCCCTAGCCCCCTACGACGGCGAAAACATATAGACTATTCGTCTGCTCTGAATATGGATCGCGTCCGTCCACAGCTAGCTGCCCGATCTACGGTGAGACGACGACTGGGGTGCCCATGGCGTGTCCCCCGCAGCGTGTGCTACAGTAGCAGTACTGATTACGTAACGATGCAGCGTCGTTTGCGCGGCGCATGCACAGCGCCCGGGTTGGCACGCCGCCGCAGGTCTCCAGTTCGCTCTACACAGACCAAGCAAGTACGTACGCGTCGAGGTGCGTGACGGACGCGAAGGGGGTGTTTGGAAAGGAGGTTAAGTGCTAAAAGTGTGCTAAAAGTGAGGTGCTAAAGTTTAGCAATCCTTATTTTCTTTAGCACACCCAAGTGCTAATGGGTGCTAAAAGTGGTCCCCAAGCTCACTTTTTCCCTAGTTGCCCCCTCTCTCTCCTCTCCACTTTTCCCCAAGCAGTCATAAATGAGGGCAATGTAGTCATTTCTCACCCAAGGTGCTAAACTTTAGCATTGTATCCAAACAACCACAAGTGTTAAACTTTAGCAGTCCATTTGAGGATGCTAAAGTTTAGCATTGTGCTAAAGTTTAGCATTGTGTATCGAAACAGGGTCTAAATGCACTGTGCCCCGGCGGTACGGCGGCGGCACTGGCGAGACGCGATTCGCGACACGGTGCGGCCGATGCACGTACAGTGTCGGCCCTCCTCGATGGGCGGCCCGCCGGCCGGGGACCAGGACGACGCGCCGCGCTGGATTGGCGTGATGATCCGCCAGCCTACGCAACCAGCTCGGGGGGTACTGGGTACATGAGTACATGACATTGGGCTCCTGCGCGCCACCGGCCCCTGAGCCCACGGCTGTCTACAGACTCCAGCCCCGGCTGTGGTCGCGCCGCGGCAAGTCTGAATCGGCCTCGGGTATCTGTAGACTGCCTCCATACGAGCACGTAGCCGCAGCACCTGCAAATCTCCTGCGGTAGCTTTTTTCACTACTGCAAACGATGACGCCAAAGCTGCCAGGACCATGCTTGAATGCGTCTGATCCGTTAGCCATCCTTGTTGGCTTCTGAAATGGCAGACGAGACGATCGATCAGACGATCACGCAGCACATATATCATATCCACCACGCGTGGTTCATGCATGCGCTTCTGTGGCACCTGTCGACTGTCGTTTGGTGGAGGCAGTAACGCTAACTACTATAGGCGTGGACGCCTTTCACTTTTCTGTGCAAAGAGCCGTGCAGCAAGGACGCTGCAGGACCAGGATTGTGGCCTGTGTAAGAGAGGGATAGTCCCGGTCAGATCGGCCATGCACCTCATGTACAGTAGCTAGCTGCCTAGCGGCTGCAGCATCACAGGTTTAATGACGCATGAATGGATCGGATCATGTCTGTCGTCTGTAGTCTGTGCAGAGGTGTATGGTTACACAGTCAATGGTGGCAGGAAGCAATGGCCATTTCTGAAGAAAGGGTAGGGAGCAGGGAAGAAAAGCCTGCGCTGGTACGGCTTGCTACAGAAGCGCAGCAGATTGTGCAGGACTGCGTCTGCGCGCATGGCTTCAGCCTCCATACAAGATGTGGCAAAGTGGCAGTACTTAGAGAAAAAAGCATTTCCTTTCGAAACCAAACAACAATCATGCTATTAGTAATTAGTTAAGTCACACATGACACCATACAAAAATTAAATCGTACAAATCCTCACAAAAATCTAACATTACAAAGATAGTCTAAGAGTAACTACTAAATCTTTTATTTAAATTACCTACAACTACAACTGTCATTATAAAAGAACTACCTAAAATAACCCCTGGATTCATATTTAAATTACCACCTAATTATTATTAAAATAAAGATTAAATTATATGGGCGGTCTATCGGTGTTTTATACTTGGCAACCTACCGAGAAGTATCCCGAGATAGTAGATTGGTCGGTAGGGATCGCCGAACCTAGAGCCTGATACTAAACGTGAGGACAAAAGACACAGATTTATACAAGTTTAGACCACCATATTAGCTTAATACCCTACGTTCTGTTTGGTGGAGTATATTACGCACTGCGCTTTGGTATTGTTTGGTAGATCCTGCCCTCCTTTACATATCCTAAAGGGCAGGATTACTAGTCAGTTATAATGTAGGAGTTCTAGTAGAATTACAATATATAAGTCCTAGTAGGAGTTCGCCTTCTTCCTTCCTTGCGGGGACCTGAGGATCTATTCCCGACACGGTCGCTAAAGTATCAGGTGAAATTGCATTTTGAGTTTCCTAAACTATTTAATTGTGCCAACTATGTCCAAATCAGCAACACAACATCCCAAAAACTAGCATGCATGCTGATGGAGCAGCGACATGGAAGCTATCATGTGGGATCCACATGCAAGTGCTATAAAAATCTAAAATCAGCTATAAAAATCTAAAGGCAGTTATATAGTCCGTAAAAGAAAAAGTTATATTGTGTACGGAGGAAGTATATGCGAAGAGAGAACGATGAATAAGCAGAGATAACGACACCAGCAACGGCAGAAATGCATGAAAGCAACCACAAAAGCAATGGGATATGAGGACTGGCATAAATCTCTCGCTATGGGCAGCCAGGGGTCAGAAAGAGAGGGCAAAACATGGTCATTGCACGCGATGAATTAAAGCCATAAAACCTGTGGTCCGCACGCACAGGCACTGCAGCTGTTTGTTGCTTGATGACCACCCGCAAGTTGGACGAAAACAGTGCGGCACCTCGCGATTCAACGACCACGACGTGAAGAAAAAGCCACACTGCCCTGACGGCAATAATCTCTGAGCCCTGTGCCGTGCGCCCGTGCCATGCGTGGTGGGGCGCCGAGGTGTGCGCGAGCGCGCGACGCCGCTTGGCGTTTGCTCCGTGTGACAGTGGCAGAGCCCGTACGTCTCAGCCGGGCCGGCAGGCAAATCTGCGCAGCTAGCCCCATCGCTTACACAGTAAGGTCATTACACATTATTACAGTAAGTGCGACAGTAATTTTCTACGGGCGACCTGTCAACCTATTCGATGCTGCGTCAAACCACATGATAATCGATGGCCATGAGTGTGACGCAGCTGTGAACCAGGTCCAAGTGAATAGTGGAGCAGCAATTAGTAGTGCGACCTGGCTGCTAACACGTCAGGACACAGTCGTCAACCTCCATCATCACCTCACTAAATAAGAGGATTTGTCACAGAAAATGACGACCATTAAATCCCTAGCTGGCTTGGTACACAGCTACAGAAGTCCCCTTCAGTACCGGTACTCAACCCCACCGGTTTCGCAACTGGTACTGCTAAGTCGGTACTAAAAAGTTGTACCGGGCCAAATAACCGAAGGATCCATATTAGAAAATTTTTGACGAACACCCGGGAGGTCCCCGCGCACACGCATCACAAGTCACTTGACTTTCACACATAATATGCCCGAGCGCGGCCCGTGAGATTCGAACCCACGACCTCTAGCCTCGCACGAGGCTTCTTTACCGTCTCACATACACAACACATGTGATGGAATTGGATATGCTTTCCTTTTGAAGTAACCCGTGGAGAGGCTTTTAGTACCGGGTCGTAATACCATCCGGTACTTAGTACCAGGTGGTATTGCGACCCGATACGAAACTTACAAGGACCTTTAGTACCTAAAGGTTCTTCAGGGACCTCAAATTTAAATCCGGTACAAATACTAGCATTAGTATCGGGTCAAAAAGTGACCAGTACAAAGGTATGGAACCAAAGGTCATTTCTCCAGTACTGGTAGCAGCATGGACTTACGCTAATCAGGATGGCAACATATAATGCCAGTGTAACGTCCTTGTCGCGACGAAAACAACATAACGGCTATCTTATTTTCTGGTGTGATGCTTTTGTATAGCTCATTCCCGGTCGGCGTCGTGTACTGGCCGATAGGGATGGGTGCTGCCGAGACGCCGTGCCTCCACTTGCAGAGCCAGCTTCTTTGGCGTCCTCTGGATCCATCCATCATCTTGACATGGTGATTGTGATGTGGCTCTCCCTATCCACACGAACGTACACGGCTTTACGTCCAGACACCAGACCTCGATGTGCATCCAATTTTACCACTGTTCAATTTTTCACGCGCGACATGAGGCGCCTTGGAGACAGAAAACATATTGTTCCTAGCGGCACGTCCATCTCTCACGATTCTATTCAAACTAGTGGGGTTGCTGTCCCTTGTTACAGAATTTGAAAATCAAAACGTTTTTCCTTATACGACTTCAATCGGATAGCTAAAATACAAACGTACTCATTGCGTACGCCACATGTTATAGTGCCCCATTTTTCTTTGGAGTAATAATAAGCGGCCCGCGCAAATATAGTGGGTAGCTAGTTTTCTTCTGCCAATTTGGGGATCTTAGAGCAACTCCAAGAGTATCCTAAAAAATTCTTCCCCAAAACTATGTATTGGGGGTTCTCCTAAAAAAAATTTCCCCCAAAAACATATTAGTCCACAGCAGATCGCTAATAAATAGCCCCCAATATTTCAAACACAGGCCACGTCATCGTATTGGGCCCATCGGAAGGGACGCGCGGGCGTGCGGGAATCAGGATTGGGGGAGGAACGCCAACGCTAAAATATACGTGGTGGCAGGCTGTTTTTTAGCGTCGCTAAAAAATTGGGGAAGGTTTAGGTGGATTGTTGGAGTTCATTTTTTCTCTCTTTTTTCCTAAAAAAGGTATTGGGGTAAAATTAGCAGCCTCTTGGAGTTGCTCTTATTTCAAAATAAATGAATGCAAATAGTTGCGTCTAGTCGTGGCATTGTAACAAAATCAAGGTATCATCTGTTTTTTTCGTATGGCTCAGAAGAAAAGAGAATACCTTATATAGAAGCATATTTTTTTAATATTTACTGAAGTAATATAAATATTTATACATTTTCGTAGGTATATTTTTTCAATTTTTAATGAACAATGTACATTTTTTGAATTTTAATTATGATGATAAGTTATCCTTAGATTTTAAGTTGAATATCTAGAGGCGAGTTGTTCAATGTATACCACCAGAATTTATAGTTTTAATCGAACAACTAATGAGCAATGGATGTATCTTCATTATTTCTTATCATATCCAAATCCCCGTTTTTTTCTCTTTGTTCACCAAACTCTGGTTGCTACAGCCCCATACATGCACGATCCTACATTGCCAAACACCAACTGCACCTTTTCCCCAGCTTGAACCCTACGTCCGTGTCAACAAATTCGCTATTTTGGCTAGCAAGGTAAAGTCTTCTCCTTTGTGTCCATCCCCTCTCTTCTCTTGCTTCTGCTCCTAAGGATCTTTGCCTATCATGTTATGGTCATCAAAAACACATTTTTGATTGTGCTCGCCGTTCCCTCTCATCCAACACCACATATAGCCAGCTATGGCGTGCATGGCAAACATTGATTTTTGAGTTGATTTATTCTAGATCACATCACCACTCTACCATGACTACAATGAAATTCTTCTTTTCTGAATTTCTCGGCTCTCAATCATCCACTAGACACAATGCTACGTAGCAAGCCATCACCCTCTTACTGTTTATCATCATCATTAGTGGTGATTGACATGCCTCGATGGCAGGGACATTATTGTAGGATGCGTATGGTGATGCTTGATTTGGTGCTTGATTTGGTGACTGGGCTGGGATCGTGTCGTGGCTATGACATGGATGCATCACAAAGCTGTCATTGTCGTGCCCCTAATCATCATTTGTTGGTTTTGTTGCCATTTCTAAGTGGAGCGACTCTTATAACTTTCTAGTTTGAAATCGCTTCTAAGGTCCTATTTGAGAGTATTAATTCTAGCTCCTCCATTTTAGAAACGTATCTTGAGAGCCAATAAAGCTAGTTTTTCTAGCTTCGCCACCTTCATGTTCATTATGGAAACAGCTCGTGAGAGACGTTTTACTATAGTACACGAAGAAGCTAGAGCCAGAGGTGGGAGAAAACACTCTCAAATGGTCCCATAGTCCTACCTCTCTTCTATTGTATCCGTTGGTTGTGCACTTGTTCTTCATGGACAACCCATTGCTTTCTCCACGGTCGTCATCATGACGCTCTCGGAATCTGCCCCATCCTAATGTTTTATTCTCTTTTCCTTTGATCATAGTTATTTTTGTACGTGTTAAGTCATGCTTTTCCATGGACGCCCCGACACTTTTATTCATGGTCGTCGTTGTGCTCTCTAAATTGTGCACTGTCTCACCGTCTTTTAGTTTGGAATTGCATCTCAGCACCATGATGGCCGCGCCATGCTATTATTGTTCTCTTCTTCATCATCATCATAAGAGCTCTATATATTGTTCTTAAATAAGGATTATTATTAGAACCGTTCATATCTCTAGATCTCATCGCTATTGGTACCTCAAATCTCAAAAACTCATATGGCCATCACACAACCATTGCTCCACGCCTTCGCCTCTACTGCATTTGTTAATGCATGCGGGAACGCTTCATTTTGCGTCACCGTACCATGGCCAATGGTGACCATATAGTCTTCTAGGTTTTGTGCATAAAACTTAGGTGCTACTTCATCCGTTCGATGCCTGATAACATGTTTTTCGGTCCAATCCAAACGAACGCCCTAGAATTTCCACAGTTCCATGTTTGTGATCATCCCTTGACGTACATGAATTTCTATTTGCTTGTTTCTCCTTATACATGTTGAGGCTCCATGTCGTTTTTATTGTTTTCAATGAGGGAGGACTAGAGGGGGCAACCAAAGAAATGCCAACTCGACCAATTTCTTCTTGTGTGCATGTAGGATGAGGGTGTCTAAATTTATTTATTCAAAATGTCCTTTCTTTTTAAGGAAATATCATATTAATATGGATTCTAAATAAGGGAGCAGATTGTACGCATTTTTATTAGTAGTTGTATTAGAATAGACGGAACTCCGACTATGCGTGACTCTTGTTGTACGTGAAGACAGAGGCTTCTAGGAAAGAGTTGACTCTTGTCTACTTGATTGGTCTAAATCATTATATATTTATTAATCATAATCGACGTTGACTCTTAGCTAGGTTAATCTAGGCCGTTAGATCATCATAAATCCAACGATGTACATTTATTTTCTTTTTTTCCAATTAACATGGTAATTTATAGTTTGGCGTCAACAACATTGTCGCTTAGATTTGATGACCATCAATACTTATGGACGGCATTGACGTTGGTACATACTCACCATAGCGGTCCATGCGAGGTGAGAGATGGCACGAAAAGGAATATATAAGGTAAGAATATGCATGGCAGCGAGAGGATATGCCACACTCGTTTTGTTTCAGATAGATCACTTATTTTTTCGCTACCATAATTCCAAATAGATAAAAAAAAATGCTATATTTTTATGTAGTTAAATTCTTATTGCAGTGTTTGTACCGATTAGTTCAAATAGATTTTACTATTTATGTTTTTCTATCAAAATATGTTATATTATTTTTATTCAAATGTAGACATTAACCAATTATATTCTAAATGAGATGTTTATTTAAGGAACGTTCCAATATCAACGGAAATCGAAAAGCATAACATACCACCACATGCATGACGCATGCACACACTCTTCACTTCTACTTATAATGTCCGATCCTAGTTTTCTTGTCTCAACTCATTTTTAACAATAACCACAATTAGCAATTGGCTATAGGATCAATATGCACGATCGTTCAGATTATGGGGTCTATAAATTTTTGGGGCCCTGTTCGGTCACTCCAATTGCACATTTGGATGGACGACCTTGACATTATTCTCGCATTTGTTAGCATGTTTCCAAAGCTAGAGAAGGAATTAAGGACATGCCAAATACTTGCAGTTGCCTTGTGGTGGTCAAGCAGATTATTCCTAAGCACGGTATTAATTTTCCTGATTTTTACTACAAATTTAGTTATTTATTAATTGTATTTGGTAGAGACTCTTTGTTTAGCTATTTCCCTTCCCAATCCGTATAGAAATCAGCTTCTAATTTTCTTGTTTTTTAAAATTCCGAATTTATATATATATTTATTAGTTTTATTAGATAGGGATTCTTTGGATTAGTCTAGACGTTAGATCACCATAAAATCTAAGGGTGCATTAATGTGGAAATTTCTAGATCCTCTCGGCGAACGTGGTGTCTTCTTTAACACTGTAGTATTAAGATAATAGATCTAAGCAAGTCCAAGGCAATGTGGATTAGCTTTGAGCCTGACATGTCCAAACAATGAACCCTAATAACGACAGATAACTACTTCAAAACCAATGCGCTGTTCATCTTTACCTCTATCTGGCTTTATTTTCCATGTGCATGCCTTCACATATCGTTAATGTCATAACCATTGGGTCATAACTACTGGGTGTAGAACATTTTTAGTGGATAGAACATCATCACTACCATGTGGACCTAGCCATTTTCCCTGAAAACCATCGCCCCAGCCCGCTACCGATTCTCCAACCGGACAAAGCGACCGGTCCTCCCCCACCTGCACTGCACACATATCACCATCGCCATCACGTTAGGGTCACCGCCTCATGGGACTGACCTGACAGGAGTGGAGAGGACCAGAGTGATAATCCGCGGGGCCTGCTCGGAAAAAGGCCAAACGAGAAGACGGAAGGTACCCGAGATTCATCTGTCCGTGCTTATGTAGCCTTCATGGCCCTCAATTATCCCCATGAATTGCTGGTTCACGCGAATCTAGTGAGAGCGTCGCATGAAGCACAGAATCGGACCCAGGGCCGTCTCCAGGAATTGGAGGCCCGTGTGCTGAATGAAAAATGTGGCCCTTAAATATTAAAAAATATATTCAATATAACTAAGGAACATTTTCAGCCTATGTCATTTCACAAAATATTTAGAAATACTTCAAATATTAATGCTAAAAAATAAATACAGTACTAATCCCATGTTCAACTAAAAAGCATCATCCGTCTAGTATTTCTTGAAATAAAATCTTCAATTATATCTTCGTAATTAATCTTCTCCAAGACATCATTTTCAAGTGCTATTGTCACCAATCCATTGAGTCTTTCTTGTGTCATAGTAGAACGCAAAGATTTCAACAACTTGAGTTTAGAAAAGCTTCTTTCTGCAGATGCGACGGTCACAGGAATGGTTAACAAAATTATATATGTGATAAGGGCATTGGGATAAAAGGGGCGCTTCTTCAAAAACTTCAGAATATCAAGAGAACCCATAGATTCATTAAAATCTTGGATGACAATTAATTCTAGAAAAAAATTCTTGACCATCAATGTCTTTATGTTCTCCACTCTTAAGTGCGTTCTCAAGATTGACACAAGGAGCCATCAAATTATTATCATCCAAGGATCGTAGCCTATCTGAAATAAACAAGAAACCAAAAGTCTTTTCATTCCCTTGATATTGTTCAAATCTCTTGGTGAGTGAAACTATAGTTTAATCAATAACATATATAAAATAATTGACCCGAAATGACTCCTCTTCAGATTGTGAAACATTTGATGCATCATCTGCAGCCTCATCAAAATATATTTTTCTTTTGATTTTGCGCTTGGGAGTTAACTCTGGGTGAATATTCATCTCCATTGCAATTTTTTTCGGCTTCCAATGCTTTCGAAAAACCAGTTTCTCTATGCTTCTTAAAAAAGCTAATTAGTTCCTGTACAGACTCAATTGCAATATCAATAAGCAATCTTTTGATAGTAGCTGCTTGCTGATCAAATTAACAGCAGCTAATATTTCATACCATATGATTATTGCCACTAAAAACTCAAAGCTACCAACTTCATTTTCCGCTAGCGATTTAGCTTCACTACTTTTCAGTGGGTCATCATCAGTTTCAGCCACCTGTAGTAAAGCCTCTTTTACTTCTGGGATCTGAAACCTTATAGCCTTAACACTTTCAAGGCGACTCTCCCAACAAGTAGCTGACAATGACTTAAGAATCAATCCTGATATGTTATCTTTTAGAATTTTCCACCTTTTTGTAGAATTAGCAAATGTGGTATAGATGCGTTGGATAACTCCAAAAAATTCTATTCCTTTCCGACAAGACTTTGCCATATCACAAGGTGTCAAATTCAGACTATGACAACCACAAGCTGAATACAAAGCTCTTGGATTTATATCCAATACTTTCTTCTGTACCCCTATATTTTTCCCTTTCATATTTGACCCATATATTTTTCCCTTTCATATTTGATCCATTATCATATCCTTATCCTCTCAAATTGTCTACATCAAGATCAAGACTTTTCAATTCCTCTAATAGCACATCAAATAATCCTTGACCAGGCGTGTCATTCACATCCAAAAAATTTAAGAAGGATTTTTCGATGCAAACAGAACCTGAAGATGTATCAACATACCTTATTATCAATGACATCTGCTCTTGGTGGCTTGCATCAGAAGTACAGTCAAGTATAATTGAGAAGTACTTTGCTTCTTTTACCTTTGCTACAATTGCAGACCTAATTGCAGAAGCTAACAAATTTATTAACTCATTGTGGATGGAAGGACCAAGATAGTGATCACGAATTTTTTTCATTGGTGATGCGGTCAATGTGCTTTTTTATAACAGGGTCAAAGTCAGCCAACATCTAAACCAATCCTAAGAAATTGCCATTATTGTCTTGATACAACTTGCTATTACTGCCATGAAATGCTATATTATGTTCTGCGAGAAATTTTACAATCAAAAGAATCTTGAGCAAAACTTTTCTCCAATGCTCCCTTTCCTTTTCAAGTTCTCGCTGGGCAACATTATCAATTGTTGGATTCTTCTCCAACCTGAGACAAAAGTCATACCATGAGGCCATATTTGTGACATGTTCTCTACTAATTACATGCTCTTTAAGCCTATGGCTAAGATGAGACTAGTCATTGAACCCCTCATTTGCTAACTGACCTCTCACAAGGCCCTTCCTCAATAATTTGCAGCAAAAACAAAATACCTTGTCAAGTTGTTTGCTGTACACAAGCCATTCTCTCTCACACTTTTCTCCATTTGAGAGAACTCTACTGTATGATAGTGCTGAAAATCTTCTGGAGAATTTGTCTCTAGGACCATGCTCAATGGACAAGTCTCTTTTAGGACCCTTTTCCAGCAAAATATCGATCATTTTATGATCGAGTGCATCCCAAATTTTTGAATCAAAGATATCAGGCTGGAAAGAATTATCGATGCCATCTCCAATATTAGCATCATTACCTCCATCGCTATCAGCAATATTAGCCTCATTACCCCCATCGCCATCGCCATCGCATTCTTCTTCGCATGTATTACCGTGGCCTTCATCAACATTAGCTTTTGGACTTTCAGCAGATGGAGTCTCAACATCTATTGCATCATCCCCATGACCATGATCGTCACCAACATTAGCTTCTGGAGTTTCGCTGACAACAAATCTATCAAGTGCCCTTTTGTGATTGAGCAAAAACTTCTAGTTTTTGTTTCTTCTTATGCTTTTCAGCACCAGATTCAAACTTTCTAATTCTTGTAGTAGACATAGGACACCAACGTATGTTCCATAAACCAAACAAAAGTATTTGAATTAAATCAAATAGCACATGTACATGTACAAGAAATAGCAGTTTTGTTTAGATTCAATTCAGGAAGACAGTGTAACACCCTAGGTGTTTAAAATGTAATTAGATTTAATCATTTGCATAAACCTGAGCATCATGTCATTGCATTAGTTTAAACTCCTGAAATTATCATTTATTGATCAAATGGAACTTTGTGAAGCAGCTCAAACTTTTGCTATGTAATTATACCTCCTTTTATTTTATTTAAATACTTGATGAAAAATGATGAATTTACAAAAAATTCCTAATTTTTGGGTGATGTGTACTAGTGATAAAAATTCAGTGAAGTTTCAATTTTAACTGTTTTACTTCTCAAATTCTGGGCAATCCTTTTTAGCTTTGTAGTTGGTTCATGTTCCTTTATGTTTTTTGTGATTCTATCTTTCCAATGGGTATTTTTGGGGGATTTGTGACCAGCTGCACCTTGCACTTTCGAAGGGGGAAAGTTATTTTAAGAAAAATACGCGGGCCCACTCGTCACCTTCATCTTCTCCCTCCTCCCATGCCTCTGCTCTGCCACAGATGGCAGGGGCGAGCTCCAGTGGCTGCCATGCCACGCCTGCGTCCAACTGCCTAGCCTGTGCCGTCAACCGCACGTGGTCAAAACCCATGCGCACGGCCATATGCTGTCATCCTGTCACCACCGGCCCCTCCACACCATGCTGCTCACGCCATCCCCGCCACTGTCGCACCTGCGCTCACCATTGTTGTGCCTACGCCTGCACTGCTTGCCAGGGCGACCAACAACCGCGCCCTCGACTTCATCTTTCCCACCGGTCGACCTCACTTTCCCTCTCCCTCCCATTCTCCTTTCTTCTTCCTCCTCCTCCGCCCAGACCAAAGACCGAACAGAGCCGAGCGGAGCAGGGCGCCTTCGCCGGCCAAATTCCCCGCCCCTGCCTTACCATTCTCAAATCACCACCGCCCACAGCTGCATCGCCTCCCCAGCTCCATCCCCCCTCCCCCCCACCTCTTGACCGCCGCCATGGCTCAAATCGCCGGGAAATAAAACTCCAGTGGCCGCCCATGCCGTCGGCGACCCATTTCCACCCCACCATCGAACCCCACCCTCCCAGCTTTCTCTTACCCCACCAACCTCAAAAATGAAACCTAGGTGAAGCATCCCCACATCAGCGGAGACTAAATGTGAAACAAATATCAGTCCCAGGAGGTTGATAACACATTTATCCAACAAATAGTTCAAAAACCGTACAACTCCCGAAGGAGTGGGCGGGCAAGCCACACCCAAAGGAGAAATAAACCAACAACAATACAGATCCAAGTTGCAGTCCAGTCGGACTCTGGGCTGCAATCGGAACTAAGTGACAACGGAAGCATTCTGCAAAGGCCAACACCACAGGCAGCGTTAGGTGCGGAAGCGACCTTCTACTCAAAATCCTCGACAACGAAGTCCTTCTACTCAACACCACAGGCAGCGTTAGGTGCGGAAGCAACAAAACAAGGGTGAGTACAAAAGTACTCAACAAGTCCAACCCCATCCACGGAGGGGGATACAATCAAGAATATGCACATGACATATCAAGGATAAGGCTAAGGTTTATTTGCCATAAAGCTAGGTTTTTCAACACACGCAGGGGTTCATTTTCAAAAGGGTTTTCCAAAATATTTTCTTCAGTAACCGAATCAATAAGAGGGGTTGATCCAACACGAAGGATCCGAATTTTAACGCTACTGGACTCCCCATCCATGGTAGCTCACGGCACAACTGCCGAACACCTTCCGAAATTCAACTTACACCATGGAAACCATCCATCACCCAAACACTAGTTATGTGTCTAAGCCGTAACTCGTCCAATGCTGTGGACATGGCTATCCGGATAGGTTCTAACTCTGCAGAGGTTGTAGACTTTACCCACAAGTAGGTACCGTAGCACGATCACCTTAGTGTCGGTGCAGATCCTATCAAAGCCATTACCCACCTTAGCTAAGACTGACTAGCCAACACGGAAGCAACTAAGGGGTTAACGACCTTCCAATGAGGTCTTAACCGGGATCTAAGTTCACAAAGTTTTTATTCCTTCTCCATGGTCTCCCGTTGCTCACCTGCTCTCCTGATGGCTAACAGACCAGCTAGTGGGATTTATGCTAAGCCGCCGCCCACACAATGGTCAAGTGGTTGCACGATAGTGGGTTAGGCAAGATGGCACATCCACTCAGTCCTTAATTGTGACAAGATGGATATCTCCCAACCTTGCTCAACCACAAAGGTACGAGCACAACTTATTGGCATTTCACACAAGAAACACCATCCATCTCATCTAAGCATATCCTTCCTTTATTTTTGAAAACCCATTTTCTCATTTGAAAGCACTCACACATTTATCCTTTAAATAAACCATTGTAGTCATGATTGAATTGAGTAACAAGGTCCTAAGCATTCTAGCAGTAATTATCATCCAAACAGAGCAAATCATATTTAGAGATAATTATAGGACAATCAAGGAATGTTCATAACAATCAAGGGGTGTCTATCCAACTGTGTTTCAGCAGTAGAACAATATGCAATTTTATAAAACAGGTCAATATGTTGTGTTTTAAAAACTAGGAATAAATATGCATCAAAGGGTGAGATTGGACTTGCCGTCCTCGTAGTTGGCCAGGAGTTCTTGCTCGCGGTGTTGGTCCCCGGGCTCAGGCTCATGGTCAAACTCCTCCTCGGGCTCCTCCTTAGGTACTCCGCGATCTACAGCACACACAATCGGGCACACAATAAATAAAAGAAAATAAGATTTTACCCATTGAGCTTCGAACAGAGAACGCGAAAGGAAAATAGAAGGAATGAGTATTTTCATGAGATTTGGATATGACTCGATGAAAGTATATTGAAGGATGACGTGGTCAAATTTGGGATTAATTGGAGGAAGTTTGGCACATGAAATGACGAGATAACCGTGTATTTAGGGGTTAAAACAAAGCTTTAGGACTAAACTGCGGGAATCACGGGACTTGATTTGCAAAGATTCTCGCGGACGTCGTACGGCATATCTGTGAGACAATTTTTGAGAGAGGTGGGAGGGTTATTTCGTGAATAGAGGGAAGTAGGAGGTTAGATCAAAATTGGGAGGGTTTCTTCTTCCTCCTTTGAACTCTGACTTGGAGAGTAGAGAGGAGGGGAATCCGGTGGCGGGCGGCCAGCAATGGCTCGCCGGCGGCGAGATTGGGCGGCGGGGGAAAGTGGAGGAGGCCGTGGGGACTCCGTTTTGCCCCTTACCTTGGGGATTTGGTGATGGGAAGGGGACGGCCGGCGATGGGTAGGGAGGCGGCGGCGCACGGGAGAGGGGGCAGCGTACCTCGCGGCGGGACGACGGTGCCTTGGCACGGGAGGGAGCAAGGAGAGGGGCGGTGAGCTGGTGGGATGTAGAGGCTGGGTGTTGAGGCCTTTTATAACTAGTGCACGGAGTGGCGACGGGCGGCGCACAGGGCGGCGGTAGGGGCCGGCGAGCGTCGACGTGCGGCGCGACCGGGGCCGGCGACGGGGAGGGGGGCGAGCGGCAAGGGGGACCAGGCGCGGCGGGCAGCGCTGGCGCCGGCGCTAGGCGCATTGCGCGGATGATGAGGTAGGGAGAGGCCGGGCGCAGGGGGTCGGTTGCGCCGCGGGGGGAGCGGCCGTGGGCCCTACGCATGCGCGAGGGAAGGAGGGGGAGCCAGCCATTGGGGGCTGGCACCAGGGGGAAGGGGGGCTTGGCGTGCGGCCAACCAAGAAGGAGGAGGAGGAAGAAAGAAGAAGGAGGAGGAAGGAAGAAGAAGGAAGAAGAAGAAGAAAGAAACAAAGAGAAGGAAGGAAAAGAAAAAAAGAAAAGAAAATAGGAGAAAGAGAGAAAAAGAAAGGGAGAGTCGGCGGTGATTGCGGAATGCGGTCGAAGCACGCGCGGCGGTTTGTCGATCGGCACGCGACGAAATTTGCGGAGGGGATAAAAAGGATGGTTGTCAGCTTTGGGTGTCGGGACGGCAAAATCGCCGGGAAGAGTAGATTTTCGGGAGCTCAACGGTAAAAAGATTTTGAAAACAAATTTTTAGTGGGTGATTTAAGTTGGTTATTTTTACAGATGTTACACTAGGTGAGCTCCTAGACCTCAGGCTCTCGCCAACCCGCTGTCTGAACCATGTTTCCACGCGCGTTCCTGAGCTCGCCATCATGTGTGGCGTCGTCGTTGTCACGGGCGTGGTTGGAGTTAGAGCTTCGGGGTGAAAGGAGGGAGGGAGGGGTGCCAGGCCATGGGGATGGAAAAGGAGTAGTCGTCGGGGTGGGAGGCGCCGCCCTTGCGTCGGTGTGGCCGCGCCGCTGCAGTGCATGTGTGCAGGCGAGCCCAAGGTAGAAGATGGGCAGGGGTTGAGTTGCGAAGGAATACAAAGTTCAGGGGGGTTATGTAGAAAAGTTCAGGTTTAAGTGTGAGGTGGGATTTTATCAAGGGGCTCAAGAGTAAGAGTTAAGGGCTGGTTCATAAAAGGAAGGGCGGGGAAAAAGTTGTTTCGGAGGACCTTCTCGCAAGAGCATTTTTCTTCTTTCAGGTTTAATTTTGTTTAAAAGGGCTGAAGCTTGTCAAATCCATATAAAATTTTAGGAAAATGATAAAGTGTGAAATAAATTTTGTTAGGTTTCTTATGAACTGTTTACCTAGGAAAAATTACTTGTTGAGGTGCACCATATGTTTCCATTACTGAATAAAATGCATGTTGCTTAATCTTCTTTTATTTCGAAGGCATAGCTATGTTGTTCATAAAATCTTGTTAAATTCTTAGTAGTATAGATTACTGATGAAAACTATTCTGAGAGGTTTTTAGCACCAAATCACTGACATAACTCCAGTTATAATGATTCTTTATAATCTGCCATGTCACCATGTTTGATTTTTAGTAATTTCTGTGTTAATCCAATTATGCTCAATTTTTTACATCAAACTTTGGGTGTGGTGAGAAAGCTCCTGTGAATGTTTTATGTTCATATACCAACAGATGCTTCCTGAACATTTATTCATGTCAAAAGCTAGTTTATGTATTAAAAATACTTGCTACTAGGATTTGTTGGCCCACAAATTATTCTTTATGCTCTTTATCAGTAGCTTGTTCATCCCTGAAAAGTTTGCTAGCAGAATCTCTATGGTTGCTTGTATATGTCATTTATTTGGGCTCTAGTATGTTATTGCTATAGTTCACTCATAAGCATATTTTACCTAGATCTTGTTGCCATCATGACATACTAAATCACTTATTTAGGCCCTGGTATTCATGCCATGTTGCAACCAAAGTTACTAAAATATTATTGGCTTAGTTTGATAATATTATGGGCACATAAAAACTCTAGTGTTTCCTTGTGTAGATAATGATATACTTGTATGCTCTTCTTTGATCTTAAAATGTTGTACGATTGAGTTGCTGCAAAGTTACCTTGGTGTATGATTGAGTTGCTGCACTCTCTAAACTTGACTTCATGCATGTGTCATCACCTTTCAATCAACTCATACATATGCATTTCCATATAGATAACCCGCTAGTCGGTGGTCTTTATGAATTGATCGCCGTCTCTCAAGTTGAAGTATCTCAAGACCTGAACCCAAGTTCAGAAGAGCCTAAGGTTAGTCTCGAAGGGAAGCCCCGGAGCATAACCCCTAATTTCAAAACTATGCAATTATCTTAAATATGTGTTAACTTTTATGCATTAAGTTCCTAAGAGTTGAATGAAACCTTAGTTGCATGATCCCTAGGATTCCCAGGTTCAAAATACTAGTACGTGTAGGTCGATAGAAGTGCCATGCTTAATTAAGAACGGTAGAAGTCAAGTGATTGCCTGTTACTTGAGAATGAATCACTGATGAAAGAAAAGTTGGAGACCAGGTGGAGACAGAAAATAAAGTTGAAGTTAGTATTGTGGTTGCGCTCCGCCTGTGTCGATTAAGGTCCGTTCGTTGTGGCCCTGCTAATTGAGTTTGAACTGTACTATACACATGCTGGAAGTAAGAGGTAGTTGAAATTGGTAAAACCTTATACCTTAGGGCGCGATTGTAGATTGAGTTGGTCCTGTTTCCTATTCGTGTGCTAGTCAGTAACTCACGGCAGGCCCAGGGAGGTACCGGTGGGGATTAGCACTCAAGGGTCGCAGGAATTCGCAACTACCATTGTTCTCTAAGGGGACCTTTTGCCATATGCGGCTCGACGGGGCATGCATAGTCATGTGTATAGATCTATCTTGCAAGGTTATAAATCGAATCGATTTGCCACCGCTCTCAGTTAAGAGAACCTTGATCACTGCATCACATCGTAGTAAGAAGTGGAATGAAAGGAAATGTGAAATGATGTTGATGTTGTTATCTATAATCAATTATTTTTTTCCACACTAAAAAGTTTTGAAAATGTTGCTCACTCAGAATGGTTAGCTCAACTATAATTTTGGATGCTAAAATCCACTCTTAGAATAAACCCCTCAGCCAAAAGCCTTTCATACTACGAGTCAACTAAGTATATACTATAGTCGGTAAGTCTTGCTGAGTATTAGTATACTCAGCCTTGCTTTGTTGTTTACTTTCAGGTATTAGTGAATAAATGATAGAGTTGGTTGCCGGTAAACCTTGGGATGGCCGTCCTTTACCTAAATGGTGGTCGGTTGAGTGGTCTCCGGCCTAGCCTTGAGGTGGTCTCGTGTTGGATGACATGTGGCGAGCTACTCATGTTGTCATGTATCTTTATTTGCGCTTTATCGTTTAGACTTCCGCTATGTTTTATTTAAGAACTCTGGCTTGTAATCTTTTATGAAATTTGAACTTAGTTTGTAAATTAATTAAGAACTCTATGTTTGTAAACTAAAATACCATGTTGTATCATCTGCGCTCACCTTCATGTGAGATTGGTTGCATGTTGTTTCAATTGAGGTATTCAGTGGTTGAATCGGGCCTGACCCGATGAACTGTCGGATTACACCATTTTAAGTGTGTGTGACCGGATTAACCATTAAGATGATGGTTAGCACACTTAAGCTGGTTTAATTTGAGCAGTTCCGCCACAGACATGAAGTCAGAAGCCAATGGATATTGGATTGCATCACAAAACTGACCTGTGGCCTGCCGCCTGCCGACTTACGACGTGCGCCCTCCTGTCGATGGGAACGGGAGCGGGATCAAGGAAACTATTAGAGGATGAGGAACACGAACTGTTGACGGTGCCCTCCTGCCCTCGAGTTTGCGACGGGAGAAGCGGAAGGGGCTGCGACGATTCAGTTGCCGCAGCAGATGTGTCGGACGCAGAACAGGACTCGCGAGTTAATGAGTTTGTGTCCCAGACGATTCAGTACCAGGCTTGTGCAGTTGGGCTGTTAAATTTTAGGGGCCTATCATTTCTGGGCCCTGCTGGGTCACTCACCTCGCTCCTGGCCTTTGACAGCCCTGATCGGACCCCGTAACAGCCACCGGCCACCGTCCGGCTGGCTGGACACCATGCACACATAGCTTTCCAGACGAGAGAGAAGCCGAGGCGTACAGGTTAAATCCGGGGACACTACAGTGGCCCACCGTACCTGGTAAGGGTAGATACGCGTGCACTGGAACACGACCGCTCATAATAATCTAAGAGTAAAATACGCACCGATTCTTAAACTTTTAGCGTTGTGTCATTCCGGTACCCAAACTCGTAAAATGCATGAATATAAACTTGCTAATCGTGTCATTCGAGTCCCAAGCCTTTGAATCTAGACTTAAACTGCTATGTGGCACGCTGAATGTGGTATGACATGGACCTGACAGGCCACGTGTCAGCTCCATCTCTCCCATCCCTTTTTTTCCCACCCAACAATCAACAGCAACTGTGTTATCTTCTTCTTCCCCGAGCAGTTCAGCCAGCCTCCACTCTCTTTGTACCGAAGCAAAGAACATCAGCTCGCTTCTCTCTTCTTCATTCCTCTCCATGAAACCAAGAAGCAACAATCAGCTCCCTCCCATCCCGTGTGCTAGAGCAGAGCACCACAACCCACGCCACTGGCTGGAGCTTCCGCCATGGCTGTGCTGCTACGCCACCCATAACAGCTTTGTAGATGGCACAACATTGGTATCAAGCTGTTGTCCCTCACTTCTTAGACCATATCCACAACCTGCTTGACGATATGCTGGTGTGGTCAGTGAAGTTTTTGGAGTCGAGGAATCAGCAACTAACAGGTGAACCACAGAGTTTGGTGGAATCGGGAACCACCCGAGGCTGGCCGGCTCCATCAGCGAGCGCTCTGACGACGCGACGGGCTAGGTAGATCTGATCTGCACTGCACGCGGCCGGCCGGCCGGTCGTCGCTTTGGATCTCCACGCCTGCACGACGACGCAACTGGCGCTGTGGCAGCGGCGTTGGCGGCTAGCTGCCTGCCTGCCACGCGCGCGTGGACCAGGGAAAACTTCAGCCGGGTCGCCTTGCCTTGCCGTCTTGCGATCGATCATCGCAGCGGCGATCAGGCACCTCCTCGCGTGGCACGGGCCAGTACGCTCGCTCGTACAGGCAGCGTCATGAATGGATGCAGACGCGTACGGGGTCTTGGGGCGGATCATCGCTGGAGCTGGGTTTCTTGGTGACGCATCGCCGTTCCCGGGGGACCATTCCACGTTCCTGCTGGGAGTGCTGGCCCTGTCCTTCCCGCGCGCGCCAACCTCTGGCATCGCATCAGATCCATCTCTCATCGTCATACCAGTGTGGTGATCAAATCAAATAAAGACTCCTTATCAAAAAAAAAATCAAATAAAGACAACGGAGAGTGACCATCCGGGTTGGTTCAATGCTCCAGCACCCCGAGGCACGTACGGCGATCTCAAGCGCTTCAATTCCCACACCAATAGTGCCCGCTCCTGTTACTAGTTTGATGGCTTTATTTGATCCAAACCTATTCAATACTCCTGTCCTGTTCGCCCCTGCACGGTGGCCGAACGAGACAGCAGTGTGTCACCAGCCCTTGTCCTGCGTTGTGGTTGTGGTACAGTACAGTGCAGGCGCGGCACCTTATTGGTATGTGCTAGGTGCCCCATATGTCGCCAGGGCCCAAGGGCACTTTCGTTGTCCGTCTCAATTCATCACTGCCCGACGGGTGAATGCAATATATGGTCCAAAGACGCAAAAGAGCACACCCATGTGTTCGGCAGATTGATCCTGTCCGACTCCAACGCCATCATTGTACTAGCAGTCTTGCTTTGCAAATTGTTGTTGTTGGGTGCGAGCTCGATCGGTCCAACACGACATTATGGTCCACCTGCTGCTTAGCTTGATTGCTTTGATTGGTGCCATGAAAGCCTTAGGTCTTGTTTAGTTCACCCCCAAATCCCAACTTTGGCACTATACAAAAAGAAGATTCTCAATCACATCAAACTTGCGGTACATTCATGGAGTACTAAATGTCAATGTAATTAAAAACTAATTGTACAGTTTTGTTGTACTTTGCGAGACGAATCTTTTGAGCCTAATTAGTCAATATTTGGACAATAATTCACAAATACAAACGAAACGCTACAGTGTTGCTACAGTAATTTTGACACCCTAAGGTTGAGCAACTAAACAAGACCTTAATAAATTGGTCCGTTTGCGTTGCAGTTCGATCTGCACTTTACTTAGTATGATCTTCTCTACCTGGCTTCACATTTGCCCTCCCTTTCTCAACCGTTTTTAGCCCTCTCTTTCTCAACCTTTTTGCCGTCAAAGTGCCAAAACAAGGGCGATGGTAAGAATGTGTACAATTATCCATTTTGAATTTGATCCGCATCGTGTGCTCATTGGGTCGACAAAGTTTACCGTGTGGTAGACATTTCCCTAGGTAAAACGTTACACTCTTGATCCTCTCAAACTGTGATCATTATTGAGTAAAATCAATCACGCATGCGCTGCAGCACCAGCAATGGACATGGAAATGGGCCAGTAATGATGGTGTCAGTGACTAGGTGACAGATCCAGCAAGGTGTGGTGTGCACGGGGAACACATGCCTGTCTATGCCTGCACTTTTACGGCGTCGGCCTGCCACATCAAAAAATATTAAATACATGTTAATTATAAAATCAATTTAGACTAATTCGTGAGATGAATCTATTAAATCTAATTAAACCTAATTAGTTTATTAGGCTTTATAAATTCATCTTGGGAATTAACCATGATTATGCAATTAGTTTTATAATTAATTCACGTTTACTCCTTCTAGGTATCAATGACTGGAACCAAAAATTAATCTAGGATCCAATCAGTCAGTAACCCAGCTGGCGTTGATCACAAACATATCCAAAGGGCAACCGCTCACATGCTCAGTTTGTTGGTTCCCCCGGGTCTTTCTCAGCTTTCTTACGGTATCGCACGTACACATGGAGATCTCAAAGCATCAAAAAAGAGCTCCCGTTCCTTGCACAAATAGCAAAGCCACCTGATGCATGCCTGCAGCTGCTGTTGGCAACTGCTTCGATCTCTAGCTGCACGGCACGTCGGCACGCACGATGTGGCCCATGTTTCATCGTGCATGCATGTTGTTGTTGCCCCCTCTAGAATCCCGAGCTTCTTTGGCTTCGTTGGCGAGCGTGACACGGCGATCACTCGATCTGCTCCTGTTCTGGCCGTCGGGTCGTCGCTCTCTGCTGATGGAGCACAAGTGCAAGACCCCTTGACGGTCTACTACTCGGCCTGCAGGCCAAGTAGCTAGCTAGCCTGCTGTTAGTTGAATCACAGCATGTGAATCCATAGTTTAGGAGTCCAATCATTCATGCGTCAGGCTTAGCTTCGCACCGTTCAATGGCTTCAGCTACGCTAGCTGCTAACCTGTCGAGTCTCGATCTCTAGCTAGCTAGGGGATGAAGGCTGACGCCTGATATTTTCAGGTTTCCTATATATATCATGCAAGTACAGTGACGAACTGATGATATATATGGGTCCCCGCGGGCAATTTATTAATGGCATGACGACGTACGTGGGTGGGACAAGTAGCGGAGGCAGCACGACACGTAACAGCGTAGCTACCACCGATTAGCACGGCACGTTTCATGGCGGACAAGGACTACAAAGGCCAGCACGTACCCTACCAGCACATGCCGGCTTTGCGATGGCGATTTCTTCGCGATGATGAGTGCAAATGGAGATCAGCGTGATGATCAATCCGGTCACTGTCGTACGCTACGTACGCATGTGCTATACCCGGCCGGCGTTTCATTGATTAATTTGTTCCTATATAGCAGGACACTGTGTCTGTGTTAGATGCTGTCTTTAGCCCATAGCCCACTGCTGTCCAATCCATGGCTCACCGTTGAGCAATGGTGTGAACCAAACAGCGGCTACTGAGAGTATAGCGAAGGTTTTAGCAAACTGTGCAGTATCCAACGGGAGCGATGGCCACTGCTTGAGATGTGTGCCGGAAAAAAATCACTCTAAACCTAACTTGGCCGGGTGCAAAAAAAACTAACTTTTGTTTTTCCTTCGTAGATAGAATCCTTGGAAAAAATTTCATGTGCTCGAGATGCAACCCATCTGTAGTGAAGTCCATCCTTTTGGTCAACTAGCTCGGTGCCACGTCCGACAATTTTGTGGCTGGGTGTATCGACATTTTTCTCTCTCTCCCCTCGATCTTTTCTCTCCTACGTGGATCAACTAAAGCATGCTGCTATCAGCCTATTGCGGGTGCCCTTACTCACCGTAGAGCTATTGTGTGAACCAAACAGCGGCTATAGAAAGTATAGCAAAATTTAGCAAACTGTGCAGTATCCAATGGGAGCGATGACCGCTGTTGAGATGTGTGCCCGGAAAGAAATCACTCTAAACTTAACTTGGGGTGCACAAAAAACTACCTTGGAAAATTCTTCGTGTGCTCAAGATGCAACCCATCTATAGCGAAGTCCAACCTTTTGGTCAACCAGCCCGGTGCCACGATCCGACAATATTGTGTGGTATAGACTTTAAGATAGCCTAGCATTTAAATTGGGAAGGGTAGAAGTTGGCAATTTTCAATCCTGAGAAGCTCTTTTATAAAAAAAACTGATAAAAATTCAGTATACTTTGCCTGGTGCTTTCCCCTGCCCACATTGATCATCAATCCTCACTTCACTAGTGGAGTACTATGGGCTCGTTTGGCAGGGCTTCGGTTGTGGCTAAAATGGCTTCAGTTGTGGCTTCACTAACGGAACGGCTTCTCAGGTAGAACTGAAGCCGTTTTGAAAATCGTTTGGTAAAATGATTTCTCCTATTTTCCATTCATAGATAGAACATGTTAAATGTCCAATGTGCCCTTATCTATTTGACTTGATTGTACAAATGAGTCTTGAATTTTTTTCACACGATTTCATATAAAATAAAAATATTATTAAATAGATTAATGAATATAATTATAAATTAATCCTGTTTTCAATTTTTATTTTATTTATCTTTTGTTTTTTCCTTTTTGCTGTGCATCTTTTTCTTTTTTTTTCTCGCCGCATCTTTTTTGCCTTTTTATTCCCCCCACATCTTTTCTACCACAGCCCACCAGCCTTATCCTTTACCGTTTCCTTTCTTCGCATGCTTATCCGCTCAACAATCGGAGGCGTCCCCGTTGACCCGGCGTGGTGGTGCCACGCTCCGAGCTTGGCGTGCCGCTCCCCGCCGCAAGTCCACATGCCCTGCTCCCGCACCGACCTGCTTCGACTACGCCACTCCCTTGGTACCTCACTCCAGCCCTGGCGCATCGCTCCCTCATCGGCCTCCTCTGCTCCGGTCCTGGCGCGGCGCTGCCGCGCCACCTCGCTCTCTCGCCGGTGAGTGGCATTTTAGCCGCAATATCCGTGAATTTAAGGGCTAATTGGTCTTTGTGCATGTGGGGATGGGGGTGGAGCCACGAGGAGCCCCTTTTTTCGGCTCCCTCTCCGTCAAACGGCTCCTCTCAGTGCGATTTCTGGAGCTCCTCTGTCGAAGCCGTTTGCAGTCTACCCGTTCGGTAGGACTTCGTTAGAAGATGTTGAGGGAGCCGGAGCTAGAGCCCTCCTCAAGAGACCCTATATCTGATTATTCTGTTGTTACCGTTAATATGCACACATGTGGTGTAAACCTGAACCAGACAATCAGTCTCGTCCTTTGCCTAGCTATTATTCTATCACAGCAAATTTCCCCCACACATAAAAGTTGAAAGCAAAGTACTAGGCAAAGCTACATACTTCTATTTGAAGAACGATGCAGTGATGGCGTCGCTGAGAGTTTTGAATGGGGATATCGAGCCAATGGGACAGCTATCAAAAACCTAAGTTCAGATAAGAGGAGTACCCCCCAAATTGTGTGATTGGATCACAATTAAGGAAATTGCTTCAAGTCTGGGAAAGTTGAGTGAGATAAACTGGCAGAGTCTTTTCTCAAGCTTCTTCAGCATAATCAGAGTAAAGATTAAGTGCAAGGACCCGAAGATGATCCCATGCAAGAGAGTAGTGGAAATGGAAGATCAGCTGTTTATGCTTCACTTCAAGGTGGAAGATGCTGAACAGGAACCTGAAAAACCAACAGGAGATGAGGGAAAAGGAGATGACCCTGATGATGAGGATGACAATCTACTGGATGATGATCTAGGAGGGTCAAATGGAGCGGAGGAAGATCAGGATCGAGGCAAGGAGGACAAGGCAAAAGACAAAGAAGGAAGACACTAACAAAAAAGCAGACACCAAGTAAAACCCAAGGTACCTCGCAAAAAAACAATTTAGTGAGAAGAGCTCTCCTGTTGTTTGACGAAAATCTGGAAAACGGTCTAGTGGAAGGGGAAAAGGATATTCCTACGTGTGTGAATCTGTTGCAAGCTATGGAACTTAATAAATCCGATGAGGAAAAGGAGACCCATGATATGATAGATGAGGACGAATAAATGATATCACTACCGGAGGAATGGACATACTTAGGTGTTAGTTTGTTTGAAATAGAGGGAGCAAGTCAAGATCAAGAGATCTCTCAAGCCCAAAACGGCGATGATGATGCTAGCATTCAAGAAGATAAAAACACCAAGGGGCAGTAAGAAGCAGAAGATGATTTAAAAAAGAAGAAGAAATTGGGTCCTACAGTTGTGGAAAGGAAAAGCAAAAGAAATATTGATGACGGCAGGTCCATACTGGAAAAGGCCCAAGACAGCAAGAGGAAGTGGAACGAAGAAGTACTTACAGGTAACATAAAACAGAAACCTGTGCCTGTTTCCTTTGAAGATTTAAGTAATACTGCTTCTGTTATAGGAATAGTAAATACGGATGGAAATTCTATTAGTAGTGATATAATTAGGGGTTACAAGTAATTGAGGAGCAAAGAAACAAAGGTTTTAGTGACAGTTGTAATCAGGGTGGATGTAACCCAGTAGATAAAGGAGCCAGTGTAGGGGAGGATATTAGGGGGCAAGGCATTGCTCCTGATATTCCAGAATGTAGCAATAGATCTGATTTACTAGAACTAAAACTACAAATAATTATAGACAGAGTAAGGGAAGCAAAGAGAAATAGGAAAAAAAATCCAAATGATAGGCTTATTTTGGAATATTAGAGGCCTGGGAAAAATAGGAAGAGTTCCTGCTCTAGTCAGTAGAATTAGAGATAACCATGTAGATTTTGTAGGTATCATGAAGACTAAGAAGGAAATTTACCACCTGGCTTTCTTAGATCTCTTACAGGCAATACTCCTTTTGAATGGTGTCACCAACTTGCTAAAGGATCTGCAGGTAGTATCTTATTAGGAGTTAATTTTGACATGTTTGTTAGGAGTTAATTTTGACATGTTTGTGGAAACTATTGATCAGATCCTTAATTTCTTAGTTAGTGTTATGCTTCTAGATAAGAAAATTGGTTTTAGTTGGAAACTTATAGTAGTGTATGGATCCCCTTATGAGGAGGGGAAACAAGCCTTCATAGACGAATTGCACTCCGTTATGGCTAATTGGCAAGGACCTACCCTTATTGGTGGAGACTTCAATTTGGTAAGATTCTCCACAGATAAGAGCAACGGTGTCATTAACTATAGATGGGCTGATACTTTTAATCAGTGGATTAGTAAGTATGGTCTCTTAGAACCTCCGAACAAGGCTTTTACCTGGACAAACAATCAAGATAACCTAATTATCGCAAAGATAGATAGAGTTTTTGTAACAACTGATTGGGAGGCTTCTTTCCCTCTGAGCAGAGTGAAAGCTTTAGAAAGACCCCCCCCCCCCCAGTGATCATAATCTCATTCTTCTGTATTCTGGGGACAATGTTCATTTTAGGGGGAAAAAGATTTCATTTTGAAAATGGTGGTTAGAAAAAGAAAATTTTAGAGATTTGGTTCTAAAAGCTTGGAATGAACCTTGTGATGACATAAACATATTGATAGGTGGTTGTTCAAGGTGAGGACGTTTAGGAGAATCGTTAGGGCTGGGCCTCTAATGAGGTGGCCACGTTAAATAAAAGAAAAGTAGAATTAGCAGAGTAATAATAGGTTGGATGGGGAGGCGGAGAATGGTGGGCTATCTTCCCAAGACCTAAGTAGACTCAAGCAAGTAGCAGATGAACTTGGAGAGATATGAGCTTTAGAGGAAATTAAGATTAGGCAAAGGTCTAGAGATAGAAATATTTTGGAAGGGGATAGGAATACAGCATACTTTCAGGCCATTGCTAACCAGAGAAGTAGGAAGAAAACTATAAAAGTCTGATGGGGGCAAATGGCTTGGTGGATGATCAAGTAGGGATGTTAAGGATAGCAATGAGTTTCTACAAAAATCTGTTTGTTGCGGAAAAGAATGAGGGTATCACCTGAAGGCATGATTTTGGGATAATGATGAGTTAGTCACTCAAGAAGAGAATGATTTGTTAGATTCCCCTTTTTCCGAGGAGGAAATCAAGGAGGCTGTATTCTAATGGTGCTTCAGGGCCTGATGGCCTACCCTTTCTTTTCTGTCAAAAGTTCTAGGATATCCTGAAAGATGATCTAGTGAATCTCTTTGAGGATTTTTATAAAGGCGAATTAGACCTTCAAAGGCTAAACTTTGATATGCTAACTCTTATTCCTAAGATTGAAGAAGCTAGAGAAATGAAGCAGTTTAGACCTATCAGTCTCATTAATTGCAGTTTCAAATTTTTTTTCTAAAGTGTTGACTGGGAGGCTTGGTAGAGTCTCACAAAGGTTAATTGCCTCTAATCAAAGTGCTTTCATTAAGGGTAGATATATCCTAGAAAGTGTTGTGATAGCCCATGAGTTGGTTCACAGTGTGAATAGGAGTAAACAACCAAGCTTGATTTTGAAACTAGACTATGAGAAAGCCTATGATAGGATGAGTTGGGATTTCCTTTTTGATGTGTTGAACTCCAGAGGTTTCAGTGCTAGGTGGGTGAAATGGATGAAATATTAAGTGAAAGGCGGTTCAGGAGGTGTTAATTTTAATGGGGAGGATTTCAAACATGAAAAAGGTTTAAGACAAGGAGATCCTATCTCCCCTCTTCTTTTCAACCTGGTTGGGGATGTTTTGACTAGGATGTTAATGAAAGCTACTAGAGGAGGGTTAGTCAAGGGCCTGTTGACAAATTTTAAGAGGGAGGTGTGGTCTCGCTACAGTATGCGGATGACACCATTTTGTTTTCTGATCCTGAGGAGCAGAAGTTGAGGACCTACATTTAGTTTGGTTTGAGAGGATTTCTAGTATGAGAATCAATTACCATAAAAGCAAAAATATCCCACTAAATCTTAGTGAGGAGCAGATTCATGTGGCAGCCCATATTTTTAGGTGTCCTATTGGTTCTTTCCCAATAAAGTATCTAGGCATTCCTTTACATTTCGACAAGCTTAGAAGGGAGGATATTCAACCTTTGGTAGATAAGATTCTTAGGAAGATAGCCAGCTGGAGAGGGAAGCTTCTATCCTATGCAGCTAGAGTAACTTTAATTCGTACTTGTCTAGCTGGCATACATGTGTACCTACTCTCTTTCATTAAGTTCTCTAAATGGGCAATTAAAACTCTGAACTCACATCTTACCAATTGTCTGTGGAATGATACAGAAGGCAACCACAAATACCACCTGGCTAATTGGGAGAGCGTCAGCATATTAAAGGAGTTTGGTGGTCTAGGGATACCAAACCTAAGAGACCTGAATATGTGTCTTTTAGGATCTTGGATTAGAAGATATCAAATGGGTGAGGGCAAGCTCTGGAAAGAGATCATAGATTTTTAAGTATAACACTAATAGTCCAAACATTTTCTATGCTAGTGATACTAATGGTTCTCAGTTTTGTAAAGGGTTCATGCGGGTTTAGGTGAAAAATTGGCAATGGGAGAAAAGTGAAATTCTGGGAAGATAATTGGTTAGGGACTTCCAGTTTAGCTATCCCATATTGGGATGTTTATGTTATTGTTAACGAGAAAGCAGGTACTATCTCAGGGTTATGGGATGGCCACAATTTGAAATGTACCTTTAGGAGGACAGTCGATGCTAGGTTAGGCAGAATGTGGCTAGAGGTAGTCCAGCTAGCGTCTACAATTACGTTTAGTGATGATGATGATGCCATGATTTGGAAGTTTTCTTCTGAAGGGCTCTATACTTCACAGTCCCTTTATAAGGTCATTAATTTTAGGGGTGTCAGTGTATGTGCCTAATATATGGTCTTTGAAAATTCCCCCAAGGGTTCAGTTCTTCCTCTAGTTACTATTTAAAAACACAGTCCTGACTAGAGACAATCTAGCTAAAAGGCAAGAGGTGGAAGTAAAAACTTGTTTATTCTGTGATGAGATGGAAACTAGCCAACATCTTGACTGTGTTGTAGCAAAACTTATGTGGGAGTTAATTTCTCAGGGCAAGTCCTTTGATACTATCGGTGCTTGTTGGCTTAGTAATAAAAGATTTGTAGCTATTAATATAGTTAGCTCTACTGCTCTTTGGGGGATTTGGAAACTAAGAAATGAATTGCACTGTAAATTGGATATTCTATTAAGGTGGGAGGTTTGCCCTAAAACTTAAAAAAATTATTCTATCGCAGCAACCCCGTGAGCTGCCAGTTCAATCCAATATGCTCCTCCTCCTGCTGCTGCTGCTGCATTGACAAAAAAAAAGGCATGGCCATGTCATTCTAGCCTTATTTTTATGCATCCCATAAGCTGCAGTTTTAAAAGGAGCAAGCGAGCTGGCGTTCGTTGATCCCCGCGAACGTGGCCGAAGACCAGACGCCAGGATCGGACGACGGATAAAATACAGGCAATAGGGCGCAAATCTATAGCCGATGCGGTCACGCGAATTTAGTAGTAGTTGCCGGCCCCGTAAAGGCATGGCCGCATGGGGAAGGCGAACCCTTGCGTCGTGCAATGCAGTTGGGCTGTTGTGCAGGCATGTGTTTTGGAGTGAAGCGCACACCTGACACCACCAAGCCCTGTCGCCATCGATAACATGACCAGCAAGGCCTTTTTCTTTCCGATTACTATATGCCGGCGCCAGCATGATTCATGGAGCTGTGCAGTGGTCGTCTCCCATGAGGACACCCAGAAAAGCAGGAATAGTTCACGAGGCATGCAGCAGCCTCATGGTTTAGTCCACCGTCAGTACAGTTAGCATCAGCTTTGTATGTTTGTGATTTGGGAATGGCAAGCAATCAGGCAGGCAGGCACATGTGCGACAAATAATGGTCTGATGTGGCTTACCAGTGCTGCACGGATCGCCAGCTTGTTTGCTATAGGTAGCGCGGCTAGAAGACACATGGGTGTGTTCCTGGGCATCGGATGCATGATGCAAGTTGATGCGGCACTGACAGTGTAGAGTGAGAGCGAGGGCGCTGGAGACTAGGGGACATGGGGCACCTAATAAGGTAATCAGGGACCGAGGAGGGGCTGCGCTTTTGGCGCCGAGCGTATGCAATGCACGCATGGGGGACAAGAATATTGAATGGGTTTGGACGATTGGATTCGATCGATTGTAGAAAAGATAGGCCGGGTCTTGCAGGGCGTGTTGGCCCTTGTTTACTTCCCAAGTTGGGAGGTGCCAAATTGACATTTTGCCATAAATGCGACACTGTAACGTTTCGTTTGTATTTGTGAATTATTATTCAAATATTGACTAATTAGGCTCAAAAGATTCGTCTCGCAAAGTATAATAAAACTATGCAATTAGTTTTTGATTTTGTCTACATTTAGTACTCCATGCATGTACCGCAAGTTTGATGTGATGGTGAATCTTCTTTTTGCATAGTGTCAAAGTTGGGAGTTTGGAGGGAAGTAAACAAGGGCTTGGTTGAGTGCCTCGTTGATTGCTTCGCCCTCCTTGGCTCCTTTTGCCGCGGTTGCTTTTCTGGCGAGAGCAGCGGGGCCATATGCTGATGGAGGTCGAACCATTAACCCTAAAATCAACACGAATCTAGAACAAGTAATTAAGCTCATCCCTATTCTTCTAGAGCGTGCAAATTAAATACTTCGTGCAAGATCTTTCAAGTCATGTCATCATGTGTGGTTACGTCCAAGCAATGCAAGCTGTGAACTTGCTGGCGCTAGAAAACCTTTCTGAAGCGGTTGAAGAGTCTTAGAGCAAGTATGAATAAGTTCTACTAGGTGGGCTGTAAGTTTGTCCACCTCAGAACAATCCTAGCTGGAGGAGAGAGGGAAGAGGAAAGAGAAGCGAGCGGGCGCTTGGTTCTTCGCCCGGCTAAATCACGCAGAACGAGAGAAAAGGCCCGCTTACAGCCGATGCGAGCGACGGAGCCGGCGTTACCGCAGGCCGCCTTCCTCCGTCCTGATCCAGTGCGCCGCCCCTGGCTTGCCGTGCCTCTTCCTCCACCGCACGCCTCTTCCTCCAGGCATGACCCCCAACCTACAGCCTGATCATTCACCAGTGTCTTGGCAGTTGGCACTATGGGCAGAGATAAGTGCCTACTACACCTATGGCACGCACCATACGATCGGCACACATCTCCACAATAGAAAATTGATTGGTACAGTGGACTAGCTATTACCGTAGCTCATCCACCATCATTGAACAAGTGTAGATCATGTGTGAGTTGACTTCTTTCTAATACAAAACTGCACATTGACCTTGACCATTTCTAGAAAAAATGAGTAGATCACAGAGTACGTACGTGGCAGTAGTACCAATTCAAAACCGTACGCCGCCTCATGTTCATATGAGATCATAAGGAACATGTTTGACGGACGAATTTTTTTATAGTTGGGAGCAGATCCGATCCGATCGTCAGAGAGTACGTCTCAACAGCTTACGCTGTAGGCAAGTCTGAAGAAGCCTGTGCCGACATATGCATGGACTCACCAGGGGAAAAAACAAAATGAAAAAAAGAAGTAGTAACTGCTGTTGATGAGACCAGACCATAGCAGACTTTGCAAAAGAAAAAAAGAAGAGAGGGCACGTCCCCCTAGGCTCGATCAAGACGACGAACAGACTATGGCGTGCATGTGCGATCGATCTCGTGAGCTTTGAATCGCGATGGTGGCCTGGGCATAAACACACGCTGCACGATGCGCAGTGAGGTTGGGGGAGCTGTTGCGGTGCTGTGGCGACAGTGCAGAGAACCGACGGAAGCGTTTCGACAGTCAGCTTCCAGGCAGGTTCCCCCTCTCTGTTCACAGTTTGGACTTGGTAAAGACTTGGTAAAGAACGCTATTCGATCTCGATAACGAGTGAGCCACACCATCTTTCGGCGGCAATGGTGGAAGTACCATGTTTCGGCGGCAATGGTGGAAGTATGTACAGCAGTCACGTGTGACGTCTGAACGTGACAGAGCGAAACACAGTGTTCCGGTCACCGCACTGCGCGCGATTCGCTCGTAGTACACCGTACACGGGAGCCACGGCGGCGCCGCATGATGCGGTCGGTACTCGGGTAACTTCATTAGTCCACCTCCGTCGCCGTGGCGATCATGCCGATCTGATCTTGTCGCGCGGCATCAGCGCTGCTGCCGCCCTTGACTTGTGCCACTATTACCAAGAGAGACGATCGGCGATGCCGCCGTGGGTTTTGGCCGGCTTGAGCGCAAAGCGATGCGCACCCAGAGGCTCCTGCGCCCGCGCGACTGGCATGCACGCGTGTGCAAGTCGTCGCCGAAAGCTCTGTGTGGTCTCAACCTTATCGTCCTCGTCCCAAGGAGTCGTTAAGCTTTGACGGTAGATTCTGATCCCCGCACCCCGACGAGCAGTCTACCTGCAGGCCGCAGGCGATCGCCAAGCGAACGCATTGCATTGCTTGATCCGAGGACCAGCCACATGCAGGTCGGCCACACCTTAGGACGCTGTCCACGCTTTTGCCGGTCGCGCGTCACGCCAAACAACCAGCAGCACCATCCAGGTTGAGCCACCACCGCGGGCCGCAGCTCGGACAGCTGCATTCGCGTGTTGCGCGATTCCTCACGGTACGTGCCCAATCCCACGCTATCATCACGAACAAATTAGTCTATCTCGCCGATCGCCGCGAAAACAACAGCGCCGGCGGCGGCGATGTGCCCGGACGGCACCACGGGCGTCCACACGCACACACGCCCCGGCCGGTGGCCAGGCCGGATTGCCGGAAGGAACTCGGGGCCGGCGTGCGCGTGGTGACAAGCACGCGATGGCGATGCGTGGATGGCGTGGGTCCCTTCTCGCTGATATCTTTTTACGGTTCCGCCGGCCGGTCCCGCATCGGCCTCCACCGCCTTGGCCGTTCTTCTTTCTTTATTTGGTTCGTCGTTCCCCGTGACTCCGTGAGCCATGAGAGCGAGTGAAAGAGACGGAAAGAGAGAGACGGCGATGCGTGCGCGCTTGTGCGGTTGGCTTTCGGGAATTTGCCGCTCGAGGGGAACGCCGTGAGGCCCCAAGGCGTATGTCTTTTCTGTGGCGGGCCGGGCTAAAAAAAAAGTAGGCCGTACCCTTGCAGCTCAAGCATAAAAAAGAAAGAATGGTAAATGGTGCACATCAAAATCTTATATGAACACACGTAAATCCGAGCACCTTCGAGAGACTAGGCTCTCACATCCAGACATACTGAGATGAGATTGACGTGGCTTGTATACGGCTGGCGCTTCGTGGATTTTACTCCAATCTTTACCACTGTCACTATTCATTTATTTGTTTATATACAAACATATCGACGACGCACATTTCGCTTTCCCACTTCCCAGTTGTAACGCTAGGAAATTCCAGCAACTAGGAACCGAAACAAAGGACTCCGGATGAATAAACATTAACTCACGCAGGTCACGTGTGACAGAGACCTCCGGTTGTTCTCTGCGATAGCGACGACCGACGGCGACACGATGCGCTCTCTCGGTCGCGTCCATGATCCATCATCCCCCCTGGTTCGCCAATCCCTTTCCCTGCATCGCCAATTATCACATCCAACCATCCAGGCAGGCAGGCAGATACCCCGGTCCAACAAGCGTCCTGCTCATCTTGCTTGATAAGTTGATTCGTCTCGACGCCGACTATTCTATCGAGCATCGAGTTCATCCTTGACGGGTCACACGCCCCGGTGCCTTTCAGCGCAACTGCTAACAGAAACGCATGCATGTGACCCGCCATGTGCCCTGCTTGCTTCGGCACGGGCGCACGGCTCCGTTTGTCGAAGGAGACTGGTCGAGGAACAGTCCCCTCCGTACCACCGCCCGGTGTGGCTGTCCGTTCGTAGGTCGCTGCTGCACGGCGTCGGGAGCCACGCCCGGCATGTCGGAGCCGGGGTCCCGTCGTCGCACTCGCACGCACATGGCGCTGAAAAAGGCTGGAAGAAAGGAGAGCATCCGATCCCATCCCCGTGCAGCTCCCGTGTCGGTTGCGTTTTGCGTGCATTGCATCTCGCCCCCATCGCAACCGCGCGTGGCATCTGCAGGCGCACGTCTCAAACTGTGACGAGTCAATGTAACCGGAAACAGGCTAACAGCAGCTGTACTGGTCAGTCACGAGTCACAACGCTAACAGTACTATCATTAGCTCGGAGGTCGCCGATCGACGTGCCGTTATCTTGAGCTGAAACGCGATGGGATTAATAAGCAAATCACGCACACACGCCGGCCGTGTCCGTGTCGCGACAGCGCGGCGAGCGTGACACGGCAGCCCCGGAGGCCGGGACACTTCACCGGGCGACTCGGCCCGGAACCCGCGTGTCTTCGTCGCCGGCCGGTAGGCGACGCCGACGGGATGATGAGCCTTCACTCCATGCGTCCGTCGCCGCCTCCTCGCTTTCGCAGTGGCATGGCTGGAAGAACACAAGCAAGCTCGCACGGGGCCGGCGCACCACGCGACACCGAGGCTGGATATCTGTGTTGCTTTCGCCGGCGATTCAGCTGGTACGCGCAACTTGCCTTCTGTGGCCCGGCCGGCTTACCGCGCTGCGTTATTGTTCCGTGCCGTGCCGCCGGCTGGCCGCGACGTGCCGTTGTCTCGCTTAATGCCGCGATGCTATAGATGAAGATGATAGGTTAGTATAGACTGATGGGGAGGTTACCTGAAGTGGGCTGACCTGTCGTCCAACGCGCCACTCAGGGCCTGCTTGGTTCCGTAGGATTAACGTTAAGCCTATCCATTTTGACCTCTTTTAATCACTAAACCTCCAAACATAGGAACTAAATGAGGACTAGTAGTCCTTTAGTCACTTGAAGGGTGACTAAAGTGGACTAAAGATCCGGGAGGACACCCTGCTTCTCGTTATTATTCATTCCCACCCGTCTCGAACCTTCCCGAAACTATTCCTCTACCCTCGTTCACTGCCCACACCGCCAACACCGCCCCCTCTCCTCCCCACGGCGCTGCACCTGCTCCTCCCCACCACCACACCCACCATGGATGGCCATGAGAACGGCTACCGCGACTAATTCTCTCAGGTAGGTTCTTCATCAGCGACTCGTAGCTTCTCTGCTTCCCCGGACACCCCGACGAAGACGACTTCAGCCTCTTCTCCCAGTCGGCGTCGTATCGTCCGATGGCCCCCAGCCTCTCCACTTCCCGGATGCGCATGGAGCATCTGGATCTCAACAAGCCGATAACTTCCCCTACCTTGGCTCGTACCAGGACTACCTGCAGGCAGAAGTTGCTCCCGGCGATCAAGGGCTACCTCCCCTTGGCCCTAGCGGCAGATCCGGCCGTGGAGGAGGCCGTGGGCTAGGTCGACGGCGACTGACCCATGGAGCGGGATCCGGCATAGGCCGTGGGGGAGGCCGTGGGGGATCCTTGGCTAACCGCGGAGGTCGTAGATCCACGTTTGCCATGAACAATTTCGTTCCTCCGGGGCATGTCGAGGCACTCGAGAAGGTGGATGACAACAGCTTTGAAGGCTGTTCCCAGTCGGCAAAATCCAAATTGTTGCTCTGATTTCTTCTTATAAGATGTTCTATTACTAGCTTTGCTGTTTTGTCATGAGTTGATTTGCTATGACGTGATGCTCCATTAGGTAGTACATATGTTGATTTTGTCCATTGGGTAGATTTAGCTAATTATATTTTCTGTAATAGAATCATTTTGACAAGGCCAATTGGACCAATGAAAACACACATATATTCTGTGATCTTGCTGTTGAACAAATAAGGGCAGGGAATTACCTGAATGGGACAATGTCAAGTAGAGGTTACAATGAGATGCGATAATAATTTCTCACAAAGACTGACCTCACACATTCAACCAAACAAATGAGGAACAGATGGACTCAATGTAAGACCCTTTACACTTTCTGGGTGTTTCTTAATCAACAAACTGCATTAGGCCAAGCACCTGATGGAACAATCATAACACTGGCTGCCTTCTGGAAAAAAACACACGGAGGTAATTTATCTTTGAACCGTGTCATCATATCTTCATGACTGTGATTATTTCTTCATGTCTGTGTGTTCATTTGTGTATTTCAGAAAAAACTAGAGTGTAAGAAGTTCCAGTACGGCGTACCTACGTACATGGAGCAACTAGCTGAGATGTTCCCTGGGGTGACAGTAGATGGATCCACCTCATGCATCCCTGGACAAGCACCTTATAAGTCTGAAGGAGGATATGGTGATGAGGAAGCTGAAGATGCAGATGGAGAAGGCTTTTTGAACGGTCCACTAAGTAGTAGCAGCCGCAAGAGGGCAAGCAGCACTACAGATATAACTACAAGTCCACCTAAGAAAAGCAAAAGTCCAATGTTGAAGATGTTTCAGGGGCTGATTACAAAGTTACAAACTGCTAGAAATAAGGAACAACAAACCTTAGCTCAAATTACAAACAACAAGCGAAGCCAGAAGAAAGAGATGAAACAAGAATTAGCAAGATGTCTGAAGATGGCTGTGGAGGGTGGGGCAACTAAAGATACAGAGGAATACTTCATGGCTACTAAGTTGTTTCGATATGAATACAACAGGGAAATCTTTTGCCAGTTCGATTTGAATGAAGATAGGTTCATGTGGTTGAAGAGATGGTGCAAGTACATGAGTGGGTGATGATTTTAAGTTATTCGATGTATTAGCTTAATCTATGTGGAATCTCTAAAGGTTTGTGTGTTGAACTTCTTTATGTTTAATTATTGAACTTTTTTATTGTGTGATGAACCTCTGAATCTTTGTTGAACTTCAAATTGTGTGATGAACCTCTGAATATGTAATTTTATTTCGTGTTGAAGTACTTGCTGCTGCTTATTACAATTTCTTGATGTTGATTATAATGTGTTGCTGCTGCTGATTATAATTTCTTGCTGTTCCAAACAGGAGCTTGATGATGAGGACGCACTAGCAGATTATGTGTTGAGGTGTCAGAAGAGGAGGAGAAGAATTGCTATTGTTGCAAGTACCATGATCGGTATGTACCACTTTGACACATACATGAACAAATCGGAAGTACATAATACCAACATAAAGTGGTTATGAATGGGTCATGAAAATACTAGAAAATAAGAATTCTTGCTACAACATGTTTAGGATGAGAAGGAGTATTTTTGATAAGCTTCATAATTTGCTTGTTGAGTCATACGGATTGAAATCCACACAGAGGATGTCATCTGTGGAGGCTTTAGGGCTGTTTTTATGGATATGTGGTGCCCCTCAATCTGTTAGACAAGCTGAAGATCATTTTACTAGATCACTTGAGACATATAGTAGGAAATTTGATAAAGTACTGCATGGTATGAACAAGTTTGCAGTTGATATCATTAGGCTAGTAGACCCTGAATTTAGGAGTGTGCATCCTAGATTGCAATCTCCTCATTTTTCTCCATACTTTAACAATTGTATTGGAGCAATAGATAGGACACATGTACCTGTTCTGGTGCCAACTAGCAAGGTAGTGCAACATACGGGAAGACATGGATATACCAGTCAGAATGTGATGGCCATATGTGACTTCGATATGAGATTTACTTTTCTCGTGGCAGGATAGCTTGACCCAGTTCATGATATGAGGTGTTCAAAGATGCAATTGAGAAGTATGGTGACAAGTTTCCACATCCAACTCAAGGTATTGACGTGTTCTATGATCTCTTTTGTATCATAGTTGCAATACTTGCCATGTGACTTACATAAAAAAATTGAATGTGTAGGCAAGTTCTATCTTGTCAACTCGGGGTACCCAAACCGACTGGGTTATCTTGCATCATACAAGGGTACAAAGTATCATCTCCCAGAGTATTGACAAGACCCAATGCCAAGAGGTAAATATGAGCAATTTAATTATGCACATTCTTCACTTCGAAATGTTATCGAGCGGTCTTTTGGAGTTTCGAAGATGAAGTGGAGGATTTTGTTAGATCTACTAAGTTATCCGATGCCAAAGCAAAGCCAAATAATTCTCGCATGCACGACACTTCATAATTTCATTCGAGAGAGTTTTTTGACGAATGCGGACTTTGATTTGTTTGATCATGATGAAAACTATGTTCTATTCTCTGAAGCATCATCTTCTCAAGTAAATATAGCTAATGCACGTCATGGGGATGAAGATCAAAGCATGAATTAGATTCGTGACTGGATAGCTGATGTTTTGTTTAGTAGGTCATAGCTGTGATGGTTTCGAATGTATGGATAATTTTTCGAATGTATGAGCAATTGTCATGCTCTGCCAGGTGCCCAGGACCGGCAAGCAGGGCGGCTAGGCAGGGCGTCGTGAGCAAAACAGACTCCGCAAATTAGACAAATTGGGGAATGCTACAACATGTTTAGGGGTATTCGTCTTTGTTGATCTATTTTAATGGACCTTAGTCCCTGGATGCAAATAGGGTAGGGACTAAAGTTTAGTCCCTGAACTAAACTTTAGGTCAGGGACTAAAGGAACCAAACAATTAGTCACTCGTTCCCTCTGTAGCTACAGACGTAGGAGAACAAGTCTCAGTCATTCTAGGTGATTAACTGCACTGCAACTAACCGACGGATCGATCGAGAGAAAAGTTAACGCGGGCCAAGAAAGGGGGTGTTTGGATACGAGGTGTTAAACTTTAATAGTGTCACATCGGATGTTCGGATGCTAATTAGGAGAACTAAACATGAGCTAATTATAAAACTAATTGCAGAACCCTGTGCTAATTCGCGAGACGAATCTATTAAGCCTAATTAATCCATCATTAGCAAATGGTTACTGTAGCACCACATTGTCAAATCATGGACTAATTAGGCTTAATAGATTCGTCTCGTGAATTACACTCCATCTGTGCAATTAGTTTTGTAATTAGCCTATGTTTAATACTCCTAATTAGCATCCAAACATCCGATGTGACAGGTGTTAAACTTTAACACATGGTTGCCAAACAGGCCCAAAATCTGGTGATGGATCTATACTGTGGCTACCAAGTCGTCATCTAGGATTGATAATTTGACAATAAACTTGCCAGAGATGTAATGAGATCCCGTTCCCACACGGTGATTTCCCGCACGGAAATTTATGAGCAGACCGAGGTAATGGTTCTATTCGACGGGCAACCAGCCAGCTCATTTTTAGGGGGTGTTTGGTTCCCATGGACTAAAATATTTTGGATTAAAATCTGCACTTTAGTTGGATTAAACAGCCAAACACGGACTAAAGTCCTTTAGGCCTTTAGTCCACAAAACTAAAATGGACTAAAAGGTATTGGGGACACCCCTGCCTCTCATTTAATGCGCTTCCTCCCGCCCGCCTCCCTCCCACCCGCCTCCCGCCCGGCCCCCGCCGCCATCGGTGCCGCCCTCCCACCCGGCCTCCTCCGCCGCCCCCGCCACTGGCCTCCTTCCCGCAACCGGCCTCCCTCCTGCCGCCTTCTTCTCCTCGGCCAGCGCCACCTCAGGCTTCTTCTTCTCAGCCGGCGCGGCGGCGGCTTGAGCATCCGTCCCCTTCTCCTCCTTCCCCTCAGCTGACGCCTCCTTCTTCTCCGCCAAGGCCTCTGCATCCGTCGCCGTCGTCCTGTTGGATGCGTTGGTCCTGTTCGGCGTGGGCGGTGAGGAAGTCTAGCGCCGGGCCGCTGCTGTCGCGGCTCGCGGGCATGCTGGGCGGTGCCGGGTCGAGGAGGAGGAGCGGGGACGCGATCGTTATGACGTTGGGTTGGTGTACCGTCGCCGGAGCCGATGGCGATTAAAGAAGAGAAGAGAAGGTGAGAACAGCTTGGAGGTCCGTTTGAATTACCCACCCACTGGAGGGAGGCGACGAAGCCGTCGTGCCGGGAGAAGGGCCGCCGCCGCGCCGTGGGTATGGGTCGGGTAGGTCGCGCGGATGGACAGGGGTAGTGAAGAAGGGTAAAATAATCTTTGTTCAATAATATTTATGAAGTTTAGTCCACTTTAGTTAAGAACTGAACAGCCACTTTAGTCCACTTAATCCCGAGAATAAACTTTAGCCTATGGACTAAAGTAACCACACGGAGCTTTACTTTATCCGTCTGCTGTCTCCCTCGGCCCGATACGTGAAAAGAAAATAGTCTGCTGTCTGACTGTATCCCTCTCCCCGATGAGTGAAAATAGAATACAGTACCCAGCAGATGTTGATGCCGTAGTACGTCCGGCGTCATCGTGCCATGCACTGAACTACTGGAAGCTGTAGCTTTTTCGGCTCGGCTGCTGCCCTGGCCAATGCGCCACGACTTTCACTGTTGCCACCAGTGGCCACGATGCCGTTGGGCACCGCAGAGCGCAACAGCGGTGGATGGATCACAGATGCAGATGCAGCGATGCACAGGAAGTTTTTCTTTCTCCCCGCTCTCCCGTGCCTGTCACTGAAGGCTGAAGCCATCTCCTTTTTGGTGCATCTGCTGCCGGCGTGCGTCGTGGCCGCTGCGCACGTCAACTGCATGCCGTGCGGCCACTGGCCAGCCGGATCTGTCGCCGGCTCCGCGCACAGTACATGCGCACCAGCCGGGGTCTGGCTGGTTCGCTGGCTGGGGGGGCCCACAGCCCACCCCTTCCGTAGTTCCGTGCCGGAGTCGGTAGGGCCAGTCCGTGCAGCCATCAATCCCAGCAGCAGCTGCTGCTGCAGCTACTCAACCCGGCCGCATGATGGCGCACAGTGGCAGAGGGACACCAGAAGCAAGCAACAACACCCCTGCCGCATCGCCAGGCTAGCCAGCGGTAGCTTAGGGCGATAGAGAGAGAGAGCCAGACCTGACTGCTCCCCACAATCCTGGGGCCTGCTGCACGCACCTGCACGCGCTGCAGGCGCAGGAAAAGTGAAAAGAGGAGTACAACGAGCGGCAGGCAGGCACAGCGAGGGACCAGGCCAAGCAAGTGGTGTAGTGGGCGGATTGATGGATGGATGGGGCGGGGCATCGATGCATGGCATGGCAGCAGTTGGCAGCGGCAACAAGATCCGTGGGACGGGACTGTGCGCGGGGCGCAGAGAGCCAGAGATCTGCAGTAGCTTTGCCCCTGCTGCGTACTGTGGGCGTGGTCGCTCTCAGCCTCTGCGCCTCTGCGGGTGCCAGTGCACCTCAAAAGGTGCTGTGGCGGGGTACGGATAATCACACCAAAAAGGCAGGCCTACGAGAGAAATGGCAGCTGCCGTTTGTCCCCACCATCTGTGGGCTTTCATGGTTGCCGTTTGGCAAATCTTTGGCTCTTGGGCCCAACTGCATCGCTGGACGCCACGTCGAGTCGGTCAGACAAACATTTTTCCCATCATAAACCACGTCACCTCCACCGTTGGTTAGGGACGGTGTAATTTAGCTATGGGACATAGTAGAAATGCGATTTCTGCTGATTTATAGTGTTTGTTATTGGATTCCATTCGATTATGAGGTTGTCCGTGCAAATAGCGTGGGCATTCCATACTAACATTTATGTTTATTTAGTTCAAATAAATTTATTTAAACAATTTTGTTTTGTTGTTATGTTATCCTTGTTTTTTTAATCAAAGTGCCGCGGAGCAAAACATCTTATATAGCGTGGAACCTGAATTCGTTTTCAAGATAAAAGAATATAGCTATGTAGAAACCTAGTTTTCAGTATTTATTGAAAATAATAAAATTATTTTTATCTTTAGTTGTATTTCATCGTCATAAAAGTTGAAGCCTTCTCTATGCGAGCTCCTCCTCTCCTTGGGCTAACCACGCGATTGTACTAATAGATAGAGGGCATTGATTTATGTCAATACATTTTTCTTTTTGTTTACATACTAATCAAGGTTGCTTCAATTCTATTCAACACGGATTTTAATTTCAATATGGAGTTTGGGCTGCAATATCCATATATTACTCCAATTTATTTTTTCTCATTTTCTACGTTTTATCAATTCTTTTTAAAAAAAATCTAACTGTTAAATCTATGATTGTTGGCTTCACCCGCTCTATCGCTAGGATGGTGCCAATGTGGCTTCACCCGCTCTATCGCTAGGATGGTGGATCTCCTCGGCTTTTCTCCCTCATCACACCCCCGCTGATTCAATAAATAAGTTAGAGCTGACCTTTTATACATTGTGGGTTGGGCTCATCTCTAGTACAAAGAGGGAGAGATCTCAACTTATAAAGCATGCAATGTAATGGCAACGCTAGGTGGCAAAGCAAGGCTAAACTGTTGCTGATGTGCGTGTTGGTCGAGCTAGCTAAACCATCACTGAATTCACTTTTCATAGTTATACATGCTTGCCCATATCCGCGTCAGCTGGAACAGAATGATAATAATGCTATACATTTGCATTTGTAACTCATTTTCCTTTTCTATTCTTACGTGGTAAGGAATGAGACTTGTTTTGGCTACTAAACATTCTTTTTAACATGCTAAATCCAATTGTGAGACCCATTGCATCCATCTCCTTCCATATGTTCTCATAGTGTCCTGGTAGGATTGTTTACTTCTTTATTTTCTCAAGTTTTTATTTCAAAGCTAGCTGCTTAGTAATTATATTTGACATGGATTGTTTGTTTAAACATAGGCCATTAGATCTTCATAAAATCCAACAATGGTATATATTCTTCTCTTTTTTAGATTAATGTGGTATTTTTTTGCCCTCTCGACAAATATGGTGGCTTCTTTTAACACTATTTTAACACTATTGTATTAAGATTACAGATTCAAATTTTTGGTTGGGCTCACCTTTCTTTCTTTCTGATGACGCTGCACTGTCACATAGATATTGACCATTCTCTATCTTCCCCACCCTACTGTTGAAATGTATTCAAAACAGATTAGAATAAGGACTTGTGTCCGTGCCAAGCATGGACTCTTTTTCTTACTTGCCTTTCTAAAATTGAGAGTTGAATCCCAGCCGCTATAGCTACATATAGTATTTAAGGCATAGGTTTTTTTTCTCTTGTTTCACCATATTTGTCATGGACTCATTAATTCAATTAAGACCGTTGGATGATCGCGGTCCTGAACCCCACGCCATGCGCGACTCCTGGTCGACGAGGTGAAGGATGCGGGTGAACGAAGATGGAGGCAAGTGCGACGCCGCGAGGGTCACATCCGGAGGCTCATCAGCGGGCACAAGCTCTGATGACGGTGCTACAGGGCTGTGGCCCTCGACCTCCTCCAATGCGTGCAGGATGGGAACACAAAACACACTTTACCGAGCCAAGTGGCGTGGACATGTCCTCGCTCATCCAACACGACGCTAGGTTGACACAAACTTTCATATTTTCCAACTTCCTCGTGTGGATTTGGTGCTCATGACCTTTGAGTTTCCATCAGCAAAGATCAATTTGGACAGTGTCCACTAGCATAAACCACATTTCTATGGTGTCTTGTATCAAAATTACCCTTAGCCACGCTGCTAATAATATGCAATCACTAGTCTAAAGGTATGCACAGGATAGCTAATATTGTCATGCCATGTCTTCTAACAAAAAAGAACTACGTGCCCAACGTTGATAACCAAAGCCCATGACTCATAAAGATTTTAAAAATGCAGAATGTAGATTGTAAATAGCATGACCTCTAGTTTTCGTATTCTTAAGATTATAAGATGGTTAAAAAGTTGTGTCTATAGTTTCAAATAGTATGAGAATGAAGATAGTGGGACTACAATAACTTTGGTGGTTACATTTTTATATTCCACCCTGAATTATTTAGTTTGTTAGGATCTTATAGTCATTTTTAATGGATTTCTATAATCGCAATCAGATCCAAACATGTCCTTAGCAATATATTGACTAACATGTTCCCAATTAGTTCTAGTATCTTCACCTAAACTCAACAAAATTAGGAACATGCCAACCAGTAGGATATGAAATATAATCAAACTCAGCATTGTATGGTTTTTGATAGAGCTTAGAATTACCAATATCAATACCAAGTTTGTTCCTCATTACATTAGCCAAATATTCTTTAAATTTAGCAAATTCATTCCAAATAGGAAAATAAGGTCATTCTTCTGTCTAGCTTCTGGTCGGTGCCCCTGATCCCTACGCTACGAGCAGAGGATGAGAAAATCCGCTAGGCCCACCCTAGGCCTACTTTCTACCTCTTTCCAGCACCTTAGGCAGTAATCAAAACCCTATGAGTGAATGCCAGTGCCTATGAGCTTTTACGAAAGGCCAGGCTTTTCTCTGATCCAGTGAGTGAAATCCAACCCTATTCAAAAGCCTATTGAAACTTTCCTTGCTTTAACGCCTATGATCACCTAATAGCTTAGAATTATTTGGCTGTTGTGGCATTGTAGCAACAATATTAATCTTATTCACATGAGGCATATGACTAGCCTGAGCATGTCTATAAGCTTCATACACATCATTAGGTATCCCATTAGATGACACATTAGTATTAGAAATAGGAGGCGAAGTGTATGCTAGTGTGTTGTATGGAGGTATAAAATTATCAAGCTCATTAGTATGGCTAGGGGTAGCAGAACTAGGCACAACAGCAAGCGGCTCAGGTTGCTCGAGCACGGTCACCATTTGACCGTGCTCGAGCAAGCCGGTCCGACTGGTCACTTGGACCAGTCTAACCGTTCCTACCGTGTTTGGCATTTGCAGTTGACCTGGTGATGTTTAACCCGGAAAAAAAGTTATACGGCATACCATACAGTGGATTTTTAGGATAGCCCCTGTTGCAGCCGTCGAACTAGGTTGTATGACCTCATGTTGCTTAATGTGCGGAATGTCGTTGTTAATAGGATTGACATTAGATTGAACAGATTTCCTATTATCTAACTTTTCTAAATGTTCAATCAGAGACGCAACAAGTTAACCCATACCCTTAATAGCAGTACTAGGCCTGGTTTGGAACAAAGGAACAAAAAACACTGGAATGCTAAAAACCGCAGGAAAGGGATGACTGAGATGGCAAAACAGAGGATTGCAAAACACATGAATTCTATAGGAATGAGTGCTTGGAACGCAGGAATTCAAATAGCATCTATTTATTTGATTTAGCCTAACTAAGCTCCATTTTGTTTTATTTTCATCTGTACCTGATATCAGGAAGTTTTGTTAATTTGGTGCATAAAAACAAAAACAAAAAGTAAATAAGGTACTTTGTCTTGCTCTATCTTTAATTCTTTATCCCACCTGTCCAGCTCCGTTGAACGTTGATTAAGGGCCTGTTTGGCAACCATGTGTTAAAGTTTAACACCTGTCACATCGGATGTTTGGATGCTAATTAGGAGTATTAAACATAGGCTAATTACAAAACTAATTGCACAGATGGAGTGTAATTCACGAGACGAATCTATTAAGCCTAATTAGTCCATGATTTGACAATGTGGTGCTACAGTAACCATTTGCTAATGATGGATTAATTAGGCTTAATAGATTCGTCTCGCGAATTAGCACAGGGTTCTGCAATTAGTTTTATAATTAGCTCATGTTTAGTTCTCCTAATTAGCATCCGAACATCCGATGTGACACTATTAAAGTTTAACACCTCGTATCCAAACACCCCCTAAGCATGTTTGCAGCATCTGTTTGTACAATCCTTATCACGATTATCTAGGCTTCTAGTGATTTTAAACCCCTAAGGGCCAGCTATAGCTAGTGATTTTTTGCACGCTGCATAGCGCTGCTCAAGAGACAGGTGGACGCACGCTTCATGGTGGTTGAGCTTCGTATAGATGCTTGGGAGGGAAAGTCGGAAGCTAGCTTCTTCCGGCATGCAAAGGATGGCAGCTCTCAGTTCACATGAAAAATTCCTAAGATCTTTGAGTGGATTTTTCCATTCCTATGTTTCGTACAGGAAGGGAAGTACCGCCCACCGGAAGGTATGGACAGTCCTACAATAATAGTTGTACACCGAGACGTGTCAGACATGGAGACTACGATGCAGGACAGCGTGGTCTACATGGAGGACAAGAACTAGTCGAGGATTAGGAAACTACTCGTAGTAATTAGAGTAGAACTCTCTAGTCAAATCCGACTAGTATTCTTGTAAACAACCAACCTGCAACTCTGCCCTCGGCAATATAAGTCGAGGCAGGGACCTCCTCCAGTTCAACCAATACAATCCAACCAACACACAGGACATAGGGTATTTCGCAACACAAGCGACCCGAACCTGTCTAAATCGTGTGTTCGAGTTCACCTTCGAGTTCCTGATCTTCGGTGAGCCCCACGAATAAAACACTACCTCGAGTACCCCCTCGGTAGGTTGCCGGGTCTAAACACCGACAGGGAGCCGTTCCTCTAGAATGAAAACTGTGATTCCTTCGTTCCAAACGCAAAACTAAGAGAACTTTCCAAAGGAATGCATTCCTTTGAAATTCCTTTAGAATTCCTACAATCTAGATGGGGCCGTAACTTTATCATTAAGTGAGGATGGGTTGGGGGTCATTTGCTTTGATATTATCTCAACCTTGTTGTCATTCATCTTGAACGCGAGCATCAAAAAATCTTGTACTCTTGTAATTGTGCCCTGATAGTCCTTCTTGTAGCCCATCAAGAACTTGGACTTCAGGTATGCTAGCGCCACCAAAAGTCGTTGACTATCCTCTTCGCCGAGGCCTTCCTCAAAAGCCATGATAATGTTGTTCTTGTCAAGTTCTAAATTAGATCGCATCTAACTAGGATTTGGTAGAACAACTTTTGATTAACATATCTTTCTTTCCAGCGAAGTCGTCAAAAAATGTGTTGACGCAAATCCTGACCAACACACCAAATTGTGCTAGCTCGCACGTGGTGGAAAATCACCTCACGTGGCTCCTGCCTCGATGCCGGTCGGACCATTTTGATAGGCCGGTCAGATCGATCGGCACAGGGGCGCCACCAAAACCTAGAATCACAACCCAGGATGGACCTCGAGAGGGACGGTGCATCTAGTGTTGCTGTGAGATCGGCAGGCCACTCAAAATTTTCTCATCCGCCGTAGAGATGAAGGAGGAGGAGAAAAAGGGACTGAAAAAGATTTAGGTTAGAAATAGAAGTATAGATACTATTGATTGATCGATTGGATAAACTCTCAATCGGCTATGCCGATCAGACCGCATTATCGGCCCGAGCTAGATCGGCTTGGTCCCAATTTTGACCATCAACAGAAGGTAATCCAGTAAGGATGCTTGGCAATAGCAGCTTTATCAACGTGCTAGAGTAAAAACGACGAGCCCATAGTGTGTAAAATGAGAGAACGTGGTTTCCTATCTTAGCTTGCCACGGTTGCGTTTTAATATATAGGCCAATAGCCTAGAGATAGATTACAAGGTTTGGTTTGAATACATTAAAGATCAAGTAAACTACCTACCTTATCTATCGCAATCTCTATCTCAATTCATTATAGATTCTCGGTGAGATATGTTACAAACCAAGATACACCAAGGTAAAACTCTATTTCTAACACCCTTCCTTAATCTAAACTTGTCTTCTTCTCTAGGTTTAGATTGTGCTTGAATTCTTCAAACTTGGAAGTAGGCAATGCATTGGTGAAACCGTTTGCTACCTGATCTTGCGAAGGAATGAGCCTGACCTATAGTTGTTTTGCTGCCACTCGTTCTCAAACAAAATAGAAATCAATTTCAATGTGTCTATCTTGAGCACGGAAAATAGGGTTAGCTGAAAGATAAGTAGCTCCTAAATTATCACTCCATCCATATTAACTCTCCAGTAGCATTTGCCATCGACTTGTATTCAGCTTCAGTACTAGACCGTGAAACTGTCGTTTGTTTCCTAGCACTCCAAGAGAACAAGTTTGGTCCAAAAAACACAGCAAAACCACCAGTGGATCTGCGGTCATCAACACTTACAGTCCAATCCGCATCAGAGAATGCACTTAGTAAAATTGAGTTAGTAGCTCTAACTTTCAACCCAACATCAGCAGTAAACTTAACATATCTAAGTATACGCTTAACAGCCGTCCAGTGAAGGCTTGTAGGAGTATGTAAAAATTGACATACGTTGTTAACTGCAAAGGCAAGATCAGGTCGGATTAATGTAAGATTGGCGAGCTCCCACCACACTCCTGTACCGTGTACTATCATCATAACTTAAAGGTACTCCTTCATGTCTTGAGAGATTCTCACTAGACGAAAGTGGTGTTATAGCTGGCTTGCAACTTTTCATTCGAACTCTATCAAGAATTTCCAACGCATTCTTTTCTTGGGACAGCATAATGCCATCCCTTCCCTTCTCAACCTGAATCCCTAAGAAGTAATGCAAATCTCAAAGATCCTTTAGTGCAAAGTCCACTTTTAAATCCTGTAGCAAGGCTGTAATTGCTTCTTGAGAAGATCCAGTGACAATTATATCATCAACGTAAATAAGCATCAAAATCTCAACCTTGCCTTTCCTATAGATGAAGAAAGACATATCTGACTTGGAGGCAAGAAACCCAAAATCAATCAATTTCAAACTCAATCTCGAGTATTAAGCTCGTGGAGCTTGCTTTAGACCATAAATGTCTTTGTCTAATTTGCACACCTGATAAGGCAACTTACTATTCTCAAAATTCGGAGGTTGTCTCATAAATACTTCTTCTTCCAGAACACCATGCAAAAACGCGTTCTGCACATCTAATGATCTTAAGCACCAACCCTTTGACACAGCCAAAGACAACATCAAACTTACTATGGCTATTTCCACAACAGGACTGAAGGTGTCCTCATAGTCTATAACAAAATGTTCTTTAAAACCTTTAGCAACTAATCTGGATTTATATCTATCTATCAACCCATCTGCCTTTTTATTGATTCTGTAAACCCATTTGCAATCAATTAAATTTGCACCTTTCTTATTAAGAACTAGATGCCATGTCTGATTCTTGATCAATGCATCAAATTTCTCCTTCATAGCTCCTTTCCACTTTGAGTCATCCAAGGCTTCTTGCAATGTTTGAGGCTTACCTGTGACGCACAAGTTCCCAAAATGGACAGTACCATCAGTGAATTTTTTCGGTTTTACTATACCACTTTGCAACCTAGTTCTTGGTCTGGATGAAGGAGTAGGCAAAATTTCAGCTTCAAGTACTGGAGGTGGCGGTGAAGTAGCTGGAAGAGGAGGCGATCCGCCCGGCGCAGAGGATCCACCTGAGCCGGTCGGTGAATTTTCCCGCGCGGTGCATTAGTGTGGTGGGCGCGACAGGAGATGCTCCCGGCGCTTCTGTCAACGCGGGATGTGACAACCTTGCCCGCCACGCGGCGAGCGCCCACTGGGTCCAGAAGGGGCGGAGTTAGGGCAGCTAGGAGTCGGTGTATCTGCTCCGGGATCGGAGCCGGATCCTCCGAGGAAATCAACACCGGTTGCTGCGACAGGATCTTCTGTGATGTTTGGATCTGTTGGATGAATTTCTTCATTGTGCAACGTAGAGGTGAAAATTCTGCTTGGCTCCAACACAACTGGGACTTGTTGATTAGTATCCTGCACATCACAAACACTACTAGCCCAAGGGCAATTATCAGTAACATCTAGAACAACACTATTTACATCCCCATGATTTTGCAAATGGGTAGGAAGTATAAGAATTTCCTGTCTCAACCGAGATTCGACATTTGGATGAAGATTGGCAAAGGGAAACATAGATTCATCAAATACAACGTCCCTTGAGATGTACACACGTCCACTGGAGATATCCAAGCACTTGAATCCTTTGTGCATAGGGCTGTAACCGAGGAAGGCACATCGAATGGATCTGAAAGAAAGTTTTCTTTGATTGATGGGTCTAAGGTTTGGCCTTTGATTCATGGGTCTAAGGTTTGGCCAGCATGCGCAGCCAAAGATGCGCATGGAGGTGTAATCGGGTTGTTCCTTGAAGAGACACTCTATGGGCGTATTGTAGTCAATGACCTTGCTTGGTAGGCAATTTATGAGATAGGTGGCAGTTAGGAAAGCCTCATCCCATAATTTAAGGGGCATGGAGGCATTGGCTAAGAGAGCAAGACCTACTTCTACGATGTGGCGATGCTTCCCTTCAGCGGAGCTATTTTGTTGGTGAGCATGTGGGCAGGATACATGATGGGCAATACCAATCTATTGGAAGGAGTTTAGCTTCTCGTACTCTCCTCCTCAATCACTTTGCATAGTTAGGATCTTCCTATTAAATTGGTGTTCAACAAGGCTTTGGAAATTGCGGAAGACTTGAAAAACGTTGGATTTTTTCTTTAAAAGATACAGCCATGTATATTTGCTAAAATCGTCGATAAAACTCACATAATAAGTATGTCGGCCTACAGATGAAGTTGTTGGACCCCACACATTAGAAAAGATCAAATCCAAGGACATATGCGACACACTATGTGAGTTTGGATATGATGTTGATGACTCTTACCTTGTTGACATGAATCACACACAAACTCGATATTTTGATCACTAGAACAGGAAAGATCATTATTTCCAAACACACGCTCAACTATTGGAAAAGCAGGATAACCTAATCTATTATGCCACCTTGAAGAGATGGATTATTTATGCCATAAACTTGCTTGAGAGTACGAGCTCCAGGAGAGGGTGATCCTAGAGGATATAGGCCGCCTTTGCATCTACCACGATGATTGATTTTCTTCGTGACCTGATCCTTAATAAAAAAGAAATTAGGGTGAAATTCAAAAAAGGTGTTGTTATCATATGTTAAACGATGGATAGAAACTAAATTTTTGCTAGCACTTGGAACATGAAGAACATCTTTTAAATGCAAGTTTCTGCTTGGGGTATGTAAAGTAGTGTGTCCAATGTTACTGATTTTCATACCTGCCCCGCTCGCGGTGTGCACTTGGTCTTGTCCATGGTACTTGTCACGCACCGTCAAATTCTCAAGGCCGCTGGTTATGTAGTCAGATGCACCACTATCAACATATCAGTTGGTGTCCACGCCGTAGCCAGTTGATGCAGCACCTATGGTCTTGGAGTTCTGCTGGTGGGATTCATCGTCGTCATACCTATACCAGCACCTGGATGCATCATGACCCACCTTCTTGCATATCTGCCAGGTGGTCTTCTCGCTCTTGGATTTGAAGGAGCTCTCGGTGTTGCTATTGTTGCAGTCGTTGTTGCCACGACCACCACTATTACCCCCACGACCACGGTTTGAACCACGGCCGCGGAAGCCACCACGCCCACGAGATGCTGAGTTGGCCGATGACCGGTAGCCGAAGTTGTAGTTTTCCTGGAACATCTCCAATCTTGTATCATAGGCAAGGATCTGAGAGTATAACTCACTTAGCGAGATGGGATCTGTGCGCCCCATCACCGAAGACACCAACGGGTTGTAGTCATAGTCGAGCCTCGTGAGGATGTGAGACACCCTCTAGTCATCTTCAATCGCCTTGCCTGCAGCCGCGAGCTCATCACCAATTCCCTTCATCTTGGAGAAGTAGGCAGCCGCCGTCATGCCGCCCTTCTTGGTGCTCACTAGCTGCATGAGGAGATTAGTAACTCATGCACAAGATTGTGCCGAGTACATGATCTCCAATGCCTTCCACACCTCCGCCGATGTGGTAAGTGTGGCAACATGTCCAAGGACATCCTTGGAGAGAGAGTTGACGACGTAGGAGAGCAGCGGCTGATCTTGCTGCAGCCATCTCCCGTATGCAGGGTTGGAGATGATGCTCTTCGTCTTGTCTTCCTTGGTAACCTCCATAGTCATGGCCGGCGCGCACACGGATCCATCTAGGATGCCGGTGAGCTGTGTGCCCCTGATTACCGGCATGAGTTGGGCTTTCCAGAGAATGAAATTGTCGCGCGTCAACTTCTCCGAGACAGGAGAGCCAAGCAGCGACAAAGGAGCGGAAGAGGAGGAGGAGGCTATCGGGTTTAGATGTGTTTTGGTGAAAAAAGGGCTCTGATTACCATATAAAATGAGAGAATGTGGTTGCCTATCTTAGCTTGCCACGGTTGCGTGCTAATATATAGGCCAATAGCCTTGAGATAGATTACAGGGTTTGGTTTGACATCTTGAAGATTCTTCATAGAAACTACCTACTTATCTATCTCAAACTCTATGTCAACCAATTATATATTCTTGGTGAGATACGTTACAAACCGAGATACACAAGATAAAACTCTATTTCTAAAGTGTGCGTAATTTCGTACCATGTCGGCACGAGCCAAAGCCTTTTCAATGCCCCCTGGCCCTCATGCGGACGAGATGTCGAGATGCTCCGCCCCAACGCCAGCAGTCACAACTGCCTCGCTGCGGGCCGGGCGCCAGCAGGCGGCAGCAGCAGCACCGCGGCATGGTATTCTGTGGACTGCACGCGCCTTTATTCGCGCGGGCCGTGCGTTTGGGAGGGACGACGACGAGGAGCGGGGCCGCGACGACGCCGCAGCCAGCCAGGACCGCAGGAAAGCGAGGGCACGCAGCACGCCGGGCCACCGGCCGGCGACGCGCGATGCGCGGCCGTGCAGTGCCGCATGGTCCTACCACCACCACGGGGCCGCCGGAACAGGGAGGGGTAGCCGCTGGGGCCCCGGTCAGAGCCATGCCTCTGCGCGAGCGCGGCCGGCGGAGCGGCCGCTAGTGGCTACTGGCTGCTACCCTGCTCACGCACGCCTCACTCCGTGCATGGAAACCATGTGTAGGCTCTGGTCCACACCCACCGCCCGTTGCCGCAGGACCGTAGCGTTGCCATCGCGTCCGCACTCCGCAGAGCCTCCTCCCTCCGGCTAGCTAGCTGCTCCGTTCTGATCCCACGGCGCGGTCCATGTCGTGGCCACTGTCGCGCACCAAGGGGGCTAGCTCGTACGTACGTCAGTTCGTGCGCTGTGCGCGCCCCGGAACGGACGATGCAGGGCCACGGCCATCATCAATAGGTTCCGTGTCAAGGTACTGTACCCAATGTTTCAAAAAAAGGTACTGTACCCAAACAGCTAATCTAGAGCTTACACCTTCCCTCCTTAGTCGACTCTAGGCGTCGGATCGGCGCGCCGTGCGTTGCACATTCGCATGCATGCCCGCACCCATGTGACCCAAGCGGACTGTGCACGGGATGGGGGAGGTCAGCCAGTACAGGCCACATCCTACGGCATCCGATGGCCGATGGGGGCGCGCAAGCGCCCACGCACAGCCCGTGCCAGTGCCACTGATGATGGCGCGCGGCGTCTGATTCGTGCGGGACGGCACCCGTTGTCGGGGCACTTGCACTGCCACTGCCGCGCGCGCATGCATGCACGCATATGATCGGTGGCGCTGGCGCACTGTGCCACGGATCCGTCGCCGCGCGCGTTACTGTGTGCGGTGTACCGATTGGGACGGTGGTACAGTGGGCCGATGGCGGGTGACGCCGGTAATGTAGCTGTTGCCCCGCCAGTGTACCCACCGCACAGCGCCCTTATTAGGACCGTGATCGCGCCCTGCATCGCATTATGGGCGAGATCGCGACCGGCCGGCCGGGGGACCCTCTCTCGCTCGACAGGGTACGAGCACATGACAAAGGTGGTCTCGTGCGTGGTAATTGAGATGCGGCCACCAGGAACAGGAACAGGAACAGCAGCTGATGGGCGCAGGGATATGGACGTGCAGTAGTACGTGGGTACGCGCCTTAACTCGCGGGGATGCGATGCCTGTTGTAGCAGTTTTACCCATGTTTGTCGATGGTCCCGAGCCCTCTCTTCCTCTGACCCCCTGATGGCCTCTGGCCTGGCCTGGAGCGCGCGCGGCGGCGTAGGGCCGGGCCGGCAGCGGGGGACCGACGCAGCAGCGGCCGGAGGTGGCGGCACCGCGGCCGGAGGCGGTAGGCGCCGGCCATTACTGCCTGTTAGTCAGGATAGTCACGCCCTTCCCGTTGCGAGATTGGAAATTCAGTCTGGCACTGGTGTGACCCGGGCTCACTTCACTATTGAAGGGCGCGCGCATCCGGCACGGCTCCACCACCGCCTGCACGGCGCGCCCGGCGGTGGCAGGGTGCATGGACCGCGGGCGTATACGTACCGGGCGACTGACGAGCGGCCGGTGCGCGCCTTCAAGGGCGCGAGGACAAGGGCGACGGGCGCGGCCAGCGGCCAGCCGGGCGGCGCGGTGCTGGTAAATGGCGCCACTGCTCGTCTTGGTGTTTTGTGCGCGTACGTACATGCGTGAGAAACCCAATAGTATATGGTCACGACGGACGACGCTACGGCCGCGAAGGTAAAAACATGGCGGTGGTCGCCTCGCCGCCTAGGTAGCGGAGTGGTAGTGGTAATAAATGGAGTAACAGTAGTGGTGGTAGTAAAAAGTTTGCTACGCGATTCGCGCTGCAACTGCCGTTTGGCTCCGTACCGGTAGATTAGGTTTAATCGCTCTTTCCAAACTACTTTATCTTTATAAGGGGCACCCGATCATATCAAGATTCAAATTTTATCATTTTTGACCAATAATTTAACCAATATTTTTTATTTTTATAATATAAATTTGAAATGGTTAGATTCGTAATCAAATGTGTTGTCCAGTGATTATAAATAATATAATATAAGATAAATAAATAATCAAAGTGTAATCTAAATATTCAATTCATGTCGTAACCAATCTCAGGTCTAACACCTTGATGCAAGCCAGCACCTTATAAAAATAGATGGAGGAGTTAAAAATAGATGGAGGAGTAGGGCACGCAGATGGTGTTGTACCAGCAGCAATGCGGGCTGCGGGGCAAGCAGATCCGGGTCTGCAGGGCATCATGGTCACGCACTTGGCGTTTCGGGAAGCGTATTCAAACCGGCCTCGTCGCCCGGCCGGGCACGGATGGCGCGGCCCATTCAATGGCGCGCTATGACGGTAGGTTGCGGGGGCGCCGGGCGCCTGCGCCGGCTACCTAGGCACCATAGAGGATGCTTGGATCCTTTGCTAAGCACTGTACAGCGTTGCCTAGCGAGAATAGGGAGATGAGCCACCGGTTTGGATAGCGAGCAAGGTTGCATCGGGACCTGCGCTGGCAAGGATTTTAGCTTGCTGATGCAGGAGAGTGGATCCCGCTCGCCTGGCTGGGCAAGGATTCGCTCGCCTCACCTGACAAGGCTAGGCAAGCCAGCGAACCAAGCACCCCCTAATTCGCACACCTCCCTTCCGTGCATTGGTGGCGTTAAACTTGAACGGGCAGGCACGGCATCTAAAAATACATGTTGTCCAACGCCCATGTTGCCGTGGATCCGTCCGAGTAGTCTATTAAAAGCAGTAGTCTATCTTTGTGATGAATGTTTAGGCAATAATTTACTACTTTTAATACTAGGTTACTGTAGAGATCCGAAAAAGAACAGTTGAAGGTAGTAAATTGAGAAAAAGAGAGTGACCGTAGATATTGTGCTCGATGTTTAAAAATCCCATAAAAGTTCGAATAAACATTTGATTTCTATATATTCCAGCCCTATCCCAAATCCTCGCGGAAGATTTGCACCAATTTCCTCCACGGAAATGACAGAACGATAGTATTGAAGACAAGGGGATACAGAAAGGAAAAAAAGAAAAAAAACAGGGAAAGAGACAAAGCACGTCAAACTCCCAGGCAGGTAGGCCACCCTTTGCACGCTGGCCCACGCGTACCGCCACCGCCCAGGCCCCCGCACTCTACTCCACGTCTCACATCACCGTCACGCCACTCGGCGAATCAACAAAATCAGAGAGAGAGAGAGAGAGAGAAAACACCCATCCATTGATTCATGGCAGAAAAAGAAAAGAAAAGAAAAGAAGCGTAGCTCAGACAAAGGCGAGGCTCGATAAAGAAAGTATCGGTTCCAGCGTAAACGATCGCCATTATTAAAGGCGGGGGAAAAGAGAGGTCGCATCGGCATCCAATACGTTCGCCTGCGCCCTTTGCTTGCCTGCCTGGCTTTGCCCTGCCTCCTCCCCACACCTCCTCGTCAAGATAAACAAAAAACCGGCAGCTTTTGTCCCCTTGCAGGCGCGCGCCCCACACCCACACCAGTGGAGTACTACACCGCGACCTCGCCGTATATATAACTTCCCCCTCCCCGCCCGTTCCCTTTCCACTGCCCAACGCCGCCTCCACCCACCTGTGACTCCGTCCCTCTCTCCCTCCCTTCCCGGCCTCCCCTCGCCAGCACCGCAAGGCGGTGGCGATGGCCGTCCAGGCGCAGCAACTCCTCTCCCACGCCTCCTTCCTCCCCCACCACGACCTCGGCCAGTACGCCTTCAGGGCGCTGGAGGGCGCGGCCGTCGGCGCCGGCGCCGGCGGCGTGTTCCTGGACGAGCTCGGCATCGCCGGCTGCGCTCCAGCGGCGGCCGCAGGGATCGGCGACGCCGTGTTCGGCGGTGCCGCGCGCAGCGAGCTCACCTGCAACGGCGGCGGCGGCGGCGAGTACGACGCGCTGCAGCCGAGGAAGCGGGCCCGCGTGGCGACGGGGCTCTTGGAGTGCGGAGGCCAGCAGGGGAGCTTGGTCCTGCCCCTGGCAGCGGCGCCGCAGAGCCTGACGTTCGCCGGAGATGTGCAGAGCAGAGCGGTCGGGTGCGGCGCGGCGTCAACCAGCGGCCGTGCTGCGGCCAATGGCGTCCTGTCGCAGCTCTACCACCATGGCGCCGAGATCGACGCGCTTGTCCGCCTCGAGGTACGGACTCGTTCTTCATAATCGATTTGGCGATTGGGATTTGGGAGTCAAGCCATTTGATTCGTCGTGGACATGGTGTCTGATTCTCGCTACCGTGTTTGTGCTGCAGACCGAGAGGATGCGGGTCGGTCTCCACGACGCGAGGCGCCGGCACGCGCGCGCGGTCGTGGCCGCCGTGGAGCGCGCCGCGGCGGGGCGTCTCCGCGCGGCGGAGGCCGAGCTGGAGCACGCCCGCTGCCGCAACGCCGAGCTGGAGGAGCGCCTCCGTCAGCTGTCCGCCGAGGGCCAGGCCTGGCTAGGCGTCGCCAGGAGCCACGAGGCCGTCGCTGCGGGCCTCCGCGCCACGCTCGACCAGCTCCTGCAGCAGCCCGCTTGCGGCGCCCTAGCCGGCCCAGGCGTCGACGACGGCGCCGAGGCGGAGGACGCGCAATCCTGCTGCTTCGAGACCTCCCCGTCCGTCCTCGTCGCCGACGACGCAGTGTCCAGGGCCGCGTCGCCGTCGTGCAAGTCCTGCGGCGGTGGCGACGCGTGCGTGCTGCTGCTCCCGTGCCGGCACCTGTGCCTGTGCCGCGCGTGCGAGGCCGCCGCCGATGTGTGCCCCGTCTGCGCCGCCACCAAGAACGCCTCGCTCCACGTTCTGCTGTCCTGAGAAGAGCGCCGCCGGCGTCCGCGGCGGACGGGTCCCGACGGTTCCACCTCGCTGTTCCCTGCGTCGGTGTCTCCAGCATGTCGCGGCACGTGAGTCACGTGACCCTGTGATGCAGGAATCTTTTGGCGGGTGGTGCATCCTGTAGAAAATTCTCGAGAAGTTGCAGATTAGGCTAATCTGACCTTGCTACTGCTAATTTTTCTCAACAGTGCTAACTTTTCGTACTGTTCATATGGGTTTTCGTGCTACGTATTTTTTGGTAGGTTTGGATTGTGTTAATGAGGAAACAGGCCAAGTTTCGTAGACATTGTTCTCATTTCTGTGAATGTGCCTGCTCTCAAGATCCCGTTCAATGCATACGGCAAGATGCTGCTGGGCCAAGTACTTTGGTACTTTTTTCACTGTGGCTCAAATTTTATATGTACTCGTCTACTGTTGGGTAAAATAAAAAGGACGGAAATGGTAGAGGCATCGGAGTCGTCATCTGCTGGGCGGCGATCTTGACTTGTCGTGCCGCGCCGAACGGCGCCGTGCCCACGTACGGAAGGAGCGGAACGGGGCCCTCTCCTCGGCGGATCGCATCGGCCGTATCGTCTGGCTGATCCAGCGTGCGGCCACCTGTGTCGCCCACGCCGCGCATAAATGGCGTGAGGGTACGCCCGGGACAGATCCTTGTCGGTACAAATTTTGACCTGTCCGGTGCGCCACGCACGGCATCAAGCCCGTAAATGGTGCGCCGGTTTTTTACTTTTTACCGCGCATGGGTTCATTGTGAGCCTGGGAATGTTAACCCGTTAGGTGAGTGCTTGCGGCTAGCCAAACGGCTGAGCGAGCCTGGGATCACATTCACGGAGCGTGCTTGCCGTGTTGTTACGGCATTGGCACGCCATTCCTCGGTCCTATCTACAGTTCCTCGTTATCTGATCATCACCCCCGAACAGTAGCACAGCAGACCGCAAAAGTGAAGCGGAAGCCCGCGATCTCGTGCCCACGTCCGGTCAAAGTCACACCCTCCTCCATCTCCCTGCACCCGATGCGGAGGAAAGATGGGAGGAAGCTATCGGAAAGGAACAAGCGCATCGGCGAGGAGACAAGCCAACGCGCGAGACGAACCCACGCACCCACGCGCCTCCCCAGGCGGCGGCTTGGCGCGGGCCTGGCAGTGCGGATTCCTTTCGTGCGTGCTGCGTGCAGATGCAGCGCAGTCGCAGCGGGGTAGTGCTCCGGCAATTGGGTTAGCGTGCGATGGCAGGCAGGATAGGCTTCTTTCGAGTACTTTTACGCAGCGATTACCTCCGCTTTGATGACGACTTGGTCTAGGCCTTGTTTAGTTGGCCAATTTGGGAGATGCAAAATCACTGTGCCAGCACTGTAGCACACTGTAGCGTTTCGTTTGTATTTGTGAATTATTGTCCAAATATTGACTAATTAGGCTCAAAAGATTCGTCTCGCAAAGTACAACAAAACTGTGCAATTAATTTTTAATTTCGTCTACATTTAGTACTCCATGCATGTACCGCAAGTTTGATGTGATGGGGAATCTTCTTTTTGCATAGTGTCAAAGTTGGGAGTTGGGGGTAACTAAACATGGCCCTAGCCTTTTGTCTTGACAGCATTGGTCTTTTGGGAGGACGTTGTACTCGCACTCGATCTGATCACTCATGCTGACCGCTGACAGGAGGCAGGCGGTAGGGGCGGGGTAGCGTAGCGGACAGATAAAAAGCGGTGGAAATGGAGAGAACAAAGGGATAAAGGAAAAGCGAGTCGAGCACTTCGAGAACGCGGATCTCCAGCCGGGCCGGCGCCCATCAATCGCCGGGCTCTGCCTCTCCCTTTGCTTCTTGGCTCGCAGTTTGCTTTTTTCTCGCGTTGCTTGCCATCTCTCATCTCTGCGCTGCGCCCTCGCCTGCCTCGGAGCCCGCCTTGTGAAGCGTGACATGTCAAAGGAGCTCGACACCGACGTCGCGCGGCACGACGGACGGAACACGGACCGGTCCGTCGAATCGTCGATGCCCTACCCCGCCTAGCCTAGCTTTTTCCCTTTCGTCTACGAGTGTGTAGCAGTAGCTGCCAGCCTGCAGAGCTACCACCTCTCGGCTCTCGTCGACACCTCGGTTCTCGCCGGCGACCTTTTTCCTTTTTTTTCTATCTGCAGGTCGGTTTCCGTGCACACGAGCGATAGTAGACTAGGGAGCAGGAGGAGTAGCAGTCATCGGTAGATCTCGCAGCGTTGCTTTTGTATCCTTGTGCTGCTGATGGCGCCACTGCACTGCCGGTGTCCTTTTTTAACGCAGAGCGCGTGTACTGTTGCTTGTCACCGCGCCGGCTCTTTCTCTCTGTCACTCTGTGCTTGTGCGTGGTGAGTAGTAAACCATCCGGGGGCACCTTTTGTCCTTTTGGCCTTCAGCTCAACTTACCCGGATTACCTATATAAAAACTTGCCCGGATTCGATAAGATAGTCTAATGGCGTATACTCTTCTTAATTACTAGTCCAATCTCAGGCTAATGGGATCTCTCCATGCGTGCATTAGCATCGGTACTTTTGCATTGCGATTTGCGAGGCATGCACTTCGTACGGTCGAGTTGTATATGCGCGCTTTGGCCGCTTTCTGTCTGCTGCCACTTTTCTTAGCTGCACGGGATCGACACGTGACCGTCGATTCCCTCCCGTCTCACGATGAGATTCCGCTCGCAGAGTACGCAGCGAGCCGTTCCATTTCCAGAGGCATCAATGTGTTTTTTTAATTATTAAAAGGTTTGTTTCGGTAGTAGCAAATCTGTCTGTCGAAGAAAAAGAGTGGGAGCAAATCTACAACAGATCTGTTGAGAGGCAACGAGGAACGAGTACACAATTGAATAAAAACTTCCACTTGCTAAACTTTAGCACCCGTCACATCGAATGTTTAGATACTAATTAGGAGTATTAAACGTAGACTATTTACAAAATCCATTACATAAGACGAATCTAAACGGCGAGACGAATCTATTAAGCCTAATTAGTCCATGATTTGACAATGTGTTGCTACAGTAAATATGTTTGAGATAACCAAACAATTGTGCAGTTGCTCATGAGATGTCAGATTCGTGGGATTGATGACTTATTACTATAGACCATGAGATATTGATT
>NC_028456.1:19007553-19090712 GCF_000263155.2 Setaria italica
GCATACGGAGTGCTGTACTACCTAGTACTACGATGTGTTGCGCCACCCATATAAACCTGCAAGATTAGCAACCTTTGTAATTCGAATACTACAATTGAATATGTTGATTTGACAAAAGATGGTGTTATGCTTCACAAGCAAGGGTAAATAACTGAGACTGGAAACGAGAATTTCTATATTATGAGTAAAGAAAATCCCTAGTGGACTCTAAAGGGTTTAGCCCTCTTGAAGTTGCACATCATTGGAGTGCCGCAACACAATTTTTATCTCCGGGTCCGCGGTCATAAAAAACCACGAAGTACACAAAAAGGCTAAAGCCTAGTAGAACCCCACTAGGACGTTAAGAATAAGATCAGGGGCTAGTAGTGCTTTGTTAGATTAGGGTTTGGGAACCTAAAAAGATGGAGTAAACAAAGTGTCAAAAATAGACGTGCGTGTTGCGCAATTATATGTCACCTTTTGTCTTCACATTTGGCTTTGCTGGTCCCCCAGCCAATAGCAGGAAGCGCTAGCTAGTGGCAAGCACTTCCTATCTGGCCCGGACCGAATCCCGCGATGCAGTGCAGTACTCGCAGCGCCTGGAAAAGCGGGCCTGTGCGCGCTTTTCCCCGCAAAGGAGAAAAAAGGCGACCTACTCGGGTGCTGGAGCGTGGGCCTCACGCACGAAACGGCGCGGGGATCAGCCCGTTAAATGGGCCGCCCGTTGAATAAAATCTGTGATGCGTGCCGTCGTGGGCCCTCCACCGTGGAAAGAGAAGGAGAGCGCAGTCCAAATCAGCATCGACACTCAACGGTCGGTGCCCATCCGGCAGGGCATCCGTGACTGCTTCTCTCCCTTCTCTTCTTCTAAAAAAAGAAAAAAGGAAAGAAAGGATATCTCAAAAAAGAAAAGAAAGGAAGGAAGGAAGAGAAAGAATAAAAACCTCGTGACTGCCTCGCTTTGGTGCTTTTCTTTGCTTTCATAGCTCCTGCTGCTAGCTCTCCGGTGGTCCCGCTCCCATGCCAAAGGTTGGTTGTTCCATAGTTCCATTGCGCCTACCTTTTCGTAAAAGAAGTAAAGCTATCCGCACGTAGGATGGAATTAGGTTTCTGCCGATCGATACAGGCCTGGATTTTCCACAAAAAGTGAGTCAACTCCTATCGGTGTGTCGATCGATGCGCGCTTCTTGCAAAGTCGATGCAAAATTCTCGAGGCAATTGTTCCATGTTTTTTTCTCCTTGTCTTCATGGAATTATGCTTTGCTTGGGCACCATGCATCGATATGCTTTCCTGGCACTGGCAATGCAACGATCTGATTCCGATTCTGACCCAACCTCGAGGAACAGAAACGTCCGTAGCTAGAGCCCTTGCGCGGTTGCCCCGTGCTTAGGGCCTTTTTATTCCCACCTCGGCACCTCCTAAAATGAAATGGACTAAAAGGTGACTAAATAGTCAAACAAACTGATTAAAACGTGACTAAAAATTTTAGAATTTAGTCCTCCCACCCCTCCCAAAAACTTCTAAAATGAACTCTGGATGCCCCCTACCCCCGCACCCTCCCCCCGACTGTTCCCACCCCCGCCGCCAGACCCCGTCCTCCCCCAACCCGGCGTCGCTCGATCCATCCTCCACGCCGGCAGCCGCGCCCAACCATCGCCGGCCGCGCCTTCCCCCGTCGGATCCGCCGCCCCCAAGTCCTCCCATCCCTGTCAGCCCCTGCACTCCCCCAACCTAGCCGCCACCTCCTCAGGGACGGGCAGTGCGCCGCCACGGGGACCGGCCGCCGCCCCTCCGGACTGAGTTGCGCCCCGCCGCTCTTCTTGGCCGCGCCCAACCATCGTTGGCTGCGCCCTTCCCCCCCAGATCCGCCGCCCCCAAGTCCTCCCACCCCCGCCGGTCCCGCGCGACCCCTGCGCTCCCCCTACCTGACCGCCACCTCCTCCGGGACGGGCAGCGCGCCGCCACGGGGACCGACCGCCACCCCTTCGGACTGAGCTGCACCCTGCCGCTCCTCTTGGCCGTGACGAGGCGAAGGAGACGAGGAATGGGAGGGGCATGTGGTGGGGAATGGCCGGATGGGTAGTTGCACAAAATAATAGAGGATCATCAAGAGAAACTCTCACGACAGCCTGTGTTGATCACGTGATGAAAGGCAGCAAATCGGGAGCAAGAGGTTCGTGCCGGGTGAAAATGTGTGGAATGAACAGGGTTACAATGGCAACTGACGTGGAGAGGTTACAGGGGTAGCATGGTAATCTTATCACAGCATTTAGTTCTTTTAGTCACTTGAACCAAATAGGACCTTACTCCTGGTACGTTTAGGCATATGTAAACTCAATCAAGCGAGAGAGATAATTATTCCATCCAGCTTCGGCGGCTACTATCTGATCGTACTTCCATAGATTCCTCTCGTCTAGCTTCCTTCGATTATTGCTTGGATATGCATGATGGTATACTGTAGATGCTAGCTGGACACCGGCATCAATCGATCCATCGGTCTTGTGCTGATGGAGACTCGAGAGGCGAAAAAGAAGAGATGGAACGCGGGAGAGAGAACAACGACGAAGCGCTGCTTCGGCTACGTACGCGAAGGAAAGCAAAGCGGAGAAGACGAATCCATCGACGAAACTGATGGATCGTTGGGTGTGGATGGGGCCGAATAGTTATCCAAATGGAATCGTACGTGTCGCGGCTGTGGCTGGGGGACGACGACGACGACGTCGGCCGGCCGGCCGGTGGCATTCTTGCCGCGCTTTGATGTATGATTGCTCCCCGGCCTGGAAAAATGATATCGAAGTGGAACACATCATGCGTGGAACGAATAAAGATCCTGGCAGGGGGCCGGGGAGGGTTCTAGCTAGATCGAGCCGAGACAGATGACCCGAGACGGCCGGTGGAAAGGGAGATGCGGCGAGACGAAGCTCTGTGATGAGAAACTCCCTGGGTGCAGATTGGTTTCACATTTTATGTTGTTATTAGGCATTCGGTCTTTTGTCGATACGCAACTTGTTGAAATAATGGACAAGTAAAAGCACTTGAGCACCCGCATCTTTTTTGGAGCAGTACATGCATTTCCGTGGAAATTTCTAAGAGCTTTCAAATGGTCAGTACGCCTCAGTTGCTTGAGAAACGTCGCGAAAAGCAGCGGTGGTGCGGCGTCGCCATCCTAAGCACCCACTTCGGTCAGTAGCTAGCATTATCCGAAGAACTCATGAAGCATGTGCCCTTTTGATGCCGTCTGAACCGCGGAAAATGCAAGGAATATTGTGAATCCAGACAGGACGACGACACTAGTAGTGCGCGAGCACGAATCAGCCTAAGCTACACTCGATGCCCCCCAGCGAGAGTGGAGGCCCTGATTATGTGCCCATGTAGTGTAGGTGGCATATTCGACTCGATCGATCCATCTCTTAAAAAAGATAAAGAAAGGAGAGAAGAAAACAAGAGCTAGGGCGTTTCCAATCGATGTGATCGTTGTTTAGGTCTCGGCGATCTTCAGCCTACGAAATGAGAACCTGGGCCGGGCTGCTAGCCAAAGTGGAAAAAAGGGCACTCACTCACGCACCTGGTGGAGCACCCCACGGTCCATGGATGATGCGTGGCTGGTGGCTTTGCTCCCTCCGAGCTCTGACTCTGACTGAAACGAACAAACAAATCTTGCCCGGGCCAAAAGTTGCTGCTAAAAGTGACATGCATGCGAATATGCAGGTGTGAGTGACGGGTCCGAGTTCTCTACACGTTCACTTGCGTTAGCTGCATACTCGCGTTCGTTGCATCTCCTTTTCCAAGCTCTTGCATTGTGCGTGATGCATGACCCACTTAAAGAAAGGATAGCAGCAATGCAATGCGTATAGCATGGCCAGCCGGCCCCCCTATACTTATGCTGGCGAAAGATGAGAGAGACGCACCGGTCGATGGATCGATCGATCGATGGTGCCTGACCAGTCACCACCGCACTAGCTCACACATCGCACGAACTAGGCACACACCTTTGCCTGATCTCACCCATGATCTCTCGCTTCAGATAGATTTCGGTGCAGTGGTTACATTCCGGAATCTTTTTATCCATCTGCAGTCTCAATCTAGCCACGCACGGAATAGGGCTAGGCATTAGGGAAGATAGCCAATGATGTCTGGCGGACCGATTGGTCGGAGATCGCCTTTGGCTGGCATGCCACAATCGGTGGTGGAATGGTGGTGCATGCATGGATCGCTGGATGGACGGTCTTTGGAGAGGAGGGAGGGAACTCAATTCCTTTGCTCGCTCGCTCCTTTATCTCTTTTGCTGTGGGTGGTGGATGGAGTCGCACGGAGGGTGATGGTGAAGCTACCTAAGCTGCCCAAGTGGCGGAGCGAGGGGTCCAAAAGCGTATGCTACAGCCTGCCGGTGCGTGCACCGGGCGGGCCCGTGTGGATGGATGGATGGCGTTGCTGCTGGTCGAGACCACTCGAGCGGCCCATGACGAGGTGCCATCGATCGGTAGTGAGATGATGATGCCTGCTCCAGTCTCTTCTTCCTTGCACGCTTCTGCTGTTGCAGATAGCGTTGCCCATCATGCATTGCCAGGCAGACAGCGTGATCGAGCTCCCGGGCGGGGACAGGTGCAAAGTAAAGTGTACATGCGTGCACGCGTGCTGCCATGGTTGGTCTGGATCACCATCACCTTATGCCTGACGCACTGTTGCTTACTTGCTGGCATTATATATCCTTTTCTTTTTATCTTTTTCCCTTGCGAGTGTATACGTTGCTACTGCTTCTGGGTGCAGGTTTGTGATGGCTAGCGCTAGAAAAAAATATCTAGAAGCATCGTTTTCGCTATGAACGTAGAAAAGCTAAAACATTTCTCACTTTCCATTCATAAAAGCTATGAAAATTATGGCCATAATTTGCACGCTGGTCGAAACAAGGATAAGAAACTTTGTTCTCAAAGTGCGAATCAGTAAGAACCCACAAGTAACATTTTTTAATACTTCCTTCGTTTCAAGATGTAGATTGTTTTAATCTATAAATTTATTTATGTATATAGAAGTACACTATATTTTAATGTATAAGTAAAGATTACACTTGCAGAAAAGTCTAAACGATCTAACGGAGGGAGCTGTGTGTGTGTGGGGGGAGGCGTGGGGGTGTGTGTTCTGCGAGCCCGCGCGACCACACAACCGTGTGGAGAGGGGGACTAATCCATCATCACGTGCAGTATGGGCTAAATTGGGCCCGCCCAGCGCTTTCTAGTTTATATACATTCGGGGCCTTGCTGATGCTGTTGAAGTGCCCGTATGGGCTAAACAGGGTTGGTTGATTTGGCCCATCATTTCCAATCTTTCTATGGGCCAGATGATGGGCATCATCTTGCGATCCACTTCCTTTCTTCCTCAATCCCTTGACTTTTTCCTTTTCCCTTTTTGACTAATCGTCCCCGAAGAAACTAAAAAAATCCCCAAAATTCCCTTCCGCAGTCCGCACCCGCAATCGCCACCACCCCAATCACAGATTCCCACTCCACTCTTTCATCCATGGCACCGGCAGAACCAAATTGAAGCCTAGCGGTGCAAGCAAAGCTAATCGACCTTCCTTCCCCAGCAGATCAGCAACGGCAAGAACAAATTCAAAGATCGCAGCCGCAGTCGTGAGTAGTTCTCGGATTCTCGCCGGCCTTCAGACCTAGCCAGCCGCCCACCGCCCGCCGCCGAGCCTATCCGATCGGCGCGGGCGGTCCCCCGCCCACCAATTGGGCGGGCGCGGCGGCCGTCGGGGTTTGGTGCTGCGGATTCCAGGGGCACCCGCGCGCAAGTGGCCGCCTCGCGCCGAGCGGCGCCTCGTTGCGCGTGCCCCGCACGGGGGTCTGCGCCACGCCTCCCGCGCGGCTACATATGTTGCTGAAGGCGTCTGCAGCGTCCGTCGTCGGTGGCAGTGGTCATTAGAGGCTCTAGCTGAGTGCGCCGCGCCAGCTGCTTCAGTTTGGTCTGAGTTTGGATGGGCCAGATGGTGAGTTCACGGGCACCTGCCGTGTCCTATCATATCGTATAATGCCGTTTCTCGACGGCTTGACGCACTGATCACTCTGCTAGTTCTGACGATGCGCTGAAATGATAAAACTGTGCAGGTTTCGGACGATAAATTCGAAGAACAGGCGGCTCGCCATGGTACATTCCCGAACCTTGCACCTTCCCTTGTCTGTTTTCGTATTCCCGTGGTTATGTTTGCGGCGCTCGGCATATTGCTTCTCTTACATTTCGTGTGGTTTTTCGCCGTTTGATCGGGCTTTTCACAAATTTTGTTGCTGTCTCGTGAATTTTATTGGCAGGTGGGATCATTAAGAATGGAAGGGAAATCTTATTCCAGGTGAGAATATATGTCCCAAGCCTGTCTCTTGCTATCGTTCTAAGGATCAAAGTGCTACTGGATTGCTCTTCATGTTGCTAAATTTATATTCAGTTGTGCAAGCCCATAAAGAAGCCACTCGAATGTAGTTAGATGCTAATTGGCCAGGGAATGAAAGATGACTCTACTATACATAACTTCTCATTTATGCCTTGTCATAAGCTATGGTTATCTTTTTATGGGTCACCTACTGGGATTATAGTTGAATAATTTTTTCCCTTGAACATGATTGTAGTTGAATGTAGATGTGAGTGCTTACTGCATGACTCTGGCAACATGACTATGCCCTCTGTTACAGCTAAAATGTAGATTGAACAAACAAGCTTAAGTTCTCTTACATAATTCTCACCGGCTATGTGCTAGGCTTTTAACTGGGAATCAAATAAGCATAACTGGTGGAGTAAGTTAGAGGATAAAGTTACTGATATGGCAGAATCGGGGTTTACATCAGCATGGCTTCCTCCACCAACTCAGTCATTATCTCAAGAGGGTAAGCTAGGCAACACCCTCTCTTACACGATGCATATTTCAGAGAGCTTAGGTCTGAGGTCTGACATGTTCTTTCGCAGGCTATCTACCGCAGAACCTGTACTGCCTTGACTCTTCTTATGGTTCTCTGCCAGAGCTGAAATCATTGCTTCATAAAATGAATGAACATCATATAAGGGCTATGGCAGATGTTGTTATCAACCATCGAATTGGGACTACTCAAGGATCCAATGGCATGTACAATCGCTACGATGGCATCCCAATATCGTGGGATGAACATGCTGTTACATCTTGTTCTGGTGGGAAGGTAATTTAGTTGACCTGTTCTTGTTTTGACCTTTTACATAGCACTGTTTTTTTATGTATATTTTCTACTCTCAAGCTGTACATAACTTCGATGCAACTTCTCTATCAGGGGAACAAGAGCACTGGGGATAACTTTAATGGGGTTCCCAACATAGATCATACACAGACATTTGTACGGAAAGATATTATTGAATGGCTGATCTGGCTCCGGAAATCTGTTGGTTTTCAAGATTTCCGCTTTGATTTCACGAAAGGGTAAATAGTTGATTGGCTAGATTAGTATCCACTATGAAAAAAAAATAAACTAACTGCCAACCTGATACTTGGCATTGCTAACATGCTGATTTGTCGACCTTTTTTGTTTAGTGCAGTTATGCAGCAAAGTTTGTGAAAGAATACATTGAGGAATCAAAACCTCTTTTTGCAGTTGGAGAATACTGGGATAGCTGTGAATATAGCCCACCTGATTACCGATTGAACTACAATCAGGGTAAGAGATTTATAATAACATTCTTACTGATTACTTTAGTTAGTGATGTAGCTCTGGCCTAAGCATGCAGGCATGAATAGTGACCGCGTTGATATAAGCCTGTTGCTGCAATCTAAAACATTTTCTTCAATTGAAGATGTTTCCCTTTTAATATTATTATCTGTTGTCATGGCTGTGTCTTCAACTGCTTTACTCCTGGTCGCCAACTCTAGAAGCTGTGCCTGACATGTTGGGGTTAATTTACAATTGCAAATTCAAGGAAATTAATACGATTGCCTTTCAGAACATGAATACGGACGAATCCAAATGAAGTGTCAAAACTGCTTCCTCAAATTTGAAGCATGTTTCCTAGCCTTATTTTGATAGTGTATGTTTGCCTGTTTAGTATATTCAAAAGTTTCTTTTTCCTGGCAGATAACCACAGGCAGAGGATCATTAATTGGATAGATAGCACTGGAGGACTTTGTGCTGCATTTGATTTCACAACAAAGGGTATTCTTCAGGTCAGGAATGAAATCCTGTTGCATGAGCTAACATTTGTCTTAAGTGATTTATTTGAGTATTTAATGTTGTTTCAATCAGGAAGCTGTCAAAGGAGAGTTGTGGCGGTTGCGAGATCCGGAAGGAAAGCCACCTGGTGTGATGGGATGGTGGCCTTCAAGATCAGTTACGTTTATTGAAAATCATGACACTGGGTCAACTCAGGTAAATACTCATTCTGTCATCCTTCTTTGGTCAAGGCCAGCTTGGCTGTGTTAACATGTGCCTGGAAGTGTTCAGATGTACTAATAGAAATGCTGATAATTTCAGGGTCATTGGCCTTTCCCATCTGATCATATTATGGAGGTATACTATGGACTCTTAGTTTTATGTTTTCACAGCCTTAGTTTCACCAGAATCTAATAATATGTATTGATCACATTTTGTATATGGAAGTATCACCTTTATGATCTTAGAGAGTTTAATTTCCTTTGTAATGGCTCTAGCAGCTTTTAACACTCCTGAATGATTTTTTTATCAACATATTCACTCACCAAATCATATGTTTTAGACTAGCTTATTTTTTCTATAAGTCTAATTGTTGGTTGACACATGTATAACCTGATGATCTTTAGGGATATGCCTATATACTCACCCACCCTGGCATCCCCACGGTGTTCTATGATCACTTCTACGACCAGGGACAGTCTCTCCATGACGAAATTGCCAAACTGGTATGCTGCTTGTACCTCTGTATCCCTTCCTTTACGTAGCTGCCCTTTTCTTTTCCTTTTCTTTAAAGAAAACCAGCAGGATCTCTGCTATTTCATTAGGAGTACAGATTTTACAAAGAATGGCAAATATGGAAAATGGTAACACTAAAGGAAGAAGGGGAACCACACAACTAATGATGAACCTCAAATATCCTGCAAGTCCTAAGTTTCAAATGCTTTTTATCCAGATGCAGATCAGAAAATGTCAAGACATACATAGCCGTTCCTCAGTCAAAATATTGGAGGCAAGGTCAGACCTGTACTCTGCAATCATCAACGAGAAGTTGTGCATGAAGATCGGGGATGGGTCATGGTGCCCAAGCGATCCGGAGTGGAGGCTGGCGGCCTCTGGAGACAGATATGCTGTGTGGCACAAGTAAATCATTATAATGGCATCGATATGCTCTCCTAAATTGGAGTAATTACCCTGCTAAAGTGAAGAACACCACGGGAAAACATGTCTTTTAGTCTTGTAGATTAACCTGGGCAGAAATAGAGTGGCTCACGTGTGAATTGCAATGTGAATTACAAAATAATTGAGATGCTGCTGCTATCATAAGTGAATTGCAGCTAGTGGGGATTACCTGTATAAGGATGTATCTATATGTAGGGTGCGTGTTGTCTTGATTCTGGAACTAGAAATTGGAATGGTTCGTCAGAGAATAAAAAAAAATTGGATCAACCTAGGAGGTTGAGGATTTCAAATTCGAGCTAGAGGGAACTTGAACCTAGCACACCTTCCACGTAACCAATTGGGCTAGGCTCACTTCTTCATCAGAGAATACAGGGCCTTGGAGTTTTCACTTTGCAGTTGCAGATGGCTATTTGTTTACACACCGTGATTAATCCTGATGAGCTGTGACTATAATCAAACCACCTGTATAATCTCCTTGTGCAACTTGATAATGTTCACGGAACCTGACAATCTTCCAAGGGAAGGAAGAATTGAAATATTGGATCAAAATGTATGAAATCGAAAAGCTGCCTCCTTCCCCAGCAAGGAGGACACTATTCCAATCCAGTACCTCCCTTACCGCTAATCTTCTCCATTATTTTTCTTCTTTACCATCAAATCCCCTCTCCTCTTCTCGAGCACGTCCCTGCTGCAGAATACGATAGTTTTTATGGGGGAGAGAAGTAAATATCACCCACTCCTTCAAAATAAATGGCGGGATCAGGTACAACTAGTCCCCGGCTGTCGGGCCCCTCCTTCCCGCCCGTAATCCATTGACGCCTCACCTCCGATGGCGGCGGCGGCGCCGCCGCAGCCCGACCACCCCTACACCTCCGGCGGCCTGGGGTACTTCCACCTCCGCCTCGTGGGGCCCGCCCCCGCCCTGCTCCTCCTGCGCTCCGACCGCCTCTATTCCCTCTCCCCCTCCCACCGCCGGGGCTACCGCCTCCGCCTCCTCCTCGCCCGCCCTCATCGCCGGCGCGCCCGCGACCTCCTGCTCAGCACCTCCGGCTGCGCTCTTCGCCTTACACACCGCTTCTCTGGCTCCGGCGCTCCGAGCGTCAACGGCCGGCCTCTCCGCGCGGGGACCCCCGCCGAGCTGGCCGTCGGCGACGATGTCTCGGTGCTGTGGCGCGGCGCCAGGTACGGGCTCGTGGTGGAGAGCTTCGTCTCGTGCAGAGGGGGCGGGGGTAGTGCGTCTGCGGGGGCGCGGTCCTGCGAGGCGGGGCTTGCGTTTAGGGCCGAGTCGCTGCGGAAGCGGCTCAGGGCGATCTCCGAGAGTGAAGATCCCCTTTCTATCTTGAGGGATTCAAGTTGTTCGGGAAATGGTGGCGCAGATGCTGGAGTGAAAGAATTGAGGCAGGATGGCGCTGGTGAATTATGCTCGGATAATCCAACCAATCCCGTTCCCGGGGAGAACTTGCTGCAAGATGATTGCAAGCTTGACCAGGACAAGTTGGAACACCATCCTGATGTTGCAAAAGGTTGTGATGTTGAAGCTGAGCTGTGTCAAGGGAGTAAAGGATGCGGCAATGACAATGCAGAGAAAACAGGATGGAGCAGTGGCAATGGAGAGCAGCATCACAACGAGGGTTGCTATTCAGATGGGAGCACATTCTTCTTGAATCGCCTTGTGGGTCATGAACCACACAGTGGAGTTACACTGCCTCAACTTCTTCATCCCGTGGAGAATTTGGTGCGAGTATTTATCGCAACGTTCACCTCAGATATTTCCTGGTGCGCCTGCTCTCTGCTGTCCTTTTCCCCCTTACTTCTAGAATTGGCACATGTGATCGAATTCTTCATTGGAATGCTAATGTTTGTATAGTTCTCAGGTTTCTTGACTATTGCAAGATTCCACAGCACCTGCCCGTGACAGTAGCATGCCACAACAAGGAACGATGCTGGAGTGCGAGCAGTGAAAATAGAATGGCAGCCCCTTTTGAAAGCCACCCTAACCTGCTACTAGTGTAAGTAGCAATCTTGGGTACTGTTTAGTTGCTGTATGAGAAAATGTCTTGTGCTTTCAATTTGCGAACCCATAAGGCAGAGGCCATTCAGCCACTGTGTCATAGTTTTGCATTTGCTGAGTTCTATGGTAGGAACAATGAACACTAATGCTGTCTATTTCTTTTGAAGTTACCCCCAATTCCCTGAAGAGATAGCATTTGGAATGGATAGGAAGAAGCAAGGAGTTGCATGCCACCATCCAAAGCTCATAGTGTTACAAAGGGAAGACAGCATGCGTGTTGTTGTTACTTCAGCTAACTTAGTACCAAGGCAGGTCAGTTTTTTGCTGCTTTCAAACGCTTGAACCCTGTGCATCCTTCTGTTCTGCCGAAAAACGTGTTTTCTCTTGTTAGTTTCTGTTGCCACAGTCTTGCTGAAGGTTAACTATAATTTATGCAGTGGCATCTTATAACAAATACAGTGTGGTGGCAAGACTTTCCCCGTAGGACATCCCTGGACTATACAGCACTTTTTAGTGCAACCGAGGAACAAAGTTCTGATTTTGCTGCTCAGTTAGTTTCATTCATAGCATCCATGGTCAATGAAGTCCCTAGCCAGGCATATTGGATAAATGAGATCGCTAAGTATGATTTTGAAGGAGCTGGTGGCTACCTCATTGCTTCAGTACCAGGGATACATGCATGGAGTCCTCCTTATTTGGAGTCTAATTATTTCCTTTCAGTAAGTTTAATTTTACTAATATATTATAGCATTCTTTTCTAGTTTAGCCTTTCAGTAAGAATACCAAACATATGAATGCATTGTACTAACAACATACTGTTTGTAATGATACGCTTTGGCCTAATTGAACTTAACCTAAACTCAAAACTAGCTATTGCTCCAGTTAGAATAGTAATATCCTATTTGTGATGCCCTATCCTGTAACTAGCCACTATCCATTGATCTTTTTTGCAGGCGAAACATATTTTACACACGAAATCTGCAAATAGAACATTTGTTGGCTCTGTGCAAACATCTGTAGTTGGTCTATCCCATCGGTTTCATATGCCATCAAATGCTGGTTCTCAACTGAGAGCCTTATCTGCATTTCTTGGAAAATGCCGTGAGAATATGCATGGAACTACAGAAGTGATTTTGAAGAGGAACACCAATATACCTGCAGATGCTAATGCCGTGAGTGTCCTTGTTGCTGATCTGCATAATTTTTCTGAGGAAGGTATGCATAGCAAAAAATGTGTATTTTTCTGAATGTGGATCCACTTCCAAAAGCGTGTTTTGTTTCATTGCTCATGTGCAAAACAACAATTTGCTACCTTTATATCTTGTAATTAACAATGACCAGTGTCCTCAAGCAGGTTCTGTCCAACTTGGTTTCTTGCCTAGAGAGGTTGCTAAGTGGGTAGCTCCCCTCAGTGACTCAGGATTCTTCAATTTCTCTGGATTTATCTACCCCAGAGAAGCCTTGGAGGCTGCATTTGGAGTAACTAATACAAAAGTGCAGTTGCTTCTGTATGTATCAAAGGTACATCAGGAAGTTTTTAATAGACCCTTTTCATAAGTTTGTGATACTACTGCGAAACTTCTCCAAGCATATCCTAAACTCTTTCAATGAAATTCAGGGTCCAGAATTTTCTCAAATTTCAGAGCTGATCTGCGACGAGCATTTTCCACCACTGTGCTCACTAATAGCATCGTTGAAGCGGTGCCTTGGACTTTGGCGGCTAGAAGAGGTTTGAAATTCATATAATGAAATTATGTTCTTCACTTGGCAAAAGCATATATTTTCTGAACTGAGGTTTGTTAAGATGATTTAATATTTTTGTTGAAACTAGTGGTTATACTTACTCAAAGGCTAACAGTGGTATGAAGCTGGTTGATATAACTCAACGTTTTTTTGTCACTATTTGTGAGCAAGTTTTCCAATTCTCAATTTCGGAGACCTTTGCACTGCCTTTTGCATTTAACTTTTGTGCAAGGTGTCAAGCAACAAATATTACGTCTCTAGTCCTTTTTTTTCTCACTGCTCTGTGTGGACATGCAATGCAATTTATTGCAATAGGGCCTAAAACAGAAAAGGAACTGTAAACTCATGGGAATCAGATCAGCTTTACAGTTATTTCCTTTTGATTGATCAGTTTGGTTTCTTGGTTTACACTTTCTAAGTCGCCTCATGACCATTTAGTTGCTTTTATTACTTGTTGATACTACCTGTCCTGTTTATTCTTTACTGATATTAACCAAGTTTTTCTAATTGTAATTACATTGTTTTTATGCAGGTATTGTCAAACATTAAGTGGCCTGAAACACTCGAGACTGATTTTATCTACAGTAAGAAAACAGTTGGTGTTCTATTACTGTAATTAGTTATTGTATTAAGGGTTTCTTACTTCAGATAAATTATTTAATAGGTGCTTCATCCATTGGGACTTCAATCAATCCACAGTTCATTGCAAGCTTTGCTTCTGCTGCTGGTAAACGACCCCATCAGGATTTTGACTCTCAAGAGTCTGATCCAGAGGTAATTCTTAACTTACTGGACTTACTACCTGTAGCTTACTGTATTCTAGCTAATTACTGGAATATTTATATTTTCTTGATGGACATGATTACTTAAGGGTTCCTTAATTTTTCTAGTGGGGTTGCTGGACAGCAAAGCATGAGCTGAAGAAGCCATCAATCAGTCTGTTGTTTCCAACAATTGACAGGGTGAAAAAAGGGGCTTGCGGAATCCAGTTGTGCCGGAATTTGCTTTCTCTACCTGAGGTGAATTCTCTTTTGAGCAATTTACCAATAAAAACTCATGATTTATTTGCAATATATTCAATCTGGAAAGCCTGCACATTGAAATAGACAGGTCATATTTTTCTAGTTACAGAAGCAAGTGCTAAAAATACTGTAAAATTAGAGATTACCCTTGTATAGAAACTCTAAGGCATATGATTTTATTTCTTGTGCCAATCTCACATGCTTCCTTTTTGCAGAAAACATGGCAAAGACTGAGATCTACTGGCATATTTCATGATGCAATCCCTCAACCATATGCCAGGATAGGGCATCCTATGCATGTTAAGGTATGATAAGTTTAGGGAATATCATAGAACTAAACATTCTTGGTGTTCTTTAGTTATTGTAAAAATATTGGATGGTTAAAAATGGCAAAGAGATGATATACACAACGACAGTTGTTTCAGACTATCATGATTGAAGACATTGACAGTATGTTAGAGACAGCTGATTATTGTATATGTGTTGTCAGGTGAAGATGTTGGTGAGAAATGGCGCAGTTATGGCTTTTCTTTAAGTCTTCAACTGACGGCTAATTCTCTTGATTTTCATCCTTTTTGGGATAAGCTATCTACCATCAACTTGGATAGAAGCATCCTACGTGACTAACTTGCTGCTGTTTACCTTGAGTCATTGTTGCATAATATAGATACTGCCTGAAAAAGTTAAATTAAATGTTCTTACATAAACTTGGGCTATGGCAGTGACACTACTCTATGTCAGGTTGCTCAAAGACGCTTTGAGGCTCGTCCTGGGGGACATTCATTTGGCTGGACTTACTGTGGGTCTCACAATTTCAGTCCAGCAGCATGGGGGCAAGTCCTTTCTCCTCCCTCCAGAGCAAATCCTAATGAAGTCAGAGCAGCACCTCCTGGTCCAAGGCTGCACGTTTGTAACTATGAGCTCGGCATCATACTCATTTCTCCACCACCAGGCAAGTCAAAGCAAGCAAGTGAAAGTAAGCACAGGATTGAGGGCATCACCCTACCGTTTGTTGTGCCTCCGCCGCGATATAAGGGGAGTGATAGGCCAGCGACTCGGTTGGCCATGCGAGAGGCTGCGGCTGAAGCTTGTGTTCTGCAGAGTAACGATGTTGTAGACTTGTCAGATGATACTGACGAAGATGTGCCAGATGAAGACGATGAGCAGGAGGTCGAGCTGTCTGATTGTTCTCAACAAGAGAAGGAAGAGGAGAAGATTTACGCGGAGACGCTATGGGGGCAGGTAGATTCTTCTCAGAGCCAAGAAAAGGATTAGTGAAGTTGGAGTTCGGTTCTTTATGCAGTCTTGCAGATTCAGTTCGTTGTGGACTTGTGGTAGTCAGTACCAAAGGTTGATGTGACAGAAGGCATGTTCAAAAAGCTGTTCTTGGAAGCTTGGGGTTCGCTGCATTTTTTCTCAAGCGAATTGAACTTCCTGAAGGAGAGCAAGTTGTTGTATTGAAGTATCATTTGATGGGCAGGCAAAATCTGACGACCAGATTTCAGATAAAGTTGATTCCTTTCTATTGATTTGTTTGATTAGATTTACGTTGTGCAGATATCCTGTAATTCTTTCTTGTACTGAAAACAATATCGATTTTTCATGCACCTCATGAGAAACAATTGTGCTGTACATAATTTGCTGAATAGTTGCAATACTGAAACTGAAGATTCACACTTCAGATATGAGTGATCTTCATTTCTCAGCCTGTCAGTCTCCTGTCGGTATACCCGGAGCCCTGAGTCCGTTGCAAAAAAGAAAAAAACAGCATCGAAACATCCCAGCCGTCCAATCGGACCAGGACAGTTCGTCACGCCTTTCCCGTTTTGTTTCGTCGTTTCCGAGCAAAATCCACAGGAAAACAAGCGAGCGACGTGGCAGCGGGACGCCTCACCTCCAACTCCTGCAAGCCCCACAGCCACCGGAAACGCGAGCCAGCCCACTGCTCCCCGCCGCCCCACGCGGCCGCGCCCTGCGCCACCACCTACCGGCCGGCCGTTCCCGGCGTCGCCTGCTCGCGTTGCGCCCTCGCGCTCACACCTCCAGCAGCCCCGGTCCATCGAGCGGCGGAGACCATGGCCCCCTCGCCGCTGCTCGTCCGGCCACCGGCGCTGGCGAGCCCGCCGCTTTCCCCACGCCGGTGCGCGCCCGCGGCGGCGTCGGTCCGCACAGCTCCCACCCCCACCGCCGCGGCCCCATTCTCTAGGTTATCTTGTCCCCCATCCCTTCTCCCTCTCTCACCCGGCGCGTGCTCTCCTCGTTTTCTGCAAAGTTTCGCGGTGACATGGTTTGATTTCTCTTGATCGCGCAGGCTCCGTACCAAGTGTAGGTTCGCCGCGTCGGACGTCAGGGAGGACTTCTCCTCCAACCCGATCGATATTGTCGCTGATGTGAAGACCGAGAAGGCATGGATTTGAGCAGCTGAAGTTCCATACCATTCAGTCTTCGTTAGGTTATTAAGCTGATTTCCCCCCACCGTTCTGAACTGTTTCTCGACGGTTGCAGATTGTGGTGTTGGGCGGAAGTGGATTCGTTGGTTCTGCGATTTGCAAAGCTGCTGTTTCTAAAGGCATTGAGGTTGTGAGCTTGAGCAGGTACCTTTTTTCCTCTGCATGTTATCAACATTTCTGTGCTGTATACCCTGTAGAAGCAACATGGAAATCAATCCACTATTCAGTAACTCTTAAGTTTAGATTCCCCATCTATTGATTTCTTCATCGGTCCCTTTATTTTACCAAATTGGGTCATTAATCTCTGCCTGCTAATGAAACATGAAAGGTTATCCTTACAGTGCTTCTGGGTGCCTAACCTGCATCTGGTGACATTTACACATTCTTCTTCATTATGTGTTGATGGGCAGGTCAGGAAGACCATCTTACTCAGACTCCTGGGTTGATCAAGTAAATTGGCTAGCAGGTAAGCTTAAGATGCCGTTACAAGTTTACTAGTGTTGGATCCCTAATGTTACTTGACTCCCCTAACTTGTTATGTCTAGTGTGGTGTTACTGTTGATTTTAATTGATTGATAGTTTGTCTCCCAAATTATACCTTTATCAAGTGATTGAGGACACAATTGAATGGAGAATCATAATAATTAAGTAATGAAATTATCATATACTCCCTCCGTCCCAAAAAACAAGTCGTTTTAGGATTGTCCTAAGTCAAACTTTTTTAAGTTTGACCAAGATTATAGAAAAAAACTACATATATTTATGGTATTAAATAAATGTCATTAGATTTATCATGAGATATATTTTTATAATATACCTATTTGATGCCATAAACTTCTCTCTATAATTTTGGTCAAAGTTGAGAAAGTTTGACTTAAGACAAACCTAGAATGACTTGTTTTTTGGGACAGAGGAAGTATATTAATAGCAGTTCTGTGAGAAATACATTATGTACTGACTTCAGTCTATTGTGCTTGTTTTGGACATTCAAATAAAATGGATATGAGAAATTTTTTAGTTTGTACAATCTTTTAATGATGTCCGGTTGCTTCTGAGTTCTGAGACATATATAAGCTATTGCAAAATAATGTAAACCTAGTTATATAAGACTGTTTATTTTGGCCTTGCTCACTGGCTTATACAAGTATCTTTATTTGTGAAAAAAATGGTTTAACAAAGTGCAACAGAGACTGCATTTCCTTACAACCTTGTTCCTGTAAATATGTGGCAGACCCACATGGCGATATCTGACTTTCAAGATATTGTGATTTACATGTTGTGTGGCACTCTATCATTCAGTTAAGGCATCTTAATGTGATGTAGGAGATGTTTTCTATGCAAGATGGGATGAAGTATTGGTTGGGGCTACTGCTGTTGTGTCTACCCTTGGAGGATTTGGCAATGAAGAACAAATGAAAAGGATAAATGGCGAGGCAAATGTTATAGCAGTAAATGCTGCAAAAGAATATGGTAAGTATTATGTAATGCACTATGATGGTGATATGCCAATTTGTATGCAAGTACGTTCTATATTGACAATTTTTTTCAGGAGATTGATGTGAGTTAACTAAGATTATTCAAACAGCTGCATAGAAAGACGCTTTGTTTTTATTTTATGGGGCTAAGCATTTGGAAAGGATAAGATTTTGACTCATTTTTCCCCCAGATAGCCCAATAAATCCTGCAACTGACAACTATTTGTAATACTCTTGGTGGCACTGAAATGATAGGAACCCAACTTTCGTTTTAAAAAAGTATAGGAGCCTAAAGGAAGATGGTAACGAACCTTCTTGCTTTTTTGAAAGTTATGTCTATTTAGTGCAACCAACACATCTACCTTTAATTTCATCAGAATCTAAACTGTAGGAATATGGTAATCTATAACTTCTAAAATCAAAGTTTTAAGTTGTAGCATTTGGTTAGAGTTGATTTAATCTTCTCAAGGAATGACATGAGGTGGATTATTATTTTTACCTTATCCTTTCCTTTTTGGATTGTATAAATAAAAGAGCATATAGTAAGTATCTTCATGTGTTCTCTTACAGGAGTCCCAAAGTTCATTTTAATCTCTGTTCATGATTACAATCTTCCATCCTTTCTTCTGAGCTCGGGTTACTTCACTGGTAAGAGAGAGGCCGAGTCTGAAGTCCTCTCCAAATACCCAGCCTCAGGTTAGAAACACTTAACAGTTCACACCATTTATCCTGAGATTTTCTCCCAAATTTTATATATTCTTGTCATCTATCAAACCTACTTTTCTTTTACAGGTGTTGTGTTGAGGCCAGGCTTCATTTACGGTAAAAGGAAAGTAAACGGCTTTGAGATACCGCTCGACACTGTCGGACAACCATTAGAGAAGCTACTTTCCTCGGTTGAAAATTTCACCAAACCGTTGAGCTCGCTGCCTGCTTCTGACCTAGTCCTTGCACCCCCCGTGAGCGTGGATGATGTCGCCTACGCCGTGATCAACGGGGTCATAGATGACAGCTTCTTTGGGGTGTTCACGATCGAGCAAATCAAGGAAGCCGCAGCCAACGTAAGGGTGTGAACCTGGAGTCTTTTTTCGCTGTATGTGAAGGTATCGAAGATGGAAATGCTTCTAAACTCAGCACTAACGAAATGATCCCTGCATTTTTCTCTCTCCCTGAATCTTTGACCATAGCCAATAGTTCAAAAATCAGCACAACAAAAATATTTTTTCATGCTGGAATTTTGTACCCCTTGGGGAGCTAACGGAACGAATTGTACCCCGTGGGTCACGGAATGTGTCATGTCGGTTCAATAGGTTGCCGAATTCTCAAATTGGTTTCGCTGGAGGTGACTGGCCTCAGGCAACCTTTAGTGGCCTGAGCTCAGAATCTTGTGAGTTTACAGCAACCTGCACTTGAATCATGTCAGTTTACCAAGTGGTTCCGCATCACCGTCGGAATTCAATGTTCACGCGATGCAAGTCTTAGGGCCAGTTTAGTTACCCAAACTTCCAACTTTGACACTATGCAAAAAAAAGATTTCCCATCACATCAAACTTACGGTACATGCATGGAGTACTAAATGTAGGCGAAATCAAAAACTAATTGCGCAGTTTTGTTGTACTTTGCGAGACGAATCTTTTGAGCCTAATTAGTCAATATTTGGACAATAATTCATAAATACAAACGAAACGCTACAGTGTGCTAAAGTGCTACAACAGTAATTTTGCATCTCTAAAGTTGGGCAACTAACAAGACCTAGTTCCTTAAAGTTGGGCAACTAACAAGGCCCAGTTCCTTAAGGTGGCCTGTCCATGGCCTGAGCAGGGAGGCGAAAAGGCCGCTGACGGTGATGTTGACCCCGAACGTGTATGTTCTGCAGTTTGGCCCATCCAAAGAGGCAGCCCATGATGGCCCAACCGGCCAACCCTGAACCAGCACATCGCCATTCGGCCATTTCCCCTCCCGGCCTCTCCTCTCCCCCCGCCGCCGCCGCTGGGAGTCGGGAACAGATTCACCGTCGCCGTGCCGGACGTCCTCCCCACCCCCGTGCTGCTCCTCGAGCTCCTCGCCGCCGTCGCGCCGGTCGTCCTCCCCATCCCCGTGCCGCTCCCAGAGGTCCTCATCGTCGTCTTGCCGGTTGCCCTTCACGTCGCCGCGGCGGTCGTCCTCGTCCCCGCATCCCTGACTCCCAGAGGTAAGGCAATGGGGCCATGAGCAGTTGAGCCTGGGCATGTGTGTTTGTCTGCTTGTCTTGTAGGCGGCACGTACCCTTTGTAGAAATTGCACATTAATACTCGTGCATTCCTGCCTTTCCTCCAGCAATGGAATCTAACTGCGTGATTTGATATCAGTCTAATGTGCAATTTCTATGCAGGGCACGGGCCTCAGGATGCAATCTTTGCTCCGGAATGTCTGCCGAGCCGGAAGCCGTGGAGCTGCTGCGAGGCTCCGGGAATTTGCTGCTCCTGTAGCCACACAGCCGTCGGTTGCCCAGTCATCCCCGGCCATCCAATACCAAAAGCCTTACGGATTCAGTCGTCTTACCGTGGTAGGATTCTTATTAGAGATACACGCTGTGGGGATTCCCCTCTCGAAGTGTTATTCTAATTTGCCCGTATCCTTTCTACGGGATCAATTTCTCTGTGCAGAGTCAGATCATTCTCCGTGATGGTGTTCCTGCCGCCTCTGGTTTCTACGCGAGAGCTCTCATGATGAGGGGCCTCTCAACGGTGGGAAATGCTGAGGTTGCTTCCAGCGAGGATGATTCCAGCTCTCCTGCGGTTGAGCACCCCATGCGCATCAAGTTTAAGAGGCCCGACAAGACTGCCAGGCACATTATGAATGTAAGCTTGGTGCTACTTTCAGGAACTATCTAACATCCAGTGACAGTAATGTTATCACAAAAACATGAAGCATCTTATGTCGTTTGACTTTGCAGATCTTGAACAAAGAGGCAGTTGAAAAGGTCCGCTCCGAGAGGGAGATTCCTGATGTCCAACCTGGATGTATCATTCAAATGAGATTGGTATAGCAATGTGCATTCCTGCTTCAGTCTATCTCTACATGTTTGTGATACTGATCCTGTGAATTAAACAGCAAGTTCCTGAGAACAAACGGCGTGAGTCTACATTGAAAGGGATTGTGATAGGAAGGCGTAATGCTGGGATCCATACAACTTTCAGACTGCGTAGATTAGTAGCTGGTGTTGGAGTTGAGTCTGTCTTTCCGCTGTAAGTGAAACCAAACATATGCGCTCCTCTTTATTTTCTCCATTTGTTATATTATGCTGCTTCAGTTTGGAACTTATCATGCTGAGTACTGAGGTTGATGTATTTACTAATTCTGTAATATCGTTGTGCTACCAGAATTAACATTCAAATCAGACAATCATTCAACAAACACTAAATGCCATATTTTTAGTAGGCCATTTCACCCTGTCTGTTAGGTGGCAGACAGCATGTTCTTATTCTTTTTGTGCATAACCTTACAATGTTGTTACATACCAGGATAACTTAAGGCTAGTGAAAGATGCGTAAGTCCTGCATGAGAATGATAGTTTGGGTGTTTGCAAAACTAGGAAAACTGTACTCAGGTAGTCAGTTTCGGTGTCATGCTGGTTTTTGCTGACTTCCTACTGTTCCTCATATTTTCTCATTCACTGACGAGAATAATGGAACTAGCTTCATTCTGGTCCTTCCCTACTATGTCATGAACCATGCTATGGTACATATCCAGTTAATAACTCTTAAGTGAATGATTGTCTGGTACCAAGCAGTAGGCACATATTAATTCCTTTGGCCATCTTGATGAATGGTTGACATAACTGCTTGTGCCCTATGAGCATCCTATTACAAATGGAGTCTGTAGTTTCACAAACAAATGATCCTGTTATGTTCAAATCTCAATCGTTCTGACTTCATAGCATCATCTTTCTTTGCTCTGTGGTTGCTGCAGAAATAAATACATTGGAAGAATGATACAAGTAATACTCCCACTGGTAACAAATAGCTAGCATTTAGGTCACTAGGACCCTAGTTTGACCATTGATGAATAGTATTAAATGTATGCAAATATAGTAGCGTCATAACTTTTTAAATTACTTTTTGAAGACAAATTGAGCCATACTATTTTCAAAAGATCATTTGAAAACATTCAAAGAGATATTGACATCCATAGTTTAAATGTGTTGACGCACATAATCCAAATTGATTGCTATTTGTGACTGGAGGGTGTAGATTCTATGCCTTTTCTTCATTTATACACCGGATTTGTTTGCTTCAATTTTATTCAGAATAAGCATAAGCTGAAGGTAAACGTCAAATATTACATTCCCATGCTGCTTTTGCAAGCATATATAATACTGAACCTCTTGTGCTTGTACTAAATTACATTTTTCATAGTTTGAAGGGCAACCCAGCTTTGTTACATTTCATAGTTTGGAGGGCAACCTGCCTTCATTATGTTTTGTTGTTGACTTTGTACCTGCCTTTCTCCTAAATAGCTATCAACTGTTTTGTTTCAACTATTTTCTTGATGCAACTTCTCTTTTTCATTCAGCTACTCACCAAACATCAAAGAAATCAAGGTCTTGGACAGGAAGAAAGTCAGGAGAGCTAAGCTGTATTACCTGAGGGACAGGATGAATGCACTTAGGAAATGAGACAGGTTCAACTTGTTTTTAGGAATTTGTCCTGTGGATTTGCATGGTTTCTGAAGATGCAAAAATTGCAGTTTGAGAATCACATTGTTTAGTTCCAGTTTTGAAAGGCAGTTTGTAGTTCCATGCTTGGTTTCAACTTCCAAGCAGCAAGCACCAGTAGAGATACCGCTTTGTGATTCATAGTTAACATATATGGATTAGTCCTATCTGAGTTGCAGATGCTACTGTGGCCTCAGCGCAGAAATAATCTTGCCCCCCGGATCTCTAGCTTCACTTTATCTTCAAATGTGATTCTCCACCTGTTTCATTTTGAGGACATTCTTATTAGTACCTGTTTGTGGTTGGCACAAGAAAATTGTAATGTTTCAGCTCACCTTCCTGCTGTCAATATCAGCAGTTCTCTATCAACTCACTAGTGCTTGTACGCAAGAAAAAAAAAGATCTTATGATAGTACAACGATTCGATCAATACTACTTTTAGTTCCATTCAACAATATTTTTCTAGTGCATTGTCTTTGTCTAGCAGTCCTAAACTTGCTGGTAAATTTACCATTGTCCCTGGAGTTGTTCTATTCGTTGTGCCAACTGATTCCCAAACCCTAATTTCAGTTTGGAGAGTTGAATGTTGCGTGGAATGCGCTATATAGTAAAATATTGTGCTCCTCTTTTTCTTTATTTTTTACTTATCTGAATAAACTTAAGGTTATATATTCTTTGCAAATGTTCTTCTCCTGATTTCAGTATTATGGGCCAATGTCTCCTTTACATCGTAAAACATCTGAAACTATAGTGCAGTAGCTGTGTAGGAGCGCTACAACTACATTATCGATGAGGCTGCCATTTTTTTCATGTTGGGTCTCAGCTGGAAAACCTTGGAGCAGCACTTGGCTCATAAATGACCCTTCAAAGTTTCTTCTGCCTATATACCTCTGTAGCAATAAATATTAATAAATTATCATTGTAGTCTTGACCATATGCTAAATAAATGTTCTGCCTGTATACCTGCTGTAGCAATAAATATTAATAGATTATCATTGTAGTCTTGACCATATGCTAAGAATAAATGATCAATGTTAGTTAACAATAATACGGGCCTGTTTGGGAAGGGGGTGTTAAAGTTTAACACCCTCTTTTAACACATTTTTAACACCTTGGCTGCCAAACACAAGTGTTAAAGATGAAGTGTTAAAATTTAACACCTCTCTTTTCATAAACACATGGAGGGGGTGTTAAAATGTGCTAAAGGTGTTAAAAGTGGTCCCTCTCCCTCTCTTTTCCCTGGTTGCCCCCCCCCCCTCCTCGCTCCTCTCTCTCCTCCCCGCCACCAATGCCGGCCTCCTCCTCCTACTCATCCTCTCCGCCTGGCCGGATCCGCCGCGCCGCCCTCCCCCCTCCTCTACCGCGCCGCCCGAGCAACCGCCGCGCCCCCTGCTCTCGCTCCCCATCCTCTACGCGGCGCTCGGCGCGGCGCGCTCCTCGCTGTCGCCCGTGTCGTCCTTGGCGCCGGGGTGGCAGCGGCGGCGGCGGCGGCACCGGAGGCCGCCCGAGCCGCCACCGAGGCTGGCGTACCTCATCACGGGCGCGGGGCCCGAGGACGGGCCGTGGATTCGGAGGCTGCTCCGGTGGATCCAGGGACGGGCATGGACTCGACGGCGGCCTTGGAGGACGGCGGGTTGTCGCGGGCGCGGGCGAGGCCGCCGGCCTCGATCTGCCGAGGAAGGACGCGAGCGCGAGCTTGGCCACGGAGGGGCCGAGCTTCTTGGGGTGGTGGTGGTGGTGGTCGCCGCCGCCGCCGCCCCCGAGGAGGCCGAAGCAGGAGGCCCGGCGAGGGATGGGTGGTGGGGCGGCGATTTTTGCAGAGCGCCGGCGGCGGCGAGGAGGACCATGGTGGTGCAGCGCGCGCGCTGCCCCGCGGGTTTGCCCCCTCGCACGGGCTAGTGGTGGAGGGGTGGGCAACACCAAGGCAGGGTACATCGGCTGGTCCTGCCCCGCCGGCATCTGCGGCGGGGGCGGCACCGGGAGCGTCAGGAAGAAGGGCGGCGGCACGGCTAGCTGCGCGGGCTGATCCGGGAAGAAGGCCTGGCGGAGCTGCCTCCTGGCGGTGGCGAGGGCGTCGAGGCTGTTGGCGCCATCGACGCAGCAAGTGGCGAGCAAGATGGGTAGCAGCAGCTGCAAGAATTGCCAGGAGATGGCATTGTGATGGAAGAAGAAGAAGCAAGTAGAACTGTAGAAGAGGAAGCAGGAGCAAAAGCTGCGTGTGTATGGCGTGGTGTGTGTGATCGACAGATCTTGGAAGGGAGAGAGAGAGAGAGGAGGGAAGGAGGGAGGGAGGGAGGAAGAGGAGGTGAGGTTTTGGAGTCGCTGGCGGCGGGGGTGCCGGTGGTGGCGCTGCTGTTGGGCGCCAACCTGGCCGCGGAGCTGGGCGCCGCCGCGCGCGTGCGCCAGGAGCGGTTTGGGAAGTTCCGCTCAGGGGAGCTGCGAGAGGTGGCGAGCGGGGGGAAAGGGAGCACTAGGAGGGGCAGTGCGCCGGCTAGGGAAGAGGGAAAAGGAGGGGCATTTGGGTCATTTGCCACCAAATGTGCTAAACTTTTGCATACTATCCAAACACCTCAAGATGCTAAAGTTTAACACTCCATTTGAGGGTGTTAAACTTTAACACCTTGTTAAACTTTAACACCCCTTTCCCAAACAGATCCTACATAAGTTAGAAAACAGAATAATAGCTCCTTTGTTTGCCTCCTGCTTTCCGGCGTATGAAGGTTCGCCCCTCTACTTATCCTACCAAGCTTGTTTTTCTGCCTTGATATTCAGTCCTTGACCTTGCAGCCACCAGAGATGGTGGCGTTGATGCAGTTGAATCGAGTTCATTTTCCACATTTACCTCATCACCGTTCTGTTACCGATGCAGCTACTTAAAACTTAATACTGCTACTTCATACAGACATAGTACTCAAGTACAGATAACTATGGGCTCTAATCAACAGCTAGTTAGGATTCATCAGAGAATAGGAATCATAAAGAAATATCCATTTACTAATATTAAGTTCCTAAACCGTGGAACAGAGCCGAGCAGAACAGCCTCACGCTAAACAACTTTACATGCTCATGCCACCAGCAGCTAAAGGCGCCAGCACACATGCGATTCATGAATCATTTCAACATCTCAGTTCAGCCCGGTGCACATACGCGCCCGATCACGGCCGACATGAACACGAAAAACACCTTTCACCACCATGAACTGCACGCTTATTCGGTTGGACCGGACGACAAGCCCGCGTCTCTGGCCACTCTACGCCTAGTACGGCTTGAGGCAGTCGAAGAGGCGACGATGCTCCGACGGCCAGCCCGCAACCGCCTCTCCCGCCGCCGCGGCAGCCGGCGACAGCGCGCCCGCGGCCGGGGATCTGACGCTGGACGGCGACGCGGCGGTCGGCGTCAGGCACTGAGCCGGCGCCCGCGGGCTCTCCCGGCTAGCCAGCGCCGCCTGCCGGGACGCGTCGGGGTTGCCCTCCACCTGCAGCATCTGCAGCTGCCGCCGCCTCTGCTCCCTGCGCTTGTTCACATAGTCCTCGTGGATGAACACCTCCATCTTCTCCCTGACCTCACTACTAGCACTACAAATAGTTACTACTACTAATCACTCTTTCAGAGTTCCTAAGATCCTGATGAGAAATGACACTTGGAGCTGAAGAGGGAGGGGAATGTTGCAGGGCAGAACTGCACTTGTATATAGAGTGAGTGATTGATTCATCATCAAGGAGGTCACTGTCAGTCGCTCTTAACTTTAACCAATTTCACAAGGCAGCTGCAGACTGCAGTTGTCTGCCATTAGTCCATGCCAAGTGTGCAGTCCACAATGGCACGAAAAGGTTTAACGGCATCACCAGAAGGTCCGACGCCACATAGCTACGACTGCGAAAGCGTGCCTGGCTGTTTCTGGAGAAATTAAAAAGAGGACTTTCTAGTTTTCTAGCAAGTGCCATTTCCCATGGCTGTTCCTTGGTCACATCTACTAGGATGGTATTCTTAACCAGAATGTTGCTGTCATCCTTGACGTGCCAAGAACACGAGAATTCGTGGTGTACGTTGGCGTTCGAGCAGGACAATGGTGTGCTCCAGGTTAGACCCGGACGCCGGCCGGTTGCTGTCCCTGTCCATGTGGAATTTTCCCTGCAGAGAATGGGGAGGTGGCTGCCTGCTTGCCGCGGCATGGAATCGTGGATCAGAAAGCACAAAGAGCTAGAGTCAGAGATGTGGGTGTGTGGTATGTGTGCCAAGATCCATCACCCACCTCATAATATCTTCTCAGGATTAGTGGCCAGTGATATCAGCAATCCTCCACATTGGACTGGCTTCTGAATGGATCGAAATTCCGGTCCACGTCTAAATGTTTTCCCCTTTTTGTTTTTAGAGATAATCAGAATTTGATGATATCTTCAGATCAGAAAATCCAGAGACTTCAAATCAAGCAAGTTTGCACCACCAGTCATATTTTAGGATTGACAAGCAGCAATGTTTAGCAGGGAAAGATTAACAAATGAAAACTGAAATTGTTTGCCGTTTGCTTCATGGATTCAATCTCAAAGAAGAGCATCCATGTTCCAGTCATGTACAAAATAAGCCAAACAAATCCATGTGAACCTTTTGATTTAACAAAAGGTTTTGTCCACAACCAAAATTCCAAAAGGATGTATACAGATTTTTGGTTTATTGACTACCACACCAGACTAATCAAAAACATATTATTCGAAATAGTTGTTTGCCAACACCCACAAAATTTTACCAGCTGATAGCTCCTCTGTTTAGCTCGCCATTCTCTCACAAGGAGGTTGATGCAGTCATTGTCCTCTGCCCATTTCCAAGGATGATAACAATGACAGTCACGTCATCGTGGTACTTCCTCCTACTCCCAACAGGTATCCTCATCAATTCTTCAGCTGTTAAAGCTGGAAAAAAGGGAAGAAAGTATAATTAGAAATTAGCCTTGATGCATGCCGATTTTGTGGTTCTGAAATGATTTCAAAGATGCTGATTACATGGGAAGAAGGATACAAATACTATCATATAAATCCAATTTTTTTAACGTAATATGGTAAATACATATGCATGTTCGGCTCCAGAATAACTGATCTGCACAGCTAAAGCCCACTCACTATTTGACATTTTGATCGTAAAGTTCATAATATGTTTTGGAGAATACCTGCTTCCCTGGCTGCTTTGAGTATAAGTTGCTCGATGAGATATTTTGCTGGATCCCCCATAGGATTATCATGCATGAATTGATAAACCAACCGAACAACTTCATTGTTAGTGAAGAAATCGAATAAGCCATCACTACCAAGAATGACAAACAAATCATCATCTGTAACTTTGTGACTCAATGTGTGTGGATTTGTATAAACGTAAGGTGGGCTGCTCAGATCACGAACACGGAGAATGCCCATGAGTGCATCATTTAACTTTTTCTGCAAAATGACAGATAAAAAGGTATGAATTTTACTTACAACTGTAAGGATGATATGAATTTTGTTCTCTTATCTAAGGATCATATGTTACCTGCTTTAGATATCCAACTCCAAAAGCACGAGTGACCTTCAGCTTTCCTTTTATTTTGTTTCCCCTTACAACTGAAGAATCGTTGGGGTGATCGGCTATAAGTTTTTGGTACTCCAATGGATTTTCAAGTGAGTGGGTCTCTGTTAATTGTGTAGCCTTTAAGATGCCCTTTTCTGCATATGGCATGCTAGCAAGCACAGCTCTACTATCCCCCAGATTCAAGATGCACAAATCTGTTCCGTGAAGAAGCACAACCAGAACACAAGACCCTACTGATACTAAATCTGGTCTATCATCCATCTCTTGCTCAACCATGCACAAAAAGTCATTCTCAGCTTGCTCAACAGCAGTGGAAAGGCAGTTCAGCACACCAGCTCGAAATGTTTCAGAAAATTTTATATCTTCATTTTCTGCAATTCTCATGGCTAGTGTTAGCTCACTCTTAACACCACTAAGAGAGCTTTCTGAAAAATTATATAGACCATTTTGTTGCTTGATCCGATTCTCCAACAAGTATAAGTAATATACGATGTTATCATATAGAGTTACAGCTAGAAAATCAGCTGCATCTCTCCCATTAAACCCATCATATATTCCACAAATCAGCCAACCATTTTTCTCTGAGCACACAGCTTGGACTCTATCCTCCCCAGCAGCTCCGCCAGCCATTTTCACCTCTGTATTAGTCAGAAAATTGGATGATACAGCAGTTGGAGCGCTGGACCTCCAAGTATTTTTACTGATTTCAAATATAGAGCTCTCAGGGCTGCCTTGTGAGGTGGAGAACGAGTCCAATCTTGACATTGATGGAGAAGAAACAATTTTTCTAAAGGAATTCGGAGAATCTAGTTCTGGTAAAATTTCTTCACCGATAAGACCCTTGCAGATATTTGTATTTGCCAGTGTGAAATTTGCACTTATTGCAGCACCAGACAAACAAGTAAATGAGCCATTTCGTGACCGCATCATGGTATTAGTGCCAAATATGTTCTTAGGAGAGATACCATTCTCATGATCATTTTCAGAAGGAAAACTTGGATAAGAATCACAGTGGTATCCAAAGCTGACATTGAGATTGCTACAACTCCTCACAAGCATGTCTTCTTCCTCAGAGCTGATGCTGTGATCACTATTGTCCCTATAAAACAGTTCTTCGTCCACCATGTTTTTGTAAAGAAGTATAACACCAATATGATGTAATATTGCTGCAACACTTTGTTTTAAAGGTCCTGATCCTATTCAAAGGCCATGCCAAATACTACTTCCTTTATACTTGAATGGAAACGCGAACCAAACCTGAAATAGTAGTAGGATTGTTACTGGTAGCATGTGAGCAAAGGCACATAGGATTATGTACTGCAAACTTTTTCTGACGTCTTCAATACAGTGACATATAGTTCTCCTTCATGTTCGAAGGAACAATTTAATGTGTGTGTGAATTAGTCCTTCCTACTATTTTGGTCAATTGTTTTGACTATACGTCCAGCCAAATTTATAAGAGGTAGACAAATTACATGCCAATTGCCATGAAACCAATGAGAAACCTTGAGTTTGACCTGTGCAGGGTGCCTTGTATTACTAGCCTGTTAAAACTCCATAAATGGTGAATATCATTTTGACTGCAGCCTCCTCCATCTCGAATTGTACAACCATAGATAAACTAATTATAATTGTCAGCCCTTGCTGCAAAGCTACCAGACTTAACTGGACACGGTTTGCAAAGAAACACGACATGTTCCACAAGAGTACAAGATCTACTTTTATAGAAATATAATAAAGGGAAAAATAAATCTCCACCAAAGCAATCAAGAACACCCTCAGGAGCCAGGAGACAAGAGAGGAGCATGAGGGTAAATGCTCTCGAGTCTTGAGCAAGGCAAGTAGTAGGAGGAGGAAGGGTAGCAGCACACAGAACAATAACCTGAAGTGAGAAGGGGTTGCTTCGCATAGGAGCGGAGCGCACGGTTGCTCGATGGACTTCACCACAGCGGCTGTGACCAGTACCCCCACAGGAACTAACCTTCTTCTTCGCGTTCACCTGCGCACCACCACACGAGAAGAGCGATCAGATTAACCAAGCAAGCAGCCTGTAACTAATAGACAGATATAAATAAAAAAAATCATGACCGGTACTTACAGATGCATCCATCTAAGTTCAGAGAGATGGGAACCGGGCCAGGCGACGCAGCCGCTTCTCTCCCCCCATTCCTGAGCCCGCCACCCCTCCCAACGCGCAGCAAAGGAAAGAAGAGACCAAGCCAATTCGCCTCTAAGAAAAAGCGCCGCCCGTTCTTCTCGAAGACCCGGCCGGCCCTACCGCAGCTTTACGGAACACGAATCGAGAATCAGCATACCGGAAAAGGGGAGCGCGAGCGAGAGATTGCGGTTGCGTGCACAACTACACACGCATCTATCAGAACAGAGCGCGGACCGAGGGAGCAGAGGAGGGACGATTCGCTGGCTCACCTCTCCCGCCACCAATCACCGAGGAGGCCCCGAGCCGCCAATCCAAGAAGAGCCGAGCAAGTTGAGCGCGGAGGGACGACGACGAGGGCTGCGGCGAATATATTGGGGTGGTCCGGTGGTGGCTGGTGGGGGACGGGGCGAGGGAGAGCCGGAGAGGGAGGGAGGGAGGGAAGCAAGGGATTCACCTGGTTTTTTTTTCTTCGTTCCTGTTTTGTTTTTCTTTTAGCTGATGAGATCTGACTGCTCGCTGTGATCTGATTGGATACGCCAAATCCAACCCATGTCGTCGCACCGAGCCATGCTGCTGCTGTGCTTTACCGGTTTTTACCCTTTTCTGCGGCTGGGAGTTGGAACTAGAAAAGCGTGTGGGCGTGTGGCCGCCTGCGTATTATGCGCGGAGAATGGTTGTGCTGATTGGCACGGGCGTACGGTGACTGATGGGGTCTTTGGGGCTAGGAGCAAGAGGATCTGACGGCCTGGAATGGCCATGTGCCATCCGACCGTCCAGCGGGCACGATAACTTCACCTGGCAACAAAGAAAATGGGGGCACGATAACTCCAACAATAACATTTAAATCAAAGCTTTTAAATCAAAACTTTTAAAGGTTAAAAGGGGTTGTCTATTTTTTAAGGGTTACAAAAATACCTCCAATTCCAGCAATAGCCCTCATGGATAGAGAGCTTAATAGAGATGCTCTATGAATGGAGGGTGGAGGAGTGAATTTGAAGGTCCTCCCAAAATAGGGACACTAACAGAGGGTCTGCTGGAGTGTGATTCTTTTACCTGACCCTCTAAACTTGGGATAGGAGCTGTTTGGAGCGTCTGTTGGAGTTGCTTTCAGCCCGCCGTCAAGGGAAAGAGAATGTGACAAAAATTATGTAAAAAAAAAAATCTAGGCATGAGTATTGAGAAATGCATCAGAAGAGTAGCATGTAGCGAGTGGTCGAGCGGATATGTTGATATCAAATATAGGATTGAAACTCTTGGAAGAAACTGAGGTGATAGGCTAGAGGCTAGGCACTGATTCGAGGTTACACAAGATCATAGCTGTTTTTATATTTTTCAAGCATAGTATTTTTAAATTATGAATATTTTCTTGGAGGCTTGGTACAAAGTTTTCATTAAAAATAGTCATTCAGGGTTACCAAGTTGGTTAATTTAGACTTCGTACTTCAAGATCTGCCCAAAAATGAATAGCTCACATTCGGATTTAGTAATGATGAACTACCCAATTACAAGCAAATCAATGAACAAAAGCAAATGAATTTGCAAATCCAATCAATGAATTTGCATATGGAGATCCATACTACAAGGAAGAACTCAAGATCCATGAATTGATTCCAGTAAATCTCCACAAATCGAAGAAATAAAAGCTTAGAACCTTCGACCCTCATTGCGAGCAACAACTTAAGCATTGGACTTCACTGGTATTGACATTAGTGCGTCGCCACCTCGCCAAGCGCCAGCTCCCCATTGGAGGTGGAGGAAGACGACGATGCTTCATGTGACAGTAAAGTGGGTGTTTGCGGAGGTGATTACACGCAAGACAAGGAGGGGTGCATTCGTGTGGCTAGGGACCTAGGGTTTAGTTTGTTGGTTGGGCTCAATTCAACTGAAAGTGTGCTATTGAGCTGATGCGCTTATATTTTAGATAACTGAGTCTTGTACGTACTTTAATTCAGGTTGTTTGAGCTATTATCGGGATTCAAAACCCATATTTTTTTAAAAAAAAACAAATTTGATTGTTCAGGTTTAATTACGCTCGTTTTTTTTTTGCCCCCTGCATAGTTTCTCCATGTAACATGAACTTAATTATCAGAAAATAACACGCCTGAAACTCTCGACCACATCGCGCACACATGCATACAAAAAAAAAAATTGCTCCGCCAGTTGACCTAAGCTGATCATAAACTATATCGTGCTTGCAAGTGCCACAAATTATTGATGAGCCGAGTGGTCGACGAGAAAGTGATATGTGGGGCTTGAAATTCAGTCGGCCAATTATTCTTGGCGTCGTTAGTTCAAATAATTTACGCTTTTTGAATTGTTCATGTCATATATGTAGCTAATTAAATTGGCTAACGTTCCTGTATACTACAAGCATGTCCGCGTCTACTCAACATTTTCCTCCCATGCCTACGCCGTCATACAAAGGAGTCGATCAAGGACAGCAACACTTGATCCTGTCAGCTTCAGAACAGCGCATACCCGGTTTTACGAAAACAAAATTCAAACTAAATATGGCTGGAATCGACATGAACGACGACTATAATATTATAAATAAATAGAAAGATAATCCAGTTACGCAAGGATGCAGTATTGTTCTGGGATACTCTAGTGGTTATAAGGGGGGCCTTGTCCGGATCAAGCGGACTAGACCACTTCAAAACTGAGTCTTAATCCAATTGATTCCTTTTGATTGATGGTGCGGTTGCAGCAGTTGCACAGCCTGTTCCTGCATGTCAGTTTCTTTGTGCAAAATCGGGAGAAGATACTGGGAGAAAGTTTTTTTCGCTTCTCCAAAAAAAAAACCCCAACACAAATAGTGTCGATCTGCTTGCTCAAAACGAACACTGTTGCAGAAATTTGTCACCTTTTGTGACAATTTCAGCATCTTTTTCCTGTTGAGAAGCTGAAACAAAAGCTGTGCCATTGTCCATTGGATTCCAGTCGTCGCGAGTAGCTAGAGATAATCAACCGGCTTAGATCACATTAACTGGACTCCAAAAGGTCCCATGAAGCGGCACATGCACGGCTCCATTTTTAAGCGCGCGACACGTACAGTCCGTACCACTTGACTGCTTGTCAGTGCCTCATCAGTGGGAGACGCTGTTTCCGATAACGTTACCGATAAGCCAGCCAGCAAGAAATACTCCAGCGCTCCGTGCTCAACACACGCGGCCGATAGCCGGTTGGTGATACTATCTGCATGTGATCTCCTGCGGATATATCCATCCCAATCCAAACGATGCGGCACAAATTCTCAACACCAGGTTCACTGCATGCACCCCCTCGATCGGCGCCGCGCCTGCTCTCGAACGTGATCAGCGCAGCTGCAGCTGCAGCTGCATGGACAAGTGTGTGTGCGCGCGCCCGCGCTCTCGTCTCCACCCGAACGCGCCCCGCCAAGCTGCAAACCCTGTTGGCCTTTTGATCGATGGATCCTGCAGATTTCATGCGTCGATCGCCTTCGTCTCCCCGCGCCTTTTCAGCGACCCGGACTAGCTCCTGCTCCTCGGCGCTAGATTTTTTCTGAAGCGGGGTTGTGGTTGTGGCAGCCACTGATCTGAGCTGCGCAGAGCACCGGCCGGCCGGCCGGACGGATCGGACGCGAGCACGACGACAGGGACGCCGCGTTTCGGAGTCGCGTCGCGCGAGAGCGACACCCCAATACCCCATCCTCAAATTGCCGCGTCGCTTTCGACCCCCGGGGCCCCGTACGCACGCATTAGATCGGATCGCGCGCCCCGGGAAGGGTAACGACCGACCGATCGGGTGGTGATGGCAGCGGCGACAGCGACCGCGGGATTACCTGCGCGCGGCTACCCGTTCCTTCCGCCCGCCAAAGGTCAACAGTGCGATCGATCGATCGGCGGAGCCGCCGGGTCGCCGGCCGGGGGCACGCGCGCGGCGCGGGGAAGGCGACAAGCGAATCGATGTGAAAAGAAAAGAGGAACGGACGGAGAAGCAGCTAGTATAGCATCTTTCTTTCTGTCTGCCGCCTGTCCGTCCGTCGGTCTCTCTGCTCGCGTTGCCCTCTCCGACGCATGCACATATGGAGGGAGTTGGTCGCGGGAGATCTCGTGGATCGCGGGACGTGTGTGCTGCGCATCGGCACACGCGGCGCCTGCGAGCTTCACACGAGTGCTTTTTGGAGTCTTCGGAAGCTGCCGCGCACGGTACCAGTGACCCTTTCCTCGAAGCTACTGCTACGACTAGTAGTATCATGGTTCATGGAGTGCAGCTGAAGCGTGAGTGTTCGATCGAGTCGAGCAGGGGGAAAAAAAAATCTTGAGACGATATATCTGAAAGACTGGAACTTTTGTTCTCTGATCCATAACGGTTGGCAAAGTTGCACGAAACAAGTTGCCAGTTTCGTATGGGAAAAAAAAAGAACTGCATGCTACCTGATATTTTGTCTGAGCATCGCGAAACAAGCATGGCAAAGGGTTTACAGCAAAGTAAACGCACATACGCCATGTGATGTCACCTGGACCTACTTCTTTTCAACTTGCTGTAAGTTACTATAGTTACAAGATTCATACAAGTTAAGAAACGTCGTCATGGCAGACTACAAGCAGGTGATTAAAGATGATAAAAAGAATCCATCCAGACATTTACCAATAGTGGTTTTCAATGATCAATAATGCAGCTGACGCCATATGCTACTGCGCCAGAATAGTGTCAAGTGGGGCGAGTGGGGTTTACGATAATCTCGTTTTGTTTCACCAGCTCGTCATGTCGCCTTGACACTTGTCCGTTGGGGGCATCCAAGGGCCAGCTCGTTGCCAGACCCTAGCCTTCTAGGGGGGCCGTTCATCTCTCTATGTGTGATGCTTCTAGCAACCCAGGGAGTAAGGTCACTAAGGCCAGTGAGGCCAGGTGTTTCTAATTCTGCATCTTCTATCACTAGTGCACTGCCAAATTGTTTGAGACCAGCGCGTACGGGAGGAATAAGTTAGGAGAACATATTCCAGTACGGGCATGAATTATGTGAGGACGAGAACAAAGAATCTTATCCCTGCCGCATGTGAAATCCCCTCCATTTGTACCTTGATTATGTTTAAAGATAAAACACATATGATTTCTCCATCCGCATCTCTTTTTTTCCCTTTCTGGTCATCATGCATGCAGCCTCGTCAGTGATGAGGTGCACAGCCACGGCCAACTTTGCCTTGTGGGTGCACGCGCTTGTCTGTCCCTCCGAGGCATGTGGCCGTGCATGGATCGATGATTGCACAGGCACCATGGCACCACGAGGCCTCATGGGGTTTGTTTCAGATTCAGAACTGCAATTTCCCCAATCGTCGAGAGCATGTTCTCGGAGTAGATGGATCTGTTCGTAGACACTATTAGTATGATCGGACAGAAAAAAGGATCTGGTATCTGCATGTGAAGTGAAGAATGAAATGGGGTCTGCGTCCTGTGCTGCTGAGGAAGGCCTAGGGCCCAACTCCAGCGCCTGCATGCTCTCTGAGGTCTCTGAATCCGAGTAAACTAGCAGGCTGCACTTCTTTCAGCCTGAATGTTTTGGAACTCCCTGCAGCTGTGCATCCCTCGTTTGGTTACCACACAAGAAGAACCTGAATTCCCAGGGCACGTGTTCGTTTCAGACTTTCAGAGAAAAGAGACGATCATCGCCTCCCCCTTTTTGGTTACAGGAAGCTCTTGATTCGCCTGCCTGTCACCGACGAAGAACCGAAACTTTCCGGCCAAATGAGAGGTCGCGGGGTGATACGATCTGGCGGCACGAGATCACACGTTTCAATTCCCTATTTAAAAAAAAAAGATCACACGTTTCAGGACGAAAAAGATGGAGCAGGCACCGGCCCTTCTTCAGTCCTACTCCTACTCATGACGCCCATACAGGACATGAACAAGATACTGGCACAGAATCAAATCTCCAAGGTGCTGCAGCACACCCCCTCCCTCCTTTCATCTCGCCTTTTGGTCGGGAGGGGGGCAAAGGTATGATCGGCACGAGGGCAGTGGATTTGGTTCCAGCAGAAACAACGATCGTCCCTGTGTCGGCGGCGGCGTATCGTTTCTGCAACGCAACACACGGGTCAGATCAGTAGATGCTCCGGCATCAGCTGCCATGCATGTTCCTTCAGTTCCCGGGAAGGCTGAGGCTCCATAGGTTGGCAATTCGTGTTTCTGAACAGAGCATGTGATGTACCTTGCAGATGCAGGGATACAAGGGATGCAGATGGCGAGATGCAGACACGGGCAATTCGTTCTCTTGTACGTTTGTTAGCAACGGAGTAATTGGGGTGGATTTGAAGAGAGTTGGGAAGAACAGATGAATATATCAGAACTAAACAAAGAGGGAGTGATTGGGGTAGATATGGAAGAGAGTTTGGAATAGCAGACGAATAGATCAAAACTAGAACGAAGAGGAACACACGCCACCGTTTGGGCTAAGCCCACTCCAAGCCCGAATAGAACTTGTTGGGCTGCTTGGCCCGCTTACTCTTTCGCACTGGTTGCTCTGCTTCATGTAGAACATGTGGTTCACTGCTGAATGCTGATCAGCAGGGGCGGAGCCAGGATATGCTCAAAGGGGTGCTGATACTCTTAAACTTAAGCTAACCTCATGTTTTATATGCAAATTTGAAGACAAAGACTAATATTACATGCAAGTGCATGGCCTGCAGGGGGTGCTGCAGCACCCCCAGCACCCCCTGCTGATCAGGAATACTGGTGATAACAACGTTTTCTGCAGGATGCACCTCGAGATCTTCGCGTCTCCAGATCAGTGCCTAGAAATCAAATCATGCATCTGGCTTCAGAGACTAGTGCAAAATAAGATATTCCTCCAATGGTTTCCATCACCCGTTAGACCAAGAACAGCTCAAAGCGTCATCATTGTCACTTTGTAAGTTTAAGAACGGGTATCTTCACTCACACTTCTAACTCCAGGGCAACTACTCTGCGGATACCCCAGCAGCTCGTCTGATCGTGGCTTAGTTAGGATCGTGTAACAGCTCTAAACATGATTAAGCTAAGCATGTCATCATGAGCATCATTAAGCATTAATCAAAGTTTGTTAATAATTAAAAATTACTTAATGGTGGGAGTTCATTTTTTACCTGCGGACAGTCCGCCCCTTAGGCCGGACGGTCCACCGTTACACGTCAGCACATTGATCAACGGTCATGCACGATCCCGATCAACTCCTTTGCCACATCACTCGCGGACAATCCGTCCCTCACTCGCGGACGGTCCGCTAGCACATCCCGGTGAGCGTCGCAGGCACAGAACTTTGGTGCCGCGTCGCCCCCGCGGACCCCACACGTCAGTCGCACCCCTCAGCCCGACCTGAGCATCTCCCAGCTCTCTCTCTTCCTTTCATTCACCCCCACACACTCTCTCTTCCACCCCAAACTATGGAGGAGCTTCCTAGGTCCCTCCACCATTGAAGCCCCTCAACCTCACCGGAGCTTCGCCGGAGGACCGCCGGAGCTCGACGCCGACGTGCTGCACCACCTCTACTTCATTTTCTCCCTTGGGCTTGGAGCTTGGAGCTTCCCCAAGCTCTTCTTCCTTCATCCCCAAGACCTCCCTCAAGGTTCAAGTCAAGGATGACCTCAAGCTTCCCCAACGCCACCCTACACCAACCTTCAGCACCTCACCAAAGTTATAACCATCACCAGTGAGCCATCTCCATCCCCGATCCGTTCCCTATTACCCTAGATTTTGAATCCATGGAACCCTTTAGAGCCAAATCACTATTGTTGACCTAGAGTTTTGAATCCTTAATGCATGTCCAATATATCTTCCTAGATGAACTCTAGACACTCACAGGAACCTACAGAAACAAACCGCACCCCAAACTGACGTCGGAGTCGCCGTCAGCGAACCACGACAGCGGTGCGGATGGTCTGCTTGACACCCGCGGACGGTCCGCCAATTGCACACAAAAACCAATAGAACCTTTCATTTCCACCTCCCGGGAACTTTTCGTACTGCCAACGATCCGCCCTTGGTGGCCGAACGGTCCGCCATTCAACCGCACTGCCAACCGAGTCTCTGCACATCTTTTCAACCTGTGCTGATTTTGAACTGTGGACGGTCCGCCCCTCACCCGAGGACGGTCCACCATTCATTTTCAAAAAACCATCCATTCTGTCTAGTTTTACCAAAACGGTCCGCACTTAACCGGTGGACGGTCCGCCCAACAGTCCGCCGTTCAAACCGGACGGTCCGCCACTCACGTTCCAACACCTCTAATTTTGCACTTGTATCACCTACTTATATATATGCTATAACTAAACATTTATATGATATTATAGCAATGTCAAATCATGATTAAACATGTCATTCTCATATCATTTGCAATCATTCATGACATATTTATTTATCAAGTATCATTGCACTCGTGTAGAGATCGAAACGCCGAAGCGAGAGGAGGGTGATCCTGAGCCGGAGCCTGTCACTGACGACGCTTCCTTTGAGAACCAAGGCAGACACCTAAGCATCATTTTTAACCCTATTTTGGATCAATGATGTATATGTGTCTTGTATGTGAATAAGTTACTATTATGTATATGTTGCTTAGCTCCTACTGGATGCATTATCCATCCTCGAATTAGAATAACTCTTCTAGGAAAGTATGTTTGTATAGGTGTTACGAAATTAATTGCTTATACATGTTTAGCTTCGGTAGAAGTCGAGAGGTGGTAAGATCACCATCACTCGCAAGTTACAGGTTGCTTGTTTAATTAATACTTGAGTAGCCATGAATGAAGTAAAATTTGAACAACTATTAAAGATGAACCGAACTTAAACAAGTATGGTAGGGTCATGTTGAGATTGGAACTCACTTGAGTTAGACTTGTTTGAGTTGATTAAGGACCGGGACTTTGTTGCCGAGTTCTTGAGTACTTTTTCCTACAAACCACATGCTTAATATGGGAACGGTAAGTCAAGTAACATAAGTTGCACCTTGCCTTGACTGGATTCAGCACGGAGTGGGATGAGGTGTGATCGGTCGTGTCTGGTGCACCTATCCACTTCTGGCTGTTCGTTCATAGTCGGGTGTGGGTATGTGAACGGTTGGGGCATGAATTAACACTTATCCTCGGCCAGGGGTATGGTCGTTGGTCTCGCGTCTCGTGTGGGAAAAGTTGTACACCCCTGCAGGGTTATAATCTATTGCAATAGCCGTGCTCTCGGTCATTGAGCAAGCTCTGCTTTCATTGTAGAGTTACTGAATGGAGTTCATGGAAGATTGAGCTTATATTTATGATCACATTTACTTATTGGAATTACTTTATGCTTGACTTAGAGATCATAGAATACCATGTCTTTTGCTTATTATAACTTTATCAAATGTAGATGCTTTTATGCAAATTTAATTTCCAAAACTATTCCTTGCTACTTAACCAAATGCATCCTCCTTGAGAGTCGGGTAAGTATATATCCATAGTTGGATAAGACCTACTGAGTAACTTTTTGTACTCACGGCGCCACCATTAAGTAGTTGCAGGTGAGCCGCAGCCGAAGGCTGTCTTTGGGTACTTCTTTCCCGCGGACGGAAGAGCAGGTAGGAAGTGATGGTCATGGCTATAGGAAATGCACTATCAACATATAGTGTTAACCTTCTTATTTTGTGTTGTATCGTATGAGCACGATGATAGAACTTTCTGCTGCAAACTCCATGAACTTGTTATGTATGTGAACTTGAACCTTTTTATGTATGGATTGCTATATGGTGATAATGTTATATTGTTGTGCTTGTGAGGTGTGTAGAAATCCTGAACAATGCTCATGATATATCTTAAGGAGTTATTCTTATTTAATAAATGGGTGTAACTTGGAGGTTCCTCACAGATCGCTGATCAGATATGTCCCACATCATGAAACACCTAACAAAAGCATGCGAATGCTGCTATTTTCAGTTCAGACCACGAGCACCACAACCAATTTTTTTTTAAAAGGATTAGGAGCACTGCTATTCATTTAAGACAGGAGCACCACAAAATAACTGATCGATTTCATGTGGAAGATAACGATAAACGCACCGACAGGGCAGCCACCAAACTTGTGTTACTTGCTACTTTTGCTAAAGCATCAGCATGCAGCTATCAATCTGGAACACTCTGTACCATGCGAGTGTGTCCTTTCTTTGGTAAATGCTGGCGCTATCCTGCCCCAAGCAGAAAGGTTTGCCTTGGTCCGACCAAAAGAAGGCACTGTAACAATGCACAGTTAACCTGTTCGTAACCAGTCTAGGCCGAGCAGAAGAAACTGAAAGCATCGCTGATCCTCCTGTATGCTGTATCCCTCTTTCTGGAGGCCACAGAAGTACCACGTAGATGATGATCATTCTCTATCACTTCTGCAATGCATCTTTGGTTTTACATGCCTTTGCTCTGTCAAAACCTCTGAAACCTGAACACAGGAAGAACGTAGAAACTTGCAAGACACGGGTCTAAACTGATCTCGTCTGAAAGTCTGAAGCCTTCGTATGAAGTGGTGCTACTGAAGCTCTGGTGCGTACCCATTGTTCTTGAAAGTCTGTAACACTTCACCGAAACGATCTCTCCATCATTCGGTGAACTGAACAGGACTTTCTTCAGCTTATATATATCTTTCCTAAATCTGAACGAAATCGGTCCGAAGTTGAAGCAGCACTTGCATTGGCACATGCTTCTGTTTAGCAGCTACCAGAGACCGAACACAGGACCAGCACCCAACCAACAACATACCATCCAGCTGACACAAACAATGCATTCTATGATGCCATGGTACAGTAGGACCTGCATGCTGCTTAAAGCAAGATAGGGCTAATAGTACCTTGATTACTGATTAGCTACGGATCTTGACATGCCAACCGTCTCCTCTCTCCTGCCAACCAACTTCTGTGCTGGTGCAGCAGATCAACATCGCAATAGCCTTGGTTGTATTGTTGTTGTTCAGCTATTGGTGCATGCGTGTTACCATCAGACTGATGCAGCTAATACGATGGAGGACGAGGCATTGAGGTCGGGGAGCTGTCAAACAAGGAGTGTTTGGGTTTTTTAATCCTTTCTAAAATTTCCATCACATCGAAAATTAGAAGTATTAAATATAGATTAATTACAAAACTAATTGCACAGATAGAGGTTAATTTGCGAGATGAATTTATTAAGTCTAATTAGTCTATGATTTGACAATATGATGCTACAGTAAATATATGCTAATGATTGATTAATTAGGCTTAATAGATTCGTCTCGTGAATTAGCCTCCATTCGTGTAATTAGTTTTATAATTAGCTCATATTTAGTATTTCTAATTAGTATCCGGATATTCAATGTGACATAAATTTTAGCCCGAACAAAGAATCCAAACACTACGGGGACGGATTGATCCACGCAGGCTTCGTCAGAGTGCTGTGCACAAGCATCACACGAGCCACTAAAGAATCACGGGATAACCAATCCACATCCAAACAGAACTTGACTGACAGTGACATAGAAGAATTTTAGGTGAGATGAACTGAACTAACACATAATCTTTATAGCATTTTGGGCTGTCAATCAGATGTTTGATACTAATTAGAAGTATTAAATATAGTCTAGTTACAAAACTAATTGCACAAATGGAGTCTAATTCGTGAGACGAATCTATTAAGACTAATTAGTCCATGATTTGACAATGTGATGCTACAGTAACCATTTGCTAACGATAGATTAATTAGTGTTAATAGATTCGTCTCGCGAATTAGACTTCATCTGTGCAATTAGTTTTGTAATTAGCTCATGTTTAGTCCTCCGAATTAGCATCCGAACATCCGATATGACCCTACTAAAGTTTAGCGCATCGTATCAAACACCCCCTAATGTGATCGATACCTTCCACCATCAGAGAGATCTGGATATCAATCTACTAAGCTCATATTTAATCCTCCTGATCCGAACATCCGATGTGATCCTATCTTGCGAATTAAACTCCATCTGTACAATTAGTTTTGTAATAGTTTTGTAATTAGCTCATGTTTAATCCTCTGATTAGTATCCGAACATCCGATGTGATCCTAGAGTTTAGCAAACACCCCCTAAGCTAATGTGATCGATGCCTTCCACCCTCAGAGAGATCTGGATATCAATCTACTAAGCTAATGTGACTGACAGGCCCATTTGTAGCAACAGTGATCGATGCGCTTCCAAGATCTCCCGGACATGTTAAAAGCATCGCCAGCAGCAACAGTAACTAATCACAGCCCTTGCAACAAAGCGTGGATTTAACTGAAATGGTAATTACACACAAGAAGGCCATCACACATACTCTACCAATCGGACTTGTTCCATTTCAGTGGAGAGGGTGGACTGAAGCAGGCGAGCGGGATGCGTAGCAGAAAGAGCAGGGGATTTTCCTCTGACGAGGGGCCATTCGAGGGAGATGGATCCATCCATCCCAGCAAGAAGCCGAGGGGAAAATAAGAAAAAGGAAACGAGAATTTTTTGCCGATGGCATCAAGATGAAGGGAGGAACAAATAAGCTCCCTTTCTTCTGTCACATAACAGAGACTATGTTCTTTTTCCTTCCTCCCTTCTCTCCTCCTCTTGCTGCCGGCGGTGGTTCTCGGTTCAGATTTCACATTTCAGAGAGACGGGTGCCGTCACTGCGCCGCGACGGTGCGGGAGGACGACGGTGGCACGGCCGGCGGAGGCGCGGCGGAGGTGGTGGCGGCCGGGGAGGGAGGGGACGCCGGGTGGCCGTGGCCGTGGGAGCTGCTGCGGTGGAGGCGGCACTTGAACGACCCAGCGTGTGTGGCCGGGGCGCAGACGCACTTGGGCGCGTGGCCGTGGCCGTGGGCGGAGGAGGCGGACGACCAGCTCCTCCGCATGTGCTTCGGCGACGCCGCGGCCGCGCCGGTGGGCGTGGTGCTGTGGTGGTGGTAGTGGCCGTGGAACCTGCCTTCCTCCGCAGCGGTGTCCACGTAGTTGGACGCCATGAGCTTTCCTGCCTCTTTCCTGCCCCTGCATAGCCAATCATTGACGCATTAGGATGGCAGATTAAACACAAAGGGATCTCTTAAAAACTGACAGTACGCAGGATCTTCGTTGGTGGATAAAAACTAAGTTAAGCCAAACACTTCATCTGATCAATCTGCTTTGCCTACACCTACAACAGTTCGCCAACAACTCAACGAGCCTAGTTGGTGGCGATCCGTTTCAGGTTAGTGCTAAACTTTTATCGAACTCCACAAGTAGCACGTAAGACGTAACATACTAGAATAAAAGATCATAAAAAGAAGGATGGAATTCTCCTAGGTAGGAGTAGAAGAACAGGAGAAGGAAGGCTTCGTAGGACTAGGAGCTTACCCGGAACAAGAGAAATAAACTGCGGACAGGCAGGAATCGAAGCAGAGGAGGGAGGCGAGGTGCCGAGCGCGGCAAACTGCGTTCCCCCCCGCGAGTACCCCTCGCTTTATACAGGGTTCGCCTGCCCGAGGGCAGGATCGGCCGCTGCCCTGCCCAGGATTCCTCTCCCGCGCCCCCGCCCACTGGCTCCCCGGACCCACCCACCATCTCGGCAGGTACTGTACGTTACCACGGGTTCCACTGGTTTTGAAACTAATCCCGCAAGCAAAGCGAGGCGCCAATGGATTAGCCCTCGTCCCGGCACGGCACGGCCCCGGGCGCGCCGTGGCAAAACGGTCAATCCGGTGGGTGATTTTCTTTTGGCGGCGGTTTCTTTGAGGTGGCGGGAAACGATGGGCTTGGCGGGTTGCGCAGCTGGCTGGATGGATGGCCAGGCGGATCGCGTCGGTTGCGAGCAAGCACGCCAACGGGTTTGGCGATTTGCCTGCCGCCGGCCTCGGGGTTGGAGGCGCCGGGAACGGAACAAAATCTCACGCGATCCCGCGCACCGGCGCACGCAGACGGTTCTAGAATAGAATGGATCTGCCGCCGTTGCTGCTGGTCTATCCTGATCCATTTTTTTAATGGGCGCGCGCCCACGGTTGTGAGATGGCTCCGGTCTAGACGTCTAGTAGGCTCGACGACGCCCCGTCGCCCACGGACTCCATCCCCATCCCTTCAGGTGCACGGCGTGGCGCGCCGGCAGGTGGGTATTGGTTGGTCTATTGGGGAACACGAGACGGCGAGCGGGCAGGGAAGGAATTGCGCTCGCGCGCGTACGTATACGGCCAGGGAGCGCACGCCCGCGCCGCCAGGCGGTAGCCAGTTCCCAGTGGCGTCCCGCGTCGCACTCCCCTCGCGCGTGGTGCGCGGCGCCCAAGCTCTCCCCGCCTCGCGATGGATCCCCACGACAACCAGACAAGCCGCGGTGTCCGTTGTCCGGGACGAATAGATCGTGCGGAAATGCCGATCGATACGGCATCTTCATGTGCCGCCATGACAGTACGACGACACGCGAGTATCGCCACCGATCAAGAGACGGACAAGGCACGGGAAAGAACAGTGGCCAATACCCCATACCTAATCAAAGCACCCCCACCAGCACACACGCATAAAACTACAGCTAGTGATGTTAACTGATAATCATAGTGCAACACACATGACTGTCAGGTGACGACGTGTGTACCGGTGGTATATTATATTATTTTTTCTGCACCGTGCTTTTTCTGAAAAAAAAAAGAGCAGACTGCTATACGCAGTGCATGCTGCGCCACATCGGCAGCACGTCGGTCGGGACGGACGATTCGTGAATCGAAGGCTGAGTCGGGGAATCACTGTGTCCAGGAACACCAGAGATCACGAAATGGCCGGCTCTCTTCCTTTTGAAGCCGTCCACCATCCTTCCCCTTCCGACCACTGATGGTGAGCAGTGTCCATTCCTTTTTGGTGATGCTGCCTTTTCGTCCAAAGGCCACCACCACGATGGCAGTGTGTGTCAACACCCAACCCCACCGCGACCGAACCCTATCTCCTCCGCACCGGCCGCCGGCCTTGCCTGCATTATTGGCCCCGGTCCGGTCTCAGCCTTACCAATCATCATCCCCCGGAGCGCCAGCAAAGCAAGACGAATCGCCCGTGCCCTCGCCCTCATCCATGTCGACATGCGCATCTCTCTCGCTCTCCGGTCTCGGTCTGAATCCCTGCCGAAGCCGCCGCCGCCCCTCTCTTGCAGAGAACGCCATTTAATTTGTCTGTCTTCTTGACAGTCACGTTACAATGCTATAGCCGTGTTATCGAGCAGGTTAAAGGAAAGTGATCCTCTTTGTTCATCTATAATCGTTTTCGGACGTATCGTGCCGTGACAACTGCGGCCTTCTGGTACAGATATTCCGATCTTGGGAAAGGCATCGATCTTGGCAGGGAATGAACGAAAGCAACGGGCCGCCGTGACCATGGATCCGATCGATCTAATCTCCAGCACTGTCGTGCACAAGGCATCAGCATGCATAAAAGGAGTAGCAAGAGCTTTGGGAAGAGAGTTTCTACGTGGAGACACTAGAGACTAGAGTAGTGCGGTATCTTGGCAAGAATATCGCGAAGGTTGAAAATGAAAGGGAGGGGAAATTCATTTCGTAGGAGTGAGGCGATTTTTTTCCCCCTATATTCCAAGTGAGGTCTTTGCATTGGTGAGCCTTGTCTCCCGGCAAGCCCGCAATAGGTGCACGCATCTGATGGATAAGGATGCCCTAAAAATAAACGAAGTCAACCTGAACTGGAGGATACTTCACGAAGTTAGAGGGGTTGATTACTCGCATAATGCAAACCTAAAGATCTTCAAGGGTAGGTTGACTGATCGATATGTGTGCAAATGTACATCTCATTGCTCGGCAGATCAGGTCAGAGATAGGTTGCACCTCTAATCTCTGGACTTCCGAGTGGTTGAGGACGTACTGGTTTTGAGCATTGTTTAACTTATCGCGTACTGTTGTTAGGAATGAACAGAAGAAAAAAAAAGGTAGGTTTCTGATTGCACGGTTGTAACGCTGACGCAGGCTTTGAAATTCAAAGAGAGAAAAAAAAAATCCTCGAATGATGTGCCGAATGTGACAGAACTGTGCTCTCACTTTATAGCGCATTATCATTGTCGGGATTCTGAGCTGCTTCACGTCGGAGTGTTTGGATACTACCTGGTCACATCGGACATTTGATGCTAATTAGAAAAACTAAATATGAGCTAATTACAAAACTAATTGCACGAAGTCTAATTTGCGAGATGAATCTATTAAATCTAATTAATCCATTATTAGCAAATGGTTACTGTAGTACCACATTATCAAATCATGGATTAATTAGGCTTAATAGATTCATCTCACGAATTAGACTCCATCTGTGCAATTAGTTTTGTAATTAGCCTATGTTTAATACTTCTAATTAATATCAAACATCCGATGTGATAGGTGCACCCTGCATCCAAACAAGCCCTCGGTCGTGTATTAAACAGAAAGAGCATAGGACGAAAATGGAAAACATGAACATAATAATAACGTCACCTAGGGAAATGATGTGCCTCGGATAATCAGAAACAACAAAAAAATGTACGATAGGGCCTCTACGCTCTGTTCATCAGATACTACTATTCAGGTCTCAAGGCTCATAACAGGAGCAGAAGGCGCACTGGTACAGGCAAGCTTCAAAGAAAACCATACGATAAATAAGCAATTGACAGCACCGAATGCTGATTCGCCGCAATACAGTTCTGCATCTGCCCTATTACTAAAGCAGGAGTAAAGAGAACATGGTTGAAATTCTAAAACCGATCAAAGATCAGGAAGGAAAAGGCCCCTCGGCAACAAGAACGCTGTGTTACGGCGTTACCATTTCCGTAGCAAACTCCTGCATGAAAATAGCTCAACACAACAGGAAGAAACAGGAAGCATACTGACGGAAGAGTGAAGACCCAGCCTTCTTGCTTGTCTTCGAAATACATCAGCCCAGGAGTCCAGAAGCACCATTATAATTTGGAAAAATACACCAATCCGGGCCATGTGGAAATCTGTGTGCAATGCCACCTTGGGCATGAGAAAAACGATTTTGTCTTATATTCAGTTCAAATCACCTCGGAAACAAATTATATATCAAATCGTATCAGCATCTAGATTTCTCACTATTCATTGCAACAAGCCGACAGCCACAAACATGAGGGGAAACATATACTGCATACGCATGACGTAAAGATATCCAAATTGAACAAAGGTGACACGAGGATCTCAGTGCTATTTGCCAATGATTCATCACAGTTCACAATGGATTTAGCATATTTTGATTAATGTTAGGCCAGCTGAAGACGCACTGGATTGCGAATGACAAGCTAAAACAAATATATAACAGTGATACCTTTTCTCAGTCAGCACATTAACAATCGCAGAGAATACAAGTGAGGTAGCATATATTTATATTCTACATGGGCAGTCTTTGCATACGTATACATTTCAGATAACCTACTAGTCTCCTAAGATCTTAAGAAGACCATTTCAAAGTTAACCAATGATGAGGGTACTACATTTGAAATACTTGTTTGCTTTCTCATCCACATATTTTGAAATTGTCCCAAACATGCAGACTTGCAAAGTGCCCAGTGTAGATACAAAACTTGGATCATACTGGAAAAGAAGTCTTCTTAGTATAAAGAAGAAGCAAACAGAGGCCAAGTATATATTTTTTTCATTAAATGAAGAACCAAGCATCTGAGAACATGTGGGTTATAGACTTCTAGGTCCACTCAAGCCTGAAGGTAGGATGATGCAGAGAAGAGATCAAGAACTCAAGTTCTGACATACCGCAAATCAAGTCAATGGAACCATGTGGAACACTGTACAAAATGGTTGTGAAACTGCATAGTTCTGCCTCCAAAAAGGTGAATACAGGTTTAAGCTTCGACATGCGTACAAGTAAAAGAAGAAACATCTGTTATAGGTATTCCTATTGAAACAAAAGATGTGATGAAATCTTGATGATGTTGCGAAAATATGCTCTCATTCAGAGTCACATAGAGTTAGCACTATGACAAATTTGGCATGGATTGATCATGCAGATTTGACACCGATTGGAAATGGCAGAACACAACCTGGAGAAACTGGCTGCCATTTCCAATATTATACAAAAACCTAGACATGTCTTCTTTTATACAATAACCATGAACTGTCCAATATTATCTGGAAACTACAGTCTTGACTGATATTTTGAAACTACTTCAGTCAGGCATTGTAGAAATATGTGAGCTGGGCACAAGATGTACTGATATATTCAGAACTGATCACTTTATGAACATTACTTCAAAGCATATAAACACCTAGCCCTCATCTTCCCTTAACCATCACTGTGACAGTGGGATAGAAAACTTACAGCATATTAAGTTCTACAGGCATATATATCCACAGCTTGTGACCTTCAAGTCGTAAAATAACTTGAATGGTTACTGTTTTGACATCCTGGACGCTCTGCAATTGAAATCCAGGGCCTTCCCAACCATCCAGAGGGTCCAATTGAAAACAAAACATGAATCAGGAGACTAGATAAAAAAAAGTTGCCTCCACAGCATTATGTAGTTAGTAGTAAAGTCTGCACCACATATATCCTTTTCAAAATGAAGAACTAAGCATTTTAATAAAATGTGGGTTACCAATTAGATACAATAGAATATTTCTTTGTAAACAGCAGAACTAGTTCAGCTCTCTTGCTCGTTGAAGCTTGCAGGTAGTGTGCGGACAGGAGGGCAAGAATTGAAGCATTATCTTAGCGCACTGGACAAAATGGTTGCAGAAACTACACAATTCTCCCCAAGAGTTTTCCCAAAAGTTCATACCAAAGATTTCAAAACATCTGGTAAAGGATTCATATTTAAACAACAATACAAGGAAGATTATGATACTGTAATAAAAAAAATGTGCTCACTTTAAGTACCGTACAATTAGCAGTATGAAAAACATAATAGTTTCACACTGAATGGCTATGTTGCCCAACAATTTGCACTATTGGGCAATAATTCATCACAATTTCACAAGATATTGTTCGACTAACTGATGACTTGGCGGTTTGAACGCACAACACAAAAGTTATAGAAGTAATACATTGTTAACTCAGCACATAAAAAGATCTTAAGATAATACAACTGAGCTAGCACAGAGGTACATTTCATATGAACTACTATTAGCCAAAATATCTTCTGCAAACTAAAGGATAAGGCATCTCATCTCTAGTTGCTATGCGCAAACTAACCTAGTAACTACTTAAAAAAGTTAAATCAACGATGCGGATACTAAATTTTTTGAGATTTGGTCACTTTCTCCTCCTCCCACATATCCACAAGGACAGAAGGGCATGCCCTTTTCAGGTGCAGATACCCTTGGCTTGCCACCACCTCATTTATTCTATCTGAAGAGTTGATATACTCAATGCAAGCATCTTTGAGCTTTCTGCAGTTATGCTGGTCTGCTAGACATAGGATGATTGCAACAGTTTCAACATCAAGACTTACGCAAAGAATTCCCTCACAAATCAGCTTGAGCCTCTCCATGGCATATCTATCTGCAGCCACAAGCAGGTGTTTCATCATTTCCTTGTCATCGCTGCCAAGATCCTCCATTGCGGGCAATGAGTCTGTGTAGATGAAGTGAAGCAATGCCTTGAAAACAGGAGCCAGCATGTCTTCAATTGTTATGCACTCCCTGTTTCCCTCCCCTACAGGCCCGTAGAGCTCCGCCTTGAAGACTGGTGATCGTGTCGCGACAATAACCTTGTGTGCAGGGAAAATCTCCCCTTGAACAATGAATTTCACATCTGCTCCCTCCTCTGACTCCAACAATTTTCCAAAGTTGACCGACAAGTCTGAAGGAGGCACCACCAAATCCTCAGAGATCGCCGCCACCTCGGATACCTGTGGTTCCTTGATAACAGTGACGTCGCACTCGATCACGAGGCGGTCATTGTGTATGTGCCCAGAGGCTTCCCTATCGCTCGTGCCAATGAACTTGAATATGTCCAAGCCACGGTTCTTACTCGCCTCCATGGTGGTAAACAGCGTCGGTTTGTTCCGCCAGAAGGCTGGCCACGGTGCTCCGTTGTGGTGCACCAATCTGAGGTGATAGAGCACCCTCACCTCGGCTTTCTCGCTCAGAAGCTCCAGACAGACACAGAACGAGTCTCCGGTATCCGCTCTGTGGAGTCCATCGGGGTAGAAGCGGACGCACCAGTCGAAGCCGCCGACGGTGAAGGCGGCGGACCGGATGAAGCGGCCGGCGCCGAGACCCATGTGCAGACTGAACCCGTCGACCTCGAACCTGTGCGTGGCGTGCGCCGTCTCCGCCGTGCACCGCGACGCCGTCCTGATCCTTGGACGCCGAAGTGCCGCCGCCATTTTTGCGGTTTGCTCGCGGAGAAACCGAGGTCGATCGAGGAGGTGATGAGAGGGAAGGCGGCGCGGCGTGGAGAGTAGATCTGGTTGCGGGGGACGGCGGCACGGCGCGGCACCTCGAAGGGAACGGCAGCGTGGTGGGGGAAGGGGAGCGAGATTTTTTGGGAACGAAACGCTCATCTAACACATTTTAGCACTAGTGGCATTTCATCTACACATTTTAGCACGAAAACAGTAGAAAATGATTCGAAACGAAATTACATTGCCGGATACGTCGGTCGAGAATTTATCATATTTTCTAAATCAACTACTGTACGAGAAAATGCAAATGTAAAGATTTTTTTTTCTCAAATGTGCAGGAGGACCACGCATCATTGTACGGGGCCAACTACAAAAGGTTGTAATTTATGTGGACTTAACAACCAAGAAGAGGAGGGGGAAGGAGCAAATGTAGAGATAAAAACGATTAAAAATACCAAATTTTATGTTTAAGTAGAATTGGAAGCGATCAGAAATGATATGTAATTTTCATCAGACAATACTAGACTTGAGCAAACCTCGAGCCGGGCCAGGTTGGCAAAAAGCCAGATTTCTTTTGATCCCAAAATATTTGTGTCCGCCCATTAACTCTACTGAGCCAACAAAATTGGACCCAATTCAGACCAGGCTCGGACTCGGGCCAGTCCGCTCATCATTTTTAAGCCTATTTTTCCAGGCCGCGAAAACCAGCGCCACGCCCGACCCTAAATGAGTGTTGAGCCAAGCCTATTTTGCTCAGGTCTGGACAATAGATAAAAGAAAGTTGCGACCCATCAAACACATATGTTGCCTTTGCGCGTGATTATACAAAATCCCTTTAAGTAGAGCAGAATCAGAACATCTACAAGCTGTTCAATTTGGAGAACCTACGACTAGGTTTTGTCGGGGGAAGACACCACGACTTGGACAGAGGGAACGCCGCCGCAACCTGCAGGCGTAGACAGGGGGGCAGGGGCCAGACCCCCCTATGACACCAATTTTTCCACTGAAATTTTGAAATTCAAATAAATTTTAAAAATTTAACATAGTTGGCCCCCCTAACAAGCAAAAAAATCAGATAAGACTCGTGATGGATATGGTGCCAACCATTGATGGTCAAGATAACATCATCGAAAGGTATGTAAATTGTTGTCCAGAAGTGGTTGAGTTTAATCTGCTCTGCATGTTGGATCTGTTGGTTCCCATGCACTGTTGTTCATCCAATTCCTATATTCAGTTTCTTTTATTTCCATGATGGATTGCTACCTTCAAGGGGTTCATATATATGTTACATTATTTGATCTACTTGCTTATGGATTTCAAGGATGAAGGAATTTTCTGTTCCTATGTACCTGATTTTGACATTTCTGGGCAAAAATTATATATGCATAGACTTTTTCAAAGGCAGCAAGGTTCAACATATTAAATGGATAGTTCTAATTTGAGCATGAAATGTATGCAGTGTTATTGACTTGGAGTAAATAGTACTTCCTACTTGCAGACATAGAGCAAAGATAAGTGACATAGTATATGACAAGCAAGTGGTTCCAAGGGTACTACAATACATCAAGAATCGAGGATGATAATGATAGTTGAAAGCAGTAACACTTCAGAGGTAACCACTATCATTTCTAAAAGCACTTTTCAGATTAGGCGGTGCAATATTTGGTGCAATATTTGAAGTAGATTGCTTGAAAGCAGCATATATGATCTGATGCTTCTGGCTGAGGTGAGGTCTCTAAAACCTCGAAACCCTTTGGTCTTTATTTATTTGGTGCAAATTTGCGTGAAAATTGATGGATTCCTTTGGCATGCCATATTAGACATTTGGACTTGATCAGAATATGCTAGATTACAGTAGATTTAGTTTTCAGTTAACCTTGTAAGGTGGTATAATCACAAGAAGATGTTGTATTAGCAGGTATAGTTTACCTAATAATAGATGCTACCTCATAATTATCTTGATTGTGCAGGAATACGTATCAGTCATGATTGTGCAGGAATACGTATCAGTCAGACCATGGTGGACTCTTCATCGAGACCTATAGAGTTAGCTTGTTTCATGTGCCAAGATTCTGCAAGTTACACTATAGTTGAGGAAAGTAGTTTCTTTCATACACCAAGAGTGAAAAATTACATATTTGATGATGCTATAGCTAACGATAAAATGAACAATGTAATTAATAGTCAGTTTCGTGGAAACTATACTTGTGAAGTAACGAGGGTGTTAACTATATATTTTCAAATGAGCTATACATATTCCATTATTGAGTAAAAGTGCTAATGCACAAATGTATCCATCATGAATAATCTTGTAATGGTAAACAAAATTATGCTTTTGTTCTACTTTTATCACATTAAATTTTTTCAGCTCGTAGCAACAGTGCATGCCAAAAAGAAGGGGGGGGGGCACCTAAGGTTTGGTCCCGTCTCTCCCCTCCCCTCCACCTGCGTCATTTTGTTTAGTAATGTACAAGTTTGATGCCCAAAAGAAAATATGCAACTATTTTGTGGTAATTAAAGATTGCAAATTTTAATTAACAATTATTGATGATTGAATTGCCCGTAGTAACGCACGGGCACGATTCTAGTAGAAAAGGAAATTGCAAGACTAAAAACATGATAATTTTGTTGTCGTCACTGGTGTGTTTCGGCCCATCAATACACTCCAGTGCATCAAATCGTTCGAGTTTTGCATTGATGGATAAAAGAAAAAGTTGCGACCCATCAAACACATGTGTCGCCTTTGCGCATAATTATACAGCGCATCCCTTTATTCAGGTTATTTCCATACACATGCATATCCCAGCTTACCCACGCTTCGCAAGGTCACACAACACGTCACCTACATGATGCCAACACACATGTATAGTCTACAGCTTGCGGGCTCCACTTTCACACACAAATTAACATGTGCACCACCCCTTGTTGGCCCCTGTCACGCCACGCTCGCCCGTGCGCTACACGCCGAGCAACCCCCTGGCGATGCGGCCGTCGGCGCCCTGCGGGAAGAAGCCGCCGTGCTGGGCTGGGTTGCCGGTGCCGTACACGATGCCGAGGATCTCCTCCGGCGTGCGGTCGTAGGCGAGCGAGAGGTGGTCGCCGGCGATGACGTTCCCGACGGTGAGCCCCTCGGGCCCCTGCCCGGGCGCCACCACCAGCCCCTCGTCCTTGACGCCCCTCCGCCCCAGATCGTTCCGCAGGTCCGAGATGTGCGCCGTGACCTCCGCCACCCCGACGCCGTAGCTCGACACCTGCGTCATCCCGCGCTCGTACAGCAGCGTCCGGATCACCGCGTCCTGCGCCGACTCCACCCCCAGGAGCCCCGCCAGCAGCTGCATATCCATACATACATGTTCACCAACATGTCAGCCGGGCATGAGAACATGGATTAAGCATGGAGAGAGAGATGGGCAGGTGGCGAGTAGAGCGGTCATGCGCGAGGTGCACACGCTTATTACCTTCCTGGCCTGAGGGGTGAAGAGCTTGGGGTTGGCGCCGACGTAGCCGGTGAGGCCGACGTAGGGGATGATGTAGGAGGCGATGAGGAAGTTGACGCTGTTCTCGTAGGGGTTGAAGGGCGGGTCCAGCGTCGCGTTCAGCGCCTGCTCGATCACCTTGCCGAAGTTGGCCGCGCTGATGTCCAGCAGCGGCCGCGGGAAGCCCCTCACCGTCTGCTTGATCGCCCTTCGTTCACCAATTCATGCACATGAGAGATTGCTACTTCTCGGATTGTTACTGTCACATGAGAGATTCAGGAGAATTACCTGAGGTGCCCGACTTCCTGGTAGCAGAACTGGGTGGCGATGTCGCGGATGAAGGGGGTGAGGCTGGCGGACTGGCCGCCGATGGAGGGCGGTCCACCGCCGGTGAGGTTGGCGTCGATGGCGTCCAGGCCGTACCCGAGCGCGGACCAGCAGAAGAACTCCGTCTCCAGGTACTCGAGGTTCAGTGGGAACTCCAGCAGGTCCACGTCCGACTGCGGCAGCATCGACCCGGGGGCGCCGAAGAACCCGCGGTACGGCGGCCGCGCCCACTCCTTGTCCATGTCCTGCGCGCGCGCCAAGGCGCCGCACAGGAGAACCGCCGCCGCGGCGGCCACGACGAACGCCGGCGCACCCATCGTCGCCGGCCGGCTAGCTACTACCTACTGGTAAGATGCGATTGCTACTAGCTTTAGCCACTGCACGCACACGTCACGACACCCAGCACGATCGCGCTCAGCTAGCTGCACGTTTGTTGACTTGTGCGTTTGCGGAATTAATTGCTTCCGGAGATGGGGGTGATCGGTGCGAGTATATATAGGCGGCGCGCGGGGCGTGCGGGACGGCGGCGACGGGTGGCCGGTGACGCGGACGGGTAGGGGTGGCGCGCCAGGGGCGTGGCGCGCGGGGGAGGACGACGTGTAGTGTTTGTTTAAACGCGCTGGCGGGTTTTGGTTTCTTGCCTCGGAGTTTGAGTGGTTGATTCACCTATTCAAACCGGGCAATGACGCTGCTCGTGCGTATGGGACGGATCTGCTGATGTTTTTCTTTGCGAGTTCACAGTTGTGACACGCAGAGATGGAAGAGAGAACAAGATTATCCTGGTTGGCGTGGCATTGCATTTGTGGATGGAAATATGCGAGTGACGGAAGCGGAGCAAGTGCAGCACGCGACGTGCGCTCAAAAAGAAGGGTAGGAAGAGTGTAGCCAAACAAAGTATGATATACTCCCTACTTGCAAGAAAGAAAACAGCATCCTCCAAAAACTAAAGCAAAAGAAAAGAAGAAAAACAGCACATCCTCACAAGGATCTCGTAAATGCATCAGCCCGAGAATGTATCGTCTCCTTCCGACGTGCATCGTCTTCCTCCTCATGATGTTGCAGTTCCATGCTCCCATGTGCCGCCCTCTTCGATTCGCACTGCGCCAGCTTCACCTCCGGCAGTTTAACCATTCATTTTGTATTCACATCTGATAATATTCATATTCGTTTCCAAATTCAAATTAAAATGTGGTAAATAGTAATATTCAAATTCCATTCTGTACGTATGCGATCCCAACTGACCAAGGACATGCAGCTTCTCAAGGCAGAAAACTGTTTGTTTTTATTTACACAAAAGAAGGTGAAGACGAATATCTTAGCTCTCTTCATATATACAACAGAACTGACCTCGATCATATATTCCAGCCGACAATATAGTCACACGTCAGCGTAGCGAGACAATGTTACTGTGTTAATTAGGCGTTACAACGAGTCGCATGTTGGTAAGTTGACAGTGCACTATCGTCCACATTTCCCTGTGCAAGCGCGTTACAGTGATATAGTACAGGCCACCTCGTGATCCCCAAACCATGTCGTTAAAGGCATATGTGATCATAGATGAGCGGTTGTCAGATGGCCGGCCACTGTAACGATGCGATGACCAGAGACCAGACAATGGTTGGTCTTGGTCAGGACCAGTAATTCACCGGGTAAAGGTAGTACGATGGCCACTATCTTGGTCAGGATCAGTAATTCACCGGGTAAAGAAGGCAGTACGATGGTCGATGGCAAATTGGCAATAGCGCTAGACTCCAAAGACTTGACTTGTTGTTCTAGTAGTGGCGGAATCCAGCACTGCAGAGACTCAACATGTGCACCAATGCACTGTGGCGTACATACTCCTACTTGCAAGAAATAAATAGCATCCCCTCCAAAATCAAAATAAAAGGCAACGAAAGATAAAACAGCAAACGATAAGGTCATCTATCTCTCGGGAATACAATGACAAGCGGGACTACGACACTAACTTTTAGTAGCATTGCCTCCTGAATGGCTTCAAGATTCGTGCTTGATTTAAATGTTATTCAATTGTGCCACGCTACAGATCTAATTGTATGTTAGCATTATGTAAGCGTTGGTATCTATACCATATTTGACAAAGATAAATATACTAGTATCCACTTGATGAGGAAGAGTCCAGTTCTGTACCACTCATACCATTTAGTACCAGCCAAAATACCCAGTACTAAATGCGTCATTTAGTACCGGTTGGTAACACGACCGGCTTTACACCTAAAAATAAAAAATAAAGAAAAATTTAACGAACAGCTGGGAGGCTCCCGCACACACATAATATGTGCATGCGCGATCCGTGGGATTCAAACCCACGACCTTAAGCCTCGCATGAGCCTTCCCTACTATCTCACCTACACAGCACATGTGATGGTATTAGATATGCTTTCCTTTTGAAGTACCCCGTGGAGTACCATTTAGTATTGGTCAATTAGACCAACCGGTACTAAATGGTACTCCATGAGATACTGGTGTTATTGCCCGGTACTAAATGGTCTAGGCCTTTTAGTACAGGGTCATAACACCAACTGGTACTAAAGTTTGACATTTAGTACCGGTTGGTGTTTTGACCCGGTACTAAAAAGCCTTCGAGGACCGAGAAAATTTAGGCTCGGTACTAATACGGCGCGTTAGTACCGGACCAAAAGCCGTCCAGTGCTAACATGTTGGACGAATGCTCAATTTTTTTTAGTGGTCGGTGCTCACACTATGCACACACTTTACTACCTGTTGTAGTGGCAATTTTGACCATAATTATATACTATGTGCTGCTTGAGGACTAACTTTTGCATATTATTAAACTACAGAAATTAAATATGCCATAATAAAAATACTATTGTTGAAAAGATCCACTCTCAGGTATGGACTTATGGAGGATGGAAGAGGGCAGTAAAAAAAGATTGGGTTTTATTGGGTCCTGATCCAACGGAAGCTCATACGCTAGGCCGATCAGAGCAGGTCAGCTTCGGGTGTTTTGATGCCTAAAGGCCTCTGCATGGACTCCACAAGAATATTATCTAGGACTTACATGACATCCACCTCAATATAAGACACCTATGTAATCAAATCTTCTCCCACCTATATATACATTGGGTACGGGAAAGGCAGAAGCTAGGTTTGAAACTCCGCGATGCAAAGCCAACGTTAGGTTAATGGTCAATGAGTGTGGGACTTCTAGAGGGGGAAAAACTATAGCTTATGGTTGATAATTTGCGTGCATAAATAAAAGACACAAACCACACATAACAAGCACTCTAGCTAGTCTCTAGCTGATTTTACATAGATGAAAAATATATGTGCATGAATTCATAAGGGGTAAGAGTAAATGTACGAGCCTGCCAATTTTGAAAAAAAAAGGAATGGTTTGAATGAAGTACACTATCCTGTTGACTATATAGTCTCTAGCCGAGAATTTGCAATTCGAATCCGGATGGTAGCAAGATTAAGGGGATGTTTAGCAGCACTCCACTCCAGAAAAATCAGCTCCACTCCACCAGCTCCACACTTTCCCAGCTTCACTCCACCAACTCTAGAAAAACATGAAGTTGTTGTACGTGTTTGGCAGATTGTAGTGCTCCAGCTCCAGAAACATGAGAACTTGGTGGGAATGGTCTATTTTGCCCATGGTGGATGGTTGGTTGTGCTTTAAGCAATTTGAAGTATTTTTTTATTATTTTTCCCGCTGATACAGTATGCTATAGTGCTCGAGTACTGTTCACTTCAGGAAAAAATAAAACAAGTCCAAAATTTAGCATGGCAAGATATAAAATAAGATATTCCATTGAATAATGTTCCAATGACTAAAATGTCCAACCAAATAATGTTCCACCGAATGAAAGGTCCCAACAAATAAGGTACAAAATCAACAATGCCATTACAAACTAGTTCCAAGCAAGAGAAAGTAAGGTGGCTAGCTCATCACGAAAGACATCCATATTTGGGGCGTTGAGTGCAGAAGTTGACCCATCCGACGCCGCTTGTGAAACTGCATATTTGTTATATTTTTCTGGTATTGTAGGAACAAAATTAGGATCACGATCAAACCGAGCAAAGTCTTCATCTTCATATCCATGTTCACGAATGAAATTGTGAAGGATCATGGTGGCCACAATAATCATCTTTTGCTTGTATATGAGATATGGTGGCATCTTATCAAGAATTTGCCACTTCATTTTTAATAATCCAAAAGATCGCTCAATCGCATTGTAGATAGATGAGTGAACAGATTGAACCTTTTCATAGGATTCTTAGGTTCCGTACCTCTATGCCATTCCGTTATATGGTACCTTTCACCCTTGTAAGGAGCGAGGTAGCCAGGACGATTAGGATATCTTGCATCCACAACATAGTATTTGCCTATATTCTATTAAAAATAATATGAGTTATGGATTAATACTACTTGTTAAACACATACGTATTACTTGTTAAATACATACGTATGTTCAAATTAAACACATGTTACCTTGTGGAGGATGTGGGAAAAATTCTTCATCCACTCTGAGTGCATTGTACAGCACACTTGTGTCATGCATAGCTCCAGGCTGCCCCGTGGAAACATAAGTGAAACTCATGTCAAAGTCACATACTGCTGCTAGAACATTTTGAGTGGCTATCCTAGTTTTTCCAATATATCTCACTTGCTCCTCAGGTGAGAAAGTGACACGAATATGACTGCCATCAAGTGCGCCAATGCAATCTTTGAAGTGTGGATATGCACATCTGTCATCTCTTATCCTTTTATGGACAATGGGGAAGTTGCGATTTTTGGGTCTAATGAAATCTTTTGCCATAGCCATCAAAGCATTAAGAACCTCATCAAATTTCCTGCTAATGGTTTCCCTGAATGCTTGAATCTATTTTGAGATCACCTATTAGACTCATTTCCAGCACCTGTGTACAGTAACATAGCAAGCATCTCATATGTGCTCATAAGATTCTAGTCCATACCTCATCAACTATCTTGGTTACTTGCTTTTGAATAACTAGTGTTGTACCTATTCTTGGTTTCTTTAATGGTGAGTTTCTTTTGTTTGCCAAGAGGATGGTAGGAGAAGGAGAAATCTCTTGGGGCTCATATGTTTCATCCCCACCACCAGCATCATTGTCACAATCATCAGAAACATCATGAACCTTATTCACATAAGCATTGTCAACATCCTCTTAAGATGGTGGTATGATGGGGTTAGAACTCATAGGATTCCAATGATCTGATTGATCATTAGTGATGTCACCAAACATAATTTTCAAGTCCTCCTCATTTTGCGATGGTTTTTTCCTAAACTTGCTGCATCTTGGAATATCCTGAAATTCATAAAGAAGGAAACCATTGTTAGTAAAATAATTAAATGATATCAAACTATTGAAGAACAGAAATAAAATAGTCTCAGGACTCACCACCTTTGCCTTCTTCCACCACTCATCATCCATATCAATCACATCTCTACCTCTGTCTCATCCCGTTCCTGTTTGCCTCCTTATTAATTGCTTCCAAGCTGCTAAATCGGGTTTCAACTTATCTCACTTGTTCTCCATTTGCCGCTTGGTTAAACGAATTGCTGTGAAGTTGAAAAATTCATCCTTGACCTCATCATAGCCTACTGAGTCAAAATGGGTGTTCGTCCTGTTCCCTTGCTTAACTTGTTTGGCAAAGAATGAACATATGAGCGTCGTGTTTGCATCATTCCATTCAATTGAATCACCCTGACCAAGATATGACTGTAACATCTTTCAAGTATTTGCACTATTGTTTCTCTAACTCATGTTACCTAATCTAATTATTTCAACAAACAAATGCATCATGAATGAACCATAAACCTACTGCATGATAGTGAGAAAATGCATTACTCTGTCTTGAGCAATTTTTTTTCCTGCCTTCTTCTTGCCTTTGCCTTGTGTAGCACAAGCATTTTTTTCCTGCCTTCTTCTTGCCTTTGCCTTGTGTAGCACAAGCAGCCACATCCTGGCCGCGCTGGCCTGGCTGCCAAGGCCAGCCAGATCCTAGTCGCTAGGCTGGAAGCCAAGCCCGTCCAGATCCTGGCCGCTGGCCTAGCTGCCAAGGTCGGTGCCAAGGGGGCCAAGGCCGCCTCCCTGACCACTATGCCTGCCACCCTGGCCACCACGGCCACGGCCGCCCCTTGGCCCGCCCAACGTGCCACAACCGGCGGCCAGGCCGCCAAGGCTGCCATGGCCTAGGGCACCGCCAAGCCCTTCTTGTTGCGTGCTGAGGTCAAGGCTAGCACGGCCGACCGCAGGAGCCGGCGAATTTAAGGGACTCCAGCCACTAGAAGATGCAGCGAGTAGTCTTTGGACGGCATGGGCGGAGACCAAAATCGATCCGGTTGGAGAAGATGATGAAGAATTGCTGGATTAGGTGGACGAGGGTCGCCACTGCCGTCCATTTTCGCTAGAGATTGGGCTAGCAGCGCCCAAACCGAGCGGCGGCGGTGCTAGGGTTCGCGGGAGGTGGGGGAAGGAGCGGTGGGATGAGGGGGAGGGGGGCGACGGGATGAGGCCGGGTGTTTTTTTCTTTTGTTGAATCGAAACGGTACGTTGTGTAACCAGTCACATGGTGGTTAATTACCCCCCAACTCTACGAGGAGGTCTGAAACTAGGGTTTTTGGAGCACCCATTGAGGTACTCCAAGAAAAACATGAACCTGACCCCTGGCTTCATGTTTTTTCTGGAGCTGGAGTTTGTGGAGCTGGACGTGTTTGGCAGGAAATTTTGTGAAATTGGTGAAGTGGAGCAGTTTTTTGTAGAGTTGAGTGCTGTCAAACACCCCCTAAATAACTTTTATGCCACCAAGCCACTAGCGTACTGTTTGATCTTATATGATTGTAGGTAAGCATGAAATGGATACGATAATCTTTATCCTCCTTTATAGTGCATTTTTTTCTTATAGCAGCAACCATAGTGGTAGACCACTTTGGAGGCACTGCGTGGTTCTGCACTGAAAAAGAAGTTACTAAAAATTTTCGAGCCGGAAAGAAGTGGGCTGCTTGTGTATATGTCCACACCGCCTCACACACTCACCGTCTCTACTGTATGGTGTGGAAATTTATGTGTCCCAGTCTCTCCCTGATTGTTCGTAAACGGCACTGTAGTGGCTTGACCACTGTAATGGATCGATCGACCTGAGTCCGTGTAGATCCGCACATTGACAGTTTAGACGCAGGTGGGCGGCCAGAGATCATGGGTTGGTGTGACCGTGTGGGTTATTTTTGTTCCCAAATCCAGACGCAATCCTCGCCAAATATACGGCGCGTCCCACAAAAAGAGAGCCCAATTCGACAGTGCCAAAAGCGAGATAACGAACAGTGACATGCATGCTTGGAGAACGTGTGCGCGCGCGCGCGCGCGCTTCCTCCTTTTGGACGATGTAGTAGTGTGCTTTGATATTTATCGAGAAGAAGATTAGTATAGTAGCGTATCGTGCAAGTGAAAAGATACTACCATCACGTCACGTACGAGCCACTCAGTTCTGCGGCGACGCCATGGCGGCATGTCGCCATCTTTCATGGTAGCCCTCTTGGGAAATACAGCACGTGATTGATGGTGAAACAACGCTGATCCCAAACCACTTTATTTGGGCCCCCCTCCTACCAGCAGCAAAGACCAAAGAGAGATTGATTTGGTCCAGTACATTATTAATACTGTATAAACGAGCCTGATAACCATATATGGGCTCAGGCCTTTAAGGAGGGCCGAGAAAAATTGGTCGTGCGTCAGGTCCTTCGATGAAATAGGTGGGCCGAACACTGAAATGTCCATGTTATCACGGGCCTAAAAATCTGCAAAGACTGATGGCCTGCCAGGCCCGAACCAAGCAGCCAGCAGCTGAACAGCCCACCATCTTTCGGTTATTTCTAAAACTTCCAACTGAACTGATGGATGCATAGCTGCTGCAAGTGAAATGGAACTAGAAATGAGACACATGAAAAAAAAAGCTACACTTGCTTGGAGTTGTAGGACATAATGCATTTGGAAGATAGTACTCTCCGTCACTTGGAGACTTGCTGGATACTCCATAGGTAATTCATTCTGCCCAACTAACAGAACTTTTTTTTTCGGATGGGTAACTTGCGTGCTCATTACGTGACAACCCCACCGCACCCGCGACCGATCACATTTTCTGCGCCCGGTCACGAAATGGACGGGACCTTCCTATGTTTCTGCGTTGGGGTTGCGGGTAGCTTTAGCTTGTTTCCGTTCTACAGCTTCGAGCTCTCAGGAGCTGGACCCACTCTTGGAACTAACCTTCGGACAGTGGGCAGGGCCCGCTCATCAAAGTCCGCGTCGAAATATCTTGCGCGCGTTCGATCCGATCCGACCAACGGCAAAGATGGCTGCGGGTTTCCGCGACAGGGACCGAGAGGAGATGCGAGCTGAACCGGGAACGTGACCAGAGCGACCCCTCACCGGTTACCGCGCGTGATGGGGTGTTTGGTTCGTGCGATTAAAGTTTAGTCACTGTCATGTTAAATGTTTAGATGCTAATTAGAAGTACTGAATATAGGTTAATTATAAAAATAATTGTATAAATGAAGATTAATTCGCGAGATGAATCTATTAAATCCAATTAGTCAATGATTTGATCATGTGTTGCTACAGTAAATATATGCTGATCATGGATTAATTAGGCTTAATAAATTTGTCCCACGACTTATGCAATTACTACGTTTAGTCCTTTTAATTGGTATAAAAACATCCGACGTGACTTCATGTACCAAACACTTGGCACGTCGCACGAGATACCCCGATCGGATCGCGCATCGCCGTCGGCGGCGGTGTAGCTCGCTCGTTTCGTCGGAGTCGTCGATGTGGGGGCAGAGGTGGGGATTGCGCCGTCACTTTCCACGATTCGCACGTACGTACGCGTGGCCCCAGTGCAGCCGGAGCCGCAGTTTTTCGTCCGCTTGGGGTGTCCCCGGATTAACCGATCCGCGATCACCAGAAACTGTAAGCAAAGTACTAACAAAGGGCAGGTTCCACACTTCCACCCCTGTTTCTTTCAATCCTTCGTCACTACTAGGTGACATACCGTGTTGTTGGTAGCAGCTAGCAACGAGCAGCAGCAGTAAAACTGCAGAGATCAAAGCATCAGGCAGGCCCCCGCTCGCATGGCGCAAGCGTGCACTGCACATGGAGTGGAAACCGGAACGGGAGCAGCACGGAGTTCTTTACCATTTCTGTCCGGGCCTTCTAGACGCGAACCAGGAACGCGCCAAGCCGCCAAGTCTAGTGACGACGAGCCCGACGCAGGAAGCATCGCAAAAAACGACCGGACCGGCCCGCTCAGGAAAAACAACCAGGCGAGTCAGTCAAAGACCGTCCAAATCCCAGCCACACATCCCGGCCCGGCCTCCCGCCGATCTACCCGACTACCCCTCATCATTCCTCGAACCCCCAGCGCGCACCGCACGTATAAACGACCGGGCCCGGCCGGGGCGCGGGCGTCTCCCCTTCCATTCCCGTCACCGGCGACCCTCTAGTAGTCGTAGGCTAGCACTAGCAGCAGGAAGGATACGCTACCGCCGCCGCGGCTCCCAGCGCCACCAGAAAAAAGGCAAGGCGAAGGCGAGACCAACTCGGCTTCTCGCTTTTCCGCCCGCTTGATTTGCCTCCGCCACCAGACGGGCGCGGCCGGATAGCCGAGAGCAACCTGTAAAGTCAGAGGAGAATTGGTCCACGGCCACGGCCGAGCTGCAGCAACCAGCAGGTGGTGAGGTGAGGTGAGCGGAGGCCATCAGGTGCCCGCTCGCCGCGCGTCATGGCCCACCATATATACGCCACCACCAGCGGGTGCGCCCGCCCCGCGATCCCGCCGCTCTTTCCCGCGCCGACGCCGACCCTTCCTCTACCCTCATCTTCGTCTCGGTTGCGGCGACGCCGGGGGAGTCACAGTCCCAGTCCCAGTCCCACTCCCATGGGCGCGACCGGGCACCTGGGTGCGCTGGCGGTGGCCGCCGGCGCCGCTAAGCCGCGGAACGGCGGCAGGCCGTGCGCGGCCGTGCTGGGCGACCCGCTGCCGGCGCTCGACGACGACCCGGGCCTCCTCGTCCACCCCAGCGCCGACTTCGCCGCCCAGGCTCTCGTCTCCTCCACGCAGCAGGTGATCGATCGTACTCCTGCTGACGCGCGCCCTTCCTTACCCTCTCTCTTCCGTTCCGGTTTGTCCCGATCCGTGTTCGAAATGGGTGGCGCGCGCGCGTTCGGCCGCCTGCGCTTTTGCGCCGCTGAGTGTGCGGCTGGTCGTGATCCAGGGGTCTCAGATGACGCAGACAGGGACTAGAAAACAAAGCCGCGTGACTGGGCTCTGGGACCTGCCGACCCGTGTTGTTTTCCCCTCTTATCTGTGTGTGGGTTCGCATTTCATATGGTCCGTGTACATGGATCGAACATTCGGTGTCTGTGAATTTCTGAGTTACTTTTGGTGGTGAATGTGGGGAGTAACTTGGATATTTTTTGCCATGAACTGTGATCAGTACCGGGAGATGTACCAGAGGTCGATCGACGACCCGGCTGGGTTCTGGTCGGAGATTGCGGAGGAGTTCTACTGGAAGCAGAAGTGGAACCCTGATGCAGTTTGCTCTGAGAACCTCGATGTCACCAAGGGGCCGATCAAGATTGAAGTAAGTGGTTGGTTGGTTGGTTGGTTTCAATGGTTGTCTCTACTCTCTAGTGGTGTGAGGGTAAATGGATCTTGATAATGATGGGTTGTTTGTTGCTTGGCACTGGCAGTGGTTCAAAGGGGGGAAGACCAACATATGCTACAATGCGGTGGACCGCAATGTAGAGTCTGGGAACGGGGACAAAATTGCCATGTACTGGGAGGGGAACGAGCCCAGTGATGACGGGAAGCTCACATACTCTGAGCTCTTGGACCAGGTTTGCCAGGTAAATCTTCATTCTCTTCTACTGATACAAATGCATATAGCGTGACAGCGGTATTTACAGAGTCCAGAGGGGCCTAATATGTTCTGGTTTGCTTTGTGGTAGCTGGCGAATTACTTGAAAAGCGTCGGTGTTGGAAAGGGTGATGCCGTGGTGATCTACCTGCCAATGTTGATGGAGCTTCCCATTGCAATGCTTGCATGTGCTCGCATCGGTGCTGTTCATTCGGTAATTGCTATACCATTTTGTGCTGTGATTGCTCTGAATGATCCTGTGTATGCTTGCCTGTTATGATGCTCGATTATGTTCAGGTTGTGTTTGCTGGCTTCTCTGCTGATGCAATAGCACAAAGAATCATTGACTGCAAGCCTAAGGTTGTGATTACCTGCAATGCTGTGAAAAGAGGGCTGAAAGCCATCCCTCTCAAAGATATAGTTGACACTGCTCTGGTTGAAAGTGCAAAGAATGGAGTTGATGTAGGTATGCACTAGAATCTGACTTCTACGAGGATGGGTGTCAGGCCTGTTTGCAAAATTGAGCTTCAATACAATTGCATCTAGTCTACTTTGCTCCTGTTCTGTGTCCATGTGTTGTTTCCTACGGTTCTTAGACTCTAGGAAATTGCAGTGATGAAATATCTCATGGAGTTAGATATTTTAAAGGTTTAGTGCCTTGGCTTTCTTATATTTTTGTGTGAAATTTTTATTTCTACAAAATATATGAAAATTTTGTCCCGGTACCACATTTTTACAAGATCATATTATAAAATGGATAATCTAGAGCTACACGTCAATCAAATTTCATCTTGATTGTAGTTCTTACCTCCTGAATATTTCATCTTGCTTCCTTATTTTTTATATGCCTTGATGTGTTCTGTTGACGCCTTAAGAAAAAGCCCAAACTCCAAAGCAATATTATTCTCTTGATCATCTCACAGCATAAAGTTTGTTTAATGAGTATGTACTGATCTTGTTTGAAGAAATCTAATGTGAAATTTTCTGGTGCTGCGAAGGCATTTGCTTGACATATGAAAATCAGTCAGCACTGAATAAAGTAGACACACGTTGGAAACCAGGGAGAGATGTTTGGTGGCAGGTATGTCGAAGACAAACAAGTTGAATTATATTCGATGTCACATCAGAATTGCTAGGCAGTATGCACAGAACCTCTGGAATTACTGTGTCATCCGGAAATTCTCTTGCCAAACACTTTTGTTTCACGTCATGTCACTAGAACATTTTTGAACGCTTATATCAGTAGAATATGGGTTATTTGATTCTGAATACATGATGATGTCCCTCAGGATGTTGTTCCCAATTTCCCAACTAAATGTGATGTGGAATGGGTTGATGCAGAGGATCCATTGTTTCTTCTGTACACAAGTGGCAGTACAGGAAAGCCAAAGGTAGTCTTAACTCTTAAACTTATAGATTGTTCCTCTACCCCTTTAACCAAACCATTAACATACTATGAACCATACAGGGTGTGTTGCATACAACTGGGGGCTATATGGTCTACTCTGCAACAACATTTAAGCATGCATTTGACTACAAGCCAGCGGACGTATACTGGTAATGTCTTTGTTGGTCTTTGGGCAGAGAAAATATTTATCTGAAGTCATTGGGTCTCTAGTACCTGCCGTTTTCTTACTATTGTTCCTCTGTTTCACTTACTAAGGTGCACTGCGGACTGTGGTTGGATTACTGGACATAGTTATGTGACATATGGTCCTCTGCTGAATGGAGCCACAGTTCTCGTTTTCGAAGGGGTAACTGCAGAACATTTTATAGATGTTGTGCTATTAACTGTAACTCATGGTTTTGGCTTCTTTTGAATTGTTCTATGTCTAATTTTGTCATGTGTTTTCCTGAACATGACTTCTAGGCTCCAAATTACCCTGATCCTGGTCGGTGTTGGGACATTGTTGACAAATATGGAGTGACAATATTTTATACCGCACCAACACTTATACGCTCACTCATGCGTGATGGTACTGAGGTAACACAGCTAGCTGCTTACTACTTGTATTCTCAATTAAATGTTGTAGCTCTTTTTAGTCATCCTAGAATGCCAGGTGTGTTATTCAACCCTACTGTTTATGCTCCAGTTCCTAGATATAAGATCAAAAGGAAACTTCTTAATTTGTGCTGCTGGTAAAGTATCAATTTGATTGCTATTTCCATTGAATGTTAGCATTTTTCTGTGGAGCTTGCATGCATAATAGTACAAAACATATCTTCAGAGTGATATAGTCCAAATAATTTTAATTTCGCTGGTCAACGTTTTCATCCTGTTTAACCTTCTGATTTTCCATTCTATCTATAGTATGTTTCTCGGTACTCTCGCAAATCCCTCCGAGTGCTTGGAAGTGTGGGTGAGCCAATTAATCCAACTGCATGGAGGTTTGTAATCACTGCTAAATCTTAAAATTTCTAGTGCTGAAAAGTCTTACATGCTTTGTTCTTCATTTCAGATGGTTCTATGATGTAATTGGTGACTCACGATGCCCCATATCAGATACTTGGTGGCAAACTGAAACTGGTGGATTCATGGTAAGTGTCTTCATAAATTTTTAAGGATGCTTTTAGAGTTTAATAAGTGTGTGTCATCTTACATATCATATTGAAGTGTAATTATTATGTTTTAGATCACTCCTTTACCTGGCGCTTGGCCTCAAAAACCAGGATCAGCAACATTTCCTTTCTTCGGTGTGCAGGTACACACCATAAACATTAGTTTTCTGAAATAGAAGTTCGTGATCCCCTTATTTTGTAATAACTTTACCTGATTCACAGCCAGTCATTGTTGATGAGAAAGGGCGGGAAATGGAAGGAGAATGCAGTGGATATCTTTGCATAAAGAAGTCATGGCCTGGGGCTTTCCGGACTCTCTATGGAGATCAAGACAGATATGAGACGACATACTTCAAACCGTTTGCTGGATATTATTTCTCGGGTGATGGCTGCAGAAGGTAACTCATCATTATATCTATTGATGCAGTAAATGTGTAAAACCATAACTAATTAAATATGCATGTCAGGGATAAAGATGGCTACCACTGGCTGACTGGAAGAGTTGATGACGTTATCAATGTGAGGTAAATTGAGCCACATGTTTGATTCATTCTGCTTGATGTTGATTCATTTGATGGTTCAAAGAAGTTACCCACATGTGAATATCTCATATTCCTTTGAATATTCTAGTGGACACCGGATTGGGACAGCCGAAGTTGAGTCTGCTCTGGTTTCACATCCAAAATGTGCCGAGGCCGCTGTTGTTGGTATTGACCATGAGGTGAAGTTCAGAGCTTAAAACTTTTTTTCTCCGCAGTGCTCCATATCTGACTCCCCCTCTTTAATCGAACCCGATTCTAAAAAAAATAACTACATGTTGTAGGTTAAAGGGCAGGGGATATATGCTTTTGTGACTTTGGTGGATGGCGTTGCCTACAGTGATGATCTAAGAAAAAGCCTCATTATGACAGTCCGCGGCCAGGTATGAATACTTGAAGATGTCTGTGGTGGCAAATAACCTGTGATTAATAATTACCTTCTCTTTTCTTGATGGAACCTACAATGTGCCTCACTTTAATATTTTTCACTCTTTTCGGGAGCAGATCGAACATTGTCGATTCGAAATTTTCTCCGCAGCATAATCTTTGCACCTTTTCATGTGTAGATTGGCGCATTTGCTGCTCCTGATAAGATCCACTGGGCACCGGGGCTCCCTAAGACACGAAGTGGGAAGATCATGCGAAGAATCCTGCGGAAAATTGCATCCAGGCAACTAGACGAGCTCGGTGATACGAGCACGCTTGCTGACCCTGGTGTTGTTGACCAGCTGATTGCGCTCAGCGATAGCTGACCTTATCGGCCATGGGGGACGGAACAATCACTGCCTGCACTACATGTGTAAATTTCAACTTGTGTGCGGTCAGTCGCTCTATCCATGATTCTCTTGTTTCTTCGGTGTTTTGGAATTGGCAACCAAAGATGGATACTGAAACGACGGGTTTGATGCGGTGAGTCTGCAAATTGCTGGATCAGTCACAAATAGATGCAGTTTGGTAAATAAGGAAATTAATGTAAGTGGAAGTTTTGGTTACATCCGAAAGTAATGTAATGGGACAACCACAAGTCCCATTTTATGGGTGCGCGGCATACAGGAATCTGTCATTGAACACTAAAGCAGGACATGTTTACTGCCTCTGTATGCTGTTCAAAGCATGCAGGCGCCCCATTTTTTGGAACTTCACTAAACCCTGTGAGAATTGAACTGTTCCGTTCGAATTTCTGAAAGTCCGTTGGGGGTAATGGGGGATGTGTTCCAAACAGGAGTACTCTTTGAACATGGAGTGTACGAGCTGGACGAATCAATTAAATTGGCCTCTTCTTGTATTGATCTGCGGACTGCTGGGGGGATTTGCCACATCAGACCGGAGTAGAGCATTTCTGGCGCATGGACGAGCATCGCCGTCCTGTGGACCGTGGTGTCCGTTTACGACGCCGGCGCAATTAGCCCGGGAGCATTGGGCTTATAATACCAGCAGTCCAGCAAGAAGGAATTGTTGTTTGGTCATCAAACTAAAAATCCACTATTATATTTAGTTTGACAAGGTTATTAGATTGAACATAGTAGTAGGCTATTTAGTTTATCTGTTGTCGAGGGAAAAAAAACATTTTCAATCAACTTACCAAAATCATTTAGCGGCAATAAGAGAACCGGCCCATTCTACATTCAGTCAGGGGAAAATTGGGCCTAATGGGCAAACCCAATTCAACCGGGCCTATCTACCGATGGGCTCGTACGAACAAGATATTCTCAGAGAGGCTGGCTGCTAGCAGGCCAGTAGTCAGCCCATCTCCATCTCTTGTATCATCCATCGGTCATCGCTTAGCACGCATTTGGGATTACCACACTTTGTCTACTTCCGCATGGTGACAATCTCCACCGTGATTCGTGTAAGAATCTGTACTACTATATTTTCTTTAATATATCGTGTCGTCAGCATATACACAATGCTTCTTTATCATATACAAGGGCTCACAGAGAGAGGCACTCTGTGCAGCAACAATGATGCACTGGCCATGTAGCAAAACTAGGCCTGAATGCATGTGCTTCTCTATCTCTGTCCGAATAGACTCCTAAATAATCTCTGTATCCGTGTATGGTCACCACCTCATGCCCCAATTCCGACGAACTTCAGCTGCAACACAAGGCCATCAAGCTCGTAAGATAGATGCCGACGAAATCAGGTTCAGACTTCCAGTTGTGTTCACTGAAACGTGGTTGAAGCGAAGGTTACAGCATCCGTCAAAACTTACCAGGTTGTTCTTGGGCTCCTTCCAGTAGAAGCCGTGGATGAAGATGGGCAGGATGTTGCACGCGATGAGGACGTAGATCATCAGTGCGTGCATCCCCATCCACTCCATGGCGACGGTCGGCCGCCGGTAACCGTAGAGGTCGACCAGCGTGTAGATTCCTGCGAAGAGGAGACCGGCGGCGCCGGCGGTGGCCAAGGTGTAGCTCAGGGTGTACAACGGCTTGTTCATATGCATGCCTGAAAAAGATCACGAAGCGGTCAATGCCAATGTTCAGGAACGGGTAGTACAGGGCAGGTTAGTGGTCTCATGGAGTGCTTACCAAAGAAATCCATGGCGAAGCCCAGGACTAGCATACTGAAGGAAGGGATCAACCAGTTCATGATCCTCTCCCTGTGTTTCTGCAAAGCCGATTCAGGAAAGAGAACAAAATTCAGACCTTTTGTTTCATTAGTCAACTGGATGGTATGCTGATATATCGGGAGCAATTACTGTACCTGGAAATGTACAATGACGTGTCCGTACTGGAGCCCGATCAAGCATGTCACAATGGCCATCACGGAACTGGTGAGAGCAGAAAGAGAGGACAGTCAGCTACAGAACTTGAATTGCATTTTCCAAGATGAAGATTTCAAGCAATGACGTTCACTGACCTGAGAAGGCCTTCAGGGTCAAAAGGAGCCTGGCACCAAGAGGGAGCGTCAGGAGGAAGGGGCCCATTTTGTGGTGAATTGATGCTACATTGCTGCCACAGGACAAAAAAGAATAATCAGAAGACTAAATAAATAAAAGATCGAAATCTCCTCAAAAAAATGAGACAGAAAAAGCTATAAACCTTGGATCGCGCGTAAACCGGTCGACCATATAGATGTTCGATGCCTAAGATTTTGCGGTCGATCATGCCAACTGCATTACAACCTGGGCTGGTGTCACCTCTTACTCCGCATTTCACCTAAATTTTTGGAATTTGAAGCCCATCAGTTCACCTCTCAGTGGTAATAATACTGAACAATGTTCAGTGAACACTTCTTAGCATAAGAAAATGTCAGAAGTGGCACTTACCAAGAAGGACTTTTCAGTGGAACCAGGGCCTGATGTCTGATACTCCCAGTCAGGAACATAGGTACCATACAACAGGGCCATGTATGTGATCGCCACAATTGCGCCTACGAACCTGAATGAACAGCAGCATATTACAGTGTTAGAAACATAAGAAACGGATATCAAACGATGCACTTTTCCATAGTCCAAAATGGGAGTACTTTTGGTCAAAACTCACAGTTGGTAGCGGTATCTCTTGAGCAAATCGAATCCATAATCTACATCTTCATCTCCTTTGAGCCAAATTTCACATAGAGCAGTCAGCAGATAAGCTATTGCAATTCTCTGAAGCCAAGAATGCACGACATCAGTTACATACTTACCGAAACACCAATTATACATTGCTAATAGACAAATATACAGCGTATATAACAAAAAGACGCATTTCAGATACCTGCAGTATACCCATGAGCCGTATTTCTTGAAGGTCAACCCCAAAAGTTAGACTACGTACACCATGGAAGAATCCACCTGTGTGGTGTAGCAGCAAATGAGATCGAAACATTTAAGCATTTCATCACAAGTGTACCGTAGTTGACTTGAACAAAAAAATAGCTGCCATAATACCTTGTAGAACAAGACCAAGACAAAAGAGCTTCAGGGCACGGAGCACCGCCTTTTTCGTGGCGTCCAACTTGTCCGGTACTCTCTGTAAAACAAATTAAGGTGACGCGATCATTAGGTTTCAGCGAATCCTAGATGTCACTGTTAGCGGTTTCAGAAACAAAGGGGAAACAAGCTTTGCCATCTCGCTTTTGCCGGCGTGTACTACCTTGTACGCGAGCGCCAGCGCGACTCCGACGATGAAGAGGAAGAAAGGCATGACGAAGTCGGCCACTGTTACGCCATCCCAAGGGGAGTGATTCATGGCCGGAATGAATGCTCCAGCGTCATCGACGATGATCATCAGCTGCAATAAGAGAAGAGACTTTTGATTTTACTTCTGCTTGAATCTAAAACAAGTGTTTTATTTCAATGAAAGTGACAGAGAACCAGTACAACATTATTATTGATAAGTACCAGTGGCTAAAGCAAGCATCTACAAATCTACTTAGAGGCTAAAATATAGTAAATCATCTGGTGAAACTCTAGGCCACATGATTGGTCACGCAAAAATGATCAAACCAGAATATGATTCGACTGTCAATGATTATTTTCCACTACTAAATTCGTGGCTCTTGAATTGCCGCCATATTTTAATATTCAAAACTTGTACGGTTACAAATATCTTGGGAAGCGAAGTAAGGATTATTCGATGAAAAGTGATAACAACTTCACGTTGCATATTCGTTTGAAAAAAGAAAAGGAAAAGAAAGCTCCACGTTACATATGGGGGTGTTGCATCAGATTCCGGCCTCCAAATGCATTTCACCCTCGAAAGGCGAAATATTCTAACCGGGGGAGACGAAAGCGCGCACGTTAGCCGTTACCGTCGGCTACGCACTCAAGCACAAGTGTAGCACCGTGGCAACGGCAACGGCATTGCGTGGTGCGAGTAGCTTAGCACTATCTGCCGCCGCGTGATTCGTGGCAAGCACGACGCACTATTGACCCAAAGAGCCACTCAACGCTGTTGGTGACGCAGATGGCTAATCCTACGAAGGTTTTGCCCTAAAAAAAATTCCTAGAAAGGTTTTTCAGTTGATGACTTCATCTGTGCCGTCCACGCAACTCCATGGCCATTTTGCCAATAATGTCGCGATCGAATAGAAAAACGCCTCCTCTGCTGTCCAAGCATGGCGAGCAACTTAGCCGCAGTAGGTGCAGCGGTGAATCACCAAAGGCGACGGGGACCTAACCTACCGTCCCCCTGGGAGGCTGGGAGATCGCCTAGCTTCTTCTTACTACAAGTACCCTGTCACCTTTCGCGTGGTGGGCAAGGAGTAATCAACCTCACCCCATTGGTCATGCCATGTCGTTCGTTCTCCACGCAATGAACAACTAATGGATATTTTTTCCCTTTTGCCCAACCAAAAAAAATCAAGGTGGTGCTCGATATTTTGAGAGAATTGAAGAGAGCTACGCGTATGGTCTTGGAGATGAGATAGGCTACGGCAGTAGAGCTACAGCGATCACTGTCAGCAAGGTATAGTATGCGCAGACGTACGCGTGTGGTGCTGTGTGCATACTGCATACCAACATGGCTGTCATTTTCGATCCACTAGGCACACACAGGACACAGCCATGCCCCAGCAGATAGAAGCCTGCCATGAACGTCGTCGTTGGGGCGTTGGCATCTGCCGGACCGGGACCAGCTTGCTGCAGGACGGAGGCGCCCCAGGCCGGGGAGCCCCGCCTGACGATCTGCGCCACCCGTGCCCGTCGCTCTGTCATCTGCTCACCCTGTAGCATGGACTCGGGCAATCTGGGAGTGACCACACGTAGACCTAGTAGCCCTGACGTGTTCCAAGATCACGTCTTGGAAAAGTTCTTCTCCCTGGACCCGATCAGTCGTGTTGACGCGACGTCGAAAGGTTGCCCGGCCGATCGCCTTGATTTGTAGTATCAGTGTGGAAGACTTCAATTCAGGCTTATCATCACTTCATCAGTGGATCTCGACTCGATCCGCGCTCTTTTGGCAGGTCATCTTTGTTTCAGGGTGTCGTAGACCACATGAGGATGACCTTTTCCGTGGCGGTAGGAGTCGTCGTCGTCGCTCGTAGAGCTGTGCTGTGTTGCCCTTATTGCCTGACACCGACATTGCTCCCTTGCCCAGCTGCTCCTCCCGGAGTCACGCGTGAATTATGTGAGTGCTGAAGAAGATCGGCGACGAGGTAACGCTACAGCCGCCGCGCCGAAGATGATCGCAAAGGTCACGTCACGGTCGGTCGCTGATGTCGCGCGCGACCTTTAGGATCGGAGACGAGGAGAGAGCTCGGAGCTGGTACGGGTGGAAGGGCAGGACAGCCCGTATCATCATGCCACACGATCTACGCGGCGGAGGACAGTATAGCTCTGTCTGTTGCCGGTGGGTGGGGGCCGGACCGGCGCCCTGCGCCACACACCTGTCTGGCGCCCGAGGCCAGCAATGGAGCAGCAAGATCCTATCTTTCCTCCCCGCTTTCTTTAACCCCGCAAGGGAATTTCAGCGACACCGATCAGGTTTCATGTCATGTGTCGCACACATGAAGCTGCCGGACGGGATCAGAAGGCGTTCCTGAAAGCCTTGGGTCCAGAGGGCGAGAGGTCCCCTGTAGCTCACGCATCCCTGATTCCCGCGTCTCGTGTCGGCCCCCGGCGTCGCGGGCCAAGCAAGAAAGCCTAAAGAAAACGCCGCGGTTACGGCGAGAGAACATGTGGAGCAGGCGCACCCGCCGCCCCGCTTCGCCCCGCCCGGTGGTGCGACAGGTGGAACCGATCCCCTCCGGCTACAAGCCCGGCCCCGCCGCCGCCCGTGGCGTCGGTTTACGCCGATGACGCCGTGCGCCGACCCGTGGAACACAGCACGGAGCTTACTGCTCCTCCCCAACAGCAACACCGCAACCACTACAAGTTTGGCCAAAAGCCAACGCGACCGTGCCTGCCTAGCTTGCTACAGGCTCCTCCTCTTGCGTCCCGTCGCGCGCGGCCGGGTCGGCGCCCGTGCGTGCGCACGCCGGGGGAGAGGGACGCGCCGGCGTTCCCAAGGCTGGCGCGCGCGGGAGCCGAGCGGGGCGCGGGGGCGCGTCCCGTCCCCGTCACATGCATGTCCCATGGGGCTTTGTCCCGACGTGGAGAGGCCATCGGCCGCTCGCCGACGCGACGCGGGGTCACGCACGCATATGCTTTTGGGCGGCGTCCCGGCCGGGCCTGGGAATATTTCGCCCGGCGACCCATGCGGCTGGCCGTGCACGCCGCCACTACGGTTTTCGGTTTCTTTCCCCTGCAGCAGGAGGACTCGTGGCCGCTACCTAACATTCTACTCCAGCGTCTCCAGCTGTTTCTCTGAACACGGCGCCGGCCAGCAGATCTCGCCCAACGACCACGGACTGTTTCTCCTATCCGGCTATGCTATTCGCGACTGGCTAGGCAAGGCAACAAGGACGGGTTCCCATGCTAAGCAATCATAGAATGCACTACATGCAGCAAGCAACTCTGATGTTCCTTGTTACTGTCAATGTGCTATGGTTTCGAGTTTGTGCTGTCCATTTCTGAGGCGGTTTGCTTGCTACTTTTGTACAGAGCTATTATGCCACTGAATTGTGGTATCTCTGGAGTACTTATTTCTAATTGCAAATCCAGCGACATGGTTTTCGTATCTTGGGTGTTTGTGCATGGCCTTAAGCTTATTGAAAAGTCAAAGCTAGCATGAATTCTGTCCTAAAGGGGCACCAAGGAAACAGAGCAGCAGGGGTAGAAAATGATGGCAGAATATTTGCAGCATCTCTTTTCTCTGCTCCTGGTTTTCAACTTTACTTCCCCTCCGCTAATCCGCTCCAAATCTGGCCCTTCGTTCTACCCTAATTTTCTACTCCGTTTTCAGTACGCATCATGTCGCTCACCGTGCGAGCATATTTCTGCTGCTACGGGCTCAATCAATCGCTCAGCTTTGTTGTGTATTCTAAGCTCTGCATCTGAAGTGTACTCCTACATGATACTCTGATTATTCTAGGTGTCAAATATAAGGGGCCGGCGGGGGTACATGCGCTCATCTACTTATCAAGAACTCAAGATCGCATGGACAGGTGAGCTAGAGTTGACAATTTCACCATTTTTCTATCCAGCTAACGCAGGGAAGCTAGGTAAGCAACAGAGACCTTAAGCCACTAAAAAAAAGGTCCAACACTCTGACGCATGAACTCTCGTCCGTGCAGGCGTGCAGCTAGCTCGACTCGCTCGAGTTCAACATCTGAAGAACTTCCGTACGGTGGTGGTAAGCGGGGGGGCCTTTCTTATTGCGAGAATTGCGTGGGCCACACGACCGGGCACCGACGGTTCTAACCCCGTTGGGGTCGGGGCTGGGTGATGCGACAGGAGCAGGCACCCTTGCGAACCCGGCAAGCCGTGCCGGTGATTGTTAATCTCCGTCGGGTCTAAACAACCATATCTCCACAGGCATCAAGATGGTGATCTAATCTTAAGCTTCTGCCTAACGGTAACGTCTAATGGCCGCAGTGGCTATCAATCAACAGAAAAGAAGTGAATAATGGACTGTCAGAGAAACTCAGAGAGTCAGGAGGAAGAAGAGAACAGAGGTGGAGGAGCTACAGAGTACAGGTTCATGGCGGCGCGAGCAGAGCTGGAAGCCGTCGTGTCTATCGATGCAGGCCTCGCTGGCTGGTGATACTCCAATTCCAAAAAAGCTAAAGCTTGTACTGATGGGTTGGTTTAAGCAACCCTGGTTTCTTTTGATTATACCCCCGTTTAAGTACGAACAAAAAGGGAAAAGAGAAAAAAGGAAACTTAACCGCCGGTGATACTGCTACCACCACCATGCATCATGATTGTTCATGAACATGCGTGGTTGGCACCATGAGCATCAAAGGATGGATTTAAAAGCATAAACCCACTCAGCAAGCAATTCGATTTGGTAGTGGATTAAAACGTATAATGAAGTGCGGCAAGAAAAAATATGAAAAATTAAGAGCTCGCAGGCGAGCAGAGGAAAGTAAGTACGTACCAGCACGGTGATCCCTCTGAAGACATCGAGGGAGACGAGCCGCTGCCGCGCCGGCGCCGTCGACGCCGGAGAGGTCCCCGCCGCAGCGCGCTTCGCGGGCCCGCCGCTGCTCTTGGGGAAGCCGCCGCCGCCGGCCTCCAGATCCACCGCGAGGGCGGGCGCGTCGTCGCTGTGGACGAGCTCGTAGCCCCCCATGGCGCCGTGGGACTCGGGCGGCGCCGGTCTCCCTTCTGCATTGCCCGGAGCGGCGCCCATCAGCAACCTCGGGAGGAGGAATAACGCTGCGCCGCGGCCGCGGAAGCGGACAGCAACAAGTGCGTGAACGAGATGCGGCACGGAGGGCGCCCGCCCGCTCACCTGACAGCGTATACGCCAACCACTTGCCCCGCCTCCGATCCTCCCTGTCGACGACTCGGCTAGTGCGCTCGGCCCCACTGCTGCTGCTCGGCGCCTCCGCACCTGTGGTTGCGACGGCAAAGCCTGTGCAGCCTCGGTGGTCGGCGAGGGATTGGCGAGGGGGATGCTATATATATACTATAAGTATATAGCAAGCGTCCTCCTCCGGGCTTGGTCCCTGCCTGCTCCGGCTCGGCTTCGGGCTTCCTCCTGACGGGTCCTCCTGTACCTCCTGCCGCCGTGGGTGGTGGTGGCTGGCTGGGCTGCGATCGCGCGCACGGCACAGACACACGCCTCGCGCCGTGTCTGGGCGCTTCGATCACGTGCCGACCTTGCGTTTCGGCCGATCGATCTCGCCCCGGCCGTTGGATCGGATCCGTCCCAGGCTTTTCGTGGTGCACGCGGTTGCGGTGGCGGTGGTTTGGTTAAAGGACAGGACTCTTGAAGCTGAAGATGGGATCGAAACGGATAGAAAGAGACGGTCTTTTCTGTTCCAGAAAAGAAGAGGAAGAGACGTTCCGACGCTCTGTTGTGCCGAGGCCGGTCCCGTCGTGCTCCCACCGACTCCGTGTCAGTGTTGGAGAGTTGTAGTAGCAGTTTGATCTCAGGCTGCACCCGGTGCTTGCTCGATCTCGTTTGGCAAGGCTGTGGTTATGGTTGAAATGGTTCCAACTATAGCTCCTCCCATAGAGCAGCTTTTCTGGTGGAGCAAAAGTTAAATGGATGTAAGAGATCAAATATCCTACATATCCTTGGCTATATGGATTGTTTGAATAGGTGAATTCAATGTTTAATATTAGTATATAATGTAAGTTCATTAGAAATTAAAAAATAGATTAAAGTATTATTGTTTAAGCAATAATTAGTGTGGCTTTTATGTAATTTATAAAAGTAGGCATACTCTTTTTTTAGATAACTGTAATAATTTTATATGGAATGAAAAAAGATTTACAAGTTTTGTCACATGTTATGTAATCAAACAATAACCATTACTTTTTTTTATTTTTTTACCGTATATTTTCCTTGCTTATTATCTGGACCTTTTCCTCCAGTCTCTTCCCTTAATCCTTTTTTTTTACCGCATCTCTTTCTTCCTTATTCGATCCATCTTTCTTTTCCTGCCGCCTCCTTTCCTCCACGCGACCTCGCCTCCATCGCTCAATCCAGCTTCGCTCCCCGCTGCTCCCCACTCCAGCCCCATGCGCTGCTCGCCGCCTTGCTCCATCCTTGTCCCGTTGCACCGGATCCCCACCAGGCATCACGGAGCATCGGCTCAGCCGCTTGGCGCAAAGCCAATAGGCACGGGGAAGGCAGCGTAGAGCTGGGCGGCGTGCTCGCGCCAACATCGTCGAGGTGGAGCCGCCGGTCCTAGCGCCTGCAAGTGACAATTTCAGGTGTGATTTTTGGCCAACTTGAAGGGCAGTTTGGTACCAATGGGCTGGGTGGGTGGGGAACCGCGAGAAGCTAATTTTTTTCCTTCTCGCGATCCAATTCATTTTGGGTTGCAGCTCTGCGGTGGCTTCAGCAACAAAGCCGTTTGCCATTTTGAGAAGTACTAGTACAACTCCTTGAGAAGCCGGTGGAGATGCCCTCGAGGAGCAGTGCCAAACGGACCTTACCTGCAAATTGTAGCTCGGACAATCATGCCTGGCAATGGTGGGGGCGCATCATCAAAGTACCAAACGGCCACAAGTCGGAAACGGCGCGGGTCGCGAGAGGCCGTACCGCTCGACCAATCGAATCCGGACGAAATGCACAGTTCGGGATCCAATGTTCTGCTCTGTCCATCATCACATCACAGCCTCACAGGCGGCATTTCCGCGGCACGTTCGACATTCACGACCGTATGGGCCTGAAAAGGCCACTCTATGGAGGCCCGTTGCAGAGCTACGTGGCCGTCGTAGCTTATAAGGCCGTCGTAGCTATGTAAGCCCAACTCCTACTCGAGCGCTAGTGGGTCAGTCACCAGTGGAGGCGGCGGTCGAGCAGTCCCAGCGAAGCTGCAAGCCGCCATGGACAAAGATGCGACCGTCGGAAACTCGCGCGCTGCCGAGACATTCGATCCGGTGAGTTCATCTGCCCCTGACCACAACCGAACCTCCCTCCTCCGATTTTTCTTTCCGCTGAAATTCAGGTTCTGCTGGGAGCTGTAACCTATTTTTGGGGGATTTGAGCAGGACCTGATTCACGCCATCTTCAAGCTGGTGTGGAGGCGGCGGGCGGAGAAGGGTGCCGGTGGCAACGAGGACATCGACGTCGAGGTGATTCATGGGTCCAGCCGAAACCTAGGTGTTCAGAAATTTTTCTGGACCGCCCATTTCCCCCTCTTCTACTGACGAGCGTGCTTTTGTTTTCTTGCAGCCTGCTCCGGAGACCTCGAGGAGAAACAGGAGTACAACTGGTAAGTGAGTCTTTTATTTTCCTTTTTCTTTTACTAGTGGCAAGGATTTGTTACATTATGAGGACACTTGTCGAACATTAGGATAAAAGGATGAAATAGCTTGTAGAAAGCATGTGTTGGTCTTTAGTGCAGTCAAATGGCATCTGTTTGCACAGAAACCCATTAGCCAATGTTCCCCAGCCCCCACCTTCTTGCGTAGACTAATAGACTGTTAAGACTACAAAGCAAAATTGGCGCTTAAATTTTTGTTGCCTACATAGGGATGTGCATACATATTATCGCATTAGCAATCAGTAATATGTGTCCACTAGACAAATTCAGTTAAAAGTTCTTTCTGAATCTGTTCTAACCTCTTTTCTTTCTTTCTGTACAGTTTTTTTTAACTCTATTTTAATATATTTAACACAGTAGGGGCCTCCCCTACTGTATTTACCTCCAAAAAAAAAAGGTTCCCAGGTACCATGCTAAAACTGGCTTTTAACTTTGGGATATTTCTGTCTTTGTTATGGCTGTCTTAGTGGCTTAGTTCTGGTAGTAACTTGGGGGTAAGAGTATCATTAAGATAAAAACTTTGGTGAACAGGTGGTTTTCTTAATGAAAACAGTGGGGCTGAATTTCTGTTTTTTCAAGGGATCAAGCATTAGCACTGGAAATGGCTTCTAGTGAATGCATGCCTTAGTCTTTGGTGCAGTCGAATGGCATCAGTGGAAACCCAGCCAGTGGTTCACGACTATCTAATGTGCCCTCTACTCCCCTTACATAAACTTAACGCAAATACTGAGCAAAACAAAATTGGTGCTTAAACTTTTATCTGGCTACATAGAGATGTGCATATTGCACACTCCCTCCATTTCAAAATGTAAGGCGTATTTTGTTTCATTAGGACAACCCTTTGACCAATAATTACTCTATTAGTAAGCAGCTTTTGTGACACAAAATTGATGTTATTAGACTCTTATTGAAAACTGAAAAGTACTTTCTTATGAATATGAGTTTGTATAATATAAATGATATGTTAAGATGTTCAAAGTCTTGTCCCAATGAACCAAAACACGCCGTACATTTTAAAATGGAGGGAGTACCTATTATAGCATTGAGAACAAGTAACATTTGACATTAAAAAAACAGTAATAAATGTCTACCAGATGAAATTTGTGGTTGAAATTATTCAAGGGGGCTGCACAGATCCATTTCTAGCTGGTTTCAGTATAGCAAGGCAGGCACTTAACAGGTTTTATGATATATTCAATGATTACAGATTAGTAGTTATAGCAGTAAACACTTATCTTGGTCACCTAGCACCTAGAAGTTATTTCAGCTTAGCACCTGTTTTCTGTTCAAGTAGATGGCTTCAGTGTTCTGACTTTTGAGTGTAAGCTTTATTGCTAAAGGAGAGATAATATCATCTTATTTGGCAATAACTATATGAAATGGCTAAAACAATTTGATCTTGTTCGTTATGTATTGATCTGAATAATCACACCTACATGCCTCAAGTGTTCGAGGCTGTCTGAGCAAACTAAACTACTGACACGTAAGTTATGTATTGATGCCTCATTAGTGTTTTTTTAATCTTCTGGTTTCTGTCTAGATTGGAACTAGACAGTGAAAGGTTCCCAGGTATGATGTTAAAACCTGCTTTAAACTTTAGATCTTTCCATCTTTGTTATGGCTGATTTAGTGGCTTAGTTCTGGTACTAGCTTGGGATAAGAGTGTCACTAAGACAAAAAAAGAAAATTAAGTGAACAGATGGTTTTCATTATTGAAAAGTCGGACTGGATTTTTTTTTTGTAAGGGATCAAGCATTAGCACTGGAAAGAGCTCGAAAGCTGTATTTGATTCGATTACTTTCGCCCTTATGGTTCAGCTGGACACCACACCATACAGTTGAAAGTAACTTTGCTGCAACCTTATTGTGTATTGCTCATGATATGCTGACATGATGTGTTCACCTGACAGCCAATGCAAGCGCGCTTAAAGTCAGCTGTGAACTTCTGCGCATATTCGTTACAGGTTTGCACCTCTGAAAAATGCTGCGTAACCTCACGCTAGCATGTAGCAGCAGCAATTCCATTTCTGTAATTTTAACTCAGGAATTTCTCGTGCAGAGGCTATTCAACGTTCTGCTTTTATCGCTGAAGCGGAGGACGCTACTGTTATCGAACCCACCCATCTAGAGCGTGTATTGCCGCAACTGCTCTTGGACTTTTGAGGTACCCCCATAGGGCTTTCGAATCCATTTATTCGAGCAGACGTCTGGCATAGAAGGATAGAGATTCCTAATTGACATTAGTGACATGAGTTTTTCAACTTCTGCTACATCCAGTAACTAAGAACATTAAGCAATCGGAACAAACAAGTAAACAGATATGGCAAGCCCAACTTTATTCGACATAAACCTGAAACCATCCTAACTTACCGTTTCTTCGTGTGCCAAAGTTCGTCTTCATTTTATTTCAGAGCCTTTGTGCTAGCCGACTCTGACCACCCGGCACCTACGCTTCAGCAGCTACCGCGATCAGGGGCTCGCGACCCGCGCGCGCCGCGGACGGAGAGCTAGAGAGCTACTAGCAGCTGGGCACGGGCACCTTGCAGGCGGTGAACACCCTCCGCTTGTGTCTGGTGTCGACGAGGCGCTTCAGGTTGGCGTCGTCCTTATACCGGCAAAGGCAGTTGGGCCCGTGGGACTTGAGCCTGGCGCAGCAGGCGGGCGTCGGGGGAACCCTTCCCCGTGAACGCGCTCGCACACGGGCTCAGCTGCATCACGTCGCACGGCGCCAGCGCCGAGAAGTCGGCCGCGGCGCGGCTGGCGAGGAGGCTCACCACCACCGCGACGAGGAGGAAGACGGCCGGCCTCATCCCGACGATCGCAGGGGGGGGTTTTCGCTGGGACTGGGGACTGGGGAGGCCACGAGAAGTCGTCAGGAGCTGCAG
>NC_028456.1:19092974-19113296 GCF_000263155.2 Setaria italica
CAACAGACCGATCAGACAAACCAAGACGAGATTAATCGTCAAAAACTCAGAGAGCCATGCATCCTCATTTTCTTAACGATCACGCAATGGACGAGTGGGTGGTCCATTCCATAGGCACAACCGGTGGCAAAGTCCCTCTAATTTAGCCTAGCAAATTTAAGGATCGGGCTTCACGAGGGTCGAGCTATAATAGTATATAATTTTGAACTAAAAATAAATAAGGCTAAGTTGGATAATAATATATGATTTTGAACTAAAAATATATAAAAATATATAGAGTTGAGTTGTATTGTGAAGGAGGCATGAGGGCCATGATCTATTACCACCCCTAGTCAATTCATAGGCTTCTTGGCGGAGGAAAAGGTAATGCTACTCTTCCTTTCTTTCTGGACAATTAACTTGCATCATTTGAATTACCAAAGTTTCTGTCTGAATCCATGTGTTCATGGATTGCGTTGTTTGCCCCTCGCAGTGGCGGACATTCTGCTGTGGAAGGACAGGAACTTATCTGCAGGTGTGCTCCTCGGGGCCACGTTGATCTGGTACCTGTTAGAAGTGGTTGAATACAACGTAATCCCGCTCCTTTCCCAGATTGTCATCTTGGCCATGCTCGTGGTCTTCATTTGGTCGAATGCCACGCCGCTCTTGAACATGTATGTCTTTGTTTCTTCTGGAGGTTTATCGAAATTCAAATGTGACACAAAGGCACGAGAAGCAATTCTCAACTAACCAAATTTTCATAGCAGACCCCCTCCAAGAATCCCAGAAGTCATCGTCTCTGAGCATGCCTTCCGACATATAGCACAGACCATCCATTACAAACTGGCATACACTGCTGCTGCTCTTTATGACATTGCATGTGGAAAGGATCTGAAGAAATTCCTCTTGGTACATAACAATCAATAACTCTCCTACCTTCATAACAAAAACCATGTCACAGTTTTTCCAGTGTCAAGATATATGCCAAGATCCACGTGTGATATTTTTGAATTTATATTTTTCATCACTTTTATAGTGTTTTTGGGCAATTTACAACACTTTAACCTTAGACTAACAATATGCTGTTTCAAATATTAAGGTGATCTTTTCACTGCTAATATTGTCTGAGATTGGAAGTTCTTACAGCTTCACAAGTCTACTATATCTCGGTGAGTACCGCGGTAATTTTAAACAAGATGAACACACAAAGATCATACAAACCAATTGCTATAATACATTTAACAATCTGAACAACTTACTTCCGCAGGATTTTTGTGTGCTCACACTTTGCCAGCATTGTACCAAAGATATGAGACAGAGGTGGACCATCTAGCTGCAAGAGGTAGTGAAGACATCAAGAGGTTCTATAAGAGGATTGATTCCAATTTGCTCAACAAAATAGCAAGAGGCCCTGTCAAGTCAAAACCTATATAAGATATACTCCCTGAAGATACATCAATAATTCCCTCGAAAGGGAATGACCTATCATTTGATTGCTTCCAGCGAAAATGGTCCTATTGTAATTTGTACAAAGGTGCGTGAACCAGAAAAGCAAGAAGTAGCTTCAACTGAGCCTGGAGAATTCAGACTGTCAACATTCAAATGTACCTATCAATGCATGGATACAAGCATATTTTCAAGACTTCACAATCAATATGAAATGAACTATAATGTTGTAATCTCAACAAAGCAGATCATTAATAAGAATTGAGTGGTGTTTTCTCTTTCAACTCTGACGCCATGGGTTTGTATAAGTACAGCACATGAAAAAAGAGCATCCAATATGGACTCAGCAAGACAAATAGCTAAGATTGCCTAATCGTCTAGGGAAAAAAGGAATATAAACATGATTACATGACATTCATCATTCATTGTCTTCTAACATGTGAAACGCTAGTGTTATGTGTTTTACTCTTCATTCTTGGTATATGCTGTGGGATATACTGGAAAAAAAATTATTGGCTACAAGACACTAGGCGGGGCTCTGCAGCAAAGAAACTAGTGTCCTACAGCATAGAAAATGCATTTCAATGTCCTACATCTAAGGATCAGTGTCCTGTTGCTAATTTTTCCATTTAACTAACATACACGAGGAATTCTCGAGGCATCAAACATTGCATGATTTATTTGCAAAGATCCATTTGTACCTTAAATGTTTGTGTACCGTGGAGAGTCAACTTGAATCTGGAATATGACCATGTCTAAAACATCAGAGACCTTGGCTTTTCCTTAATTCAGTAGATGAAATATCCATGCGAAATTTTTCCTCTGGTATGGAAATGAACATGTCGCTCAGCTCTTCTGGAATGACTAAATCCTCAAGGGCCTTCGAAACAAAACAAGTAGTGTATATTGTTTCAGATGATCCCTCTCCCACTTCCTTCTCCCCACACCCAAAAAAAAGTGTGTAAAGAAAACATCAAGTTGAATTTATACCTTGAAAACTCCTTCAATCATTCGACCACCAACAAGAAAAATGGTACCTGTGCTTTTACATTCGAGAAGTATCTCCAGCATTCTATTGTAATCTCCTCCATAATACTTGGGCTGCAATGAATAAACTTCATTCAGTATCAACAACAAAATATCCAATTGTCAATTTCACTTACACAGTAACGAGTAAACTCTGTCACTGAAGGTAATACCACAATTTATGCTCAAAAGTAAGTACAAAGTGTGCTGATAAGAAACTAAAAAGATGAAAGAAACTGCAAATTGCTACTCGAACATTGGGTATTTGGGTTGCATATTATTTTCTAATAAACATAAAATCATTGAATCCAAAACCTAAAACATCCTTTCAGAAAGGAAACAAACTAAACTGGTAGGTAGTTTTATCATAACTGTCGAACTTCTTACATTAACAAGTCTAGCTGCAGTGTCTGCACCAATTATAAAAGCACTTCCTGGGAAAAGCTCCGCTTTCTTATAGAAGTATGGTTGGTTAGATATTATCACATTCTTCCCTGTAACAGAAAGAGAACAACAGGGTGAGTTTCCCCCAGCAAATTCCATCCATGTTAAGTTCTGAAAAAGAGCAGCTTGAACCTCAAAAGCAGTAAATAATCGGTGAGCAATTAAACAGACTTTCAGCAACCAACAATTGGTTGCCCAGGTTGTCAATCACTATTTTATCCTCCCTTTGGTTTTAAATATACGACGTTTAGGACAAGCTAACTAGATAACAAAATGAACTAACTAACTTGTCTTAAATGTCATATATTTAAAAACGAAGGGAGTACAATGGTAATATAAACAAAAACTTAGGAAAAACACTACTGGACACTTATGTAAAGAGCTCCCGCGAAATCATTTTTAGGCCTTGTTTGTTTGAGCTTTAACTTTCCAAGCTTTCCAGAAAGCTGGCTTTTGGCTTTTACTCCCTGGAAGGGTGGCTTTCCGAAAGCTAACACCGTTTGGCAACCTAGCTTTTGGAATGGAGGGATGGAGTGTCTGTTCTGTGGGGTCCCCATGTCAGACTTTTCTTCAACCTTGGATGCCGGTCGGATTTGACGGCGGGCGAGATTTGGCTGGGAGGAGGGGTGCTGCACCGACGGGGGAGATTTGGAGTGGAGGAGCTCCCCTGCAGCGGCTTCCCGAGCCTGCCGAATCTAGGCTCCTTGGCGGCAGGCGGAGGTGAGGCTGGGGGAGACGCCGAAGGGGACGGCGAGCGAGGCGAGCGGCACGGCGAGGGGGGCTGCGGCGGCGGCGGCGGCTCGGAGGAGAGGCTGAGGCACTGGAGTAGGAGGCGGCGGCGGGGCAGGGCGGGTCGCGGCAGGGTGGGACGGGGCGGGTCGGCGGCGAGGCAGTGGCAGGGCGGGGCAGGGTCGGCGGCGAGGTGGCGCCAGCGGCAGCACGAGACGGAGATGGAGCTGAGGAAAGACGTTGAAAGCTGCGGAAAGCTCACATTTCCCTGCTTCTGGGCTTTCCATGTAATCATAGTTTTTGTGGGCTTTTGGCTTTCGAAAAGCTCAGCCCAGAAGCTGGCCGTTTGTTTGAGCTTTCGGCTTCTTAGGGTGGAAAACTGCTGGAAAACCCAAACAAACAGGCCCGCAACCCACCTGAATGAATGGTAAACAAGACTCCAGTTCTCTGTAACCACAAACTGAACCACATTTGGCATGGCAATCCGATCAGAGTCCTAGGGTTATTGCAAAATCGAAGTCATGGCACATAATTGTACATGATGCTGGGCCATACCTGCTTTTCTAAATTGCTCAACACGCCTCTTAATTTCTGCAATAGATAGTGGAGGTTTATCGGCATTGATTGCTGATATCTCAAAGAATGGAAGCCCATCATCATACATGCTACAACAAGTGGATCCATTAAAAATATCAGGCAATTTACTCTTTCTTCTAAGATAAAACAAGGAAAAAAACAGAAGTGGACGATCCAATATCTTGGGTACAAAAACAGCTATATGGAAATAGTGTTGTGGAGCCACATGCCAATTGTCAAAACATAGCAAACCTTCTCTTGACAAGTAATTTTCTGTGACAAATCATTTTCACATTTCCACTTTGCCATTTTTGGTTTTTGTTTTCCCTTGCTAGTCTTTAACATGCCCAAATCCAAAAGTAGAAATGTTTCTATTTATTCACAGCTTCTCCAGGAGTAAATCAAACCTTGATGCAACTTCCAACAGCTTAAGGTGGCCCTCATGCAAGGGGTTGAATGAACCAGGTAGAATTACTTTCCTATTGAAGTTCGTTTCCACTGGAGCTACATTAAAGAAGAACAGTGTTCAGAGATGGAAGAGTTGTAGAAACAATAGAACTAACAACGACCAAGGACACTATGATTCAAGAATGAAAATGGAAGAAATTCTAGAATGAAAAACATAGCAACTCCAAGTGCTAAAATATACCGGGAAAGTGATAGACTTTCATGCAAACTTGCCCATCAATGACTTGTTGGAGCTCTTGATCTTCATCAAATTGTTCCGTGCTTTCTTCTGGAAGTTCAGGTTCTTAAATGCCTGACTGAATAGTTGCAGATACTCTGCAGGTATCTGCTATTGCCTACAATGCGTACTCTTAAAAATGAGTGCTACCTCCGAGAATGCCAATTATCATAAGATTGGCCAATCCTGACATGATCAGGATTGGTTGCTTATATTTGTTGGTTACAAACTTATGATGTTCAACTTGATCAATATTACCAATGAGAACATATCATCTAGTGAGGTGCAACAAACCTTAAGCAAAAAACAGCTTGAAACCTCGTCTTCTTCCTCTCTGCTCCGTAAACCCTGGGAAGAAAGATTACGGTAGCATGAGGCAACACAATTTAATAAATAATAGTGGATTGCTGCTATTTTCTATTCTGCTAACAAGTTCTAAAAAGACTAAGAAGTAGCGTCAATTTATTAAAGTGTAAGAAGGAACAACAGTGTTTGTACAGTTGTACCTTTGACAAGGTAACATGTGATGTCCTGAGGCAATTGTGAGTCCACGTTGACACATAAAACCTATTTCAAAACGAGAACCAAATGTCATTTAGTGGACACTCAAGAAAGAGGATTAACAAACTTATAGATGTTATCATAACAGCAAAAAGATGAAGACCCCCCCCCCCCCCCCCTGATTCCTCGAAAGATGAGAATTTTGTGCCATACATCATGTGCTCAGGCTCCTATGGTCGTATCGTATCACAATTCACATGCTAAGTCGAGATTCTAGCACGACCACTGCTCTAACTTGGTGAAGTGGGCTAGTTGCAAGGCATACCTGTGGTCACCATGTTTTGGACGTGAGCTTGCCAGTGACCCTGTAAATCCAACACCCATAACTTGCAGACCTATGCATACCCCCAATCAATTACTACAAAATTTACAGCAAGGATAGATGATGTTAGGTGCAAATATGCAATTCTGCAAGCTACATATAGTCATGTGCAGAATGATCAAGTATTGCGAAGTAAAGTAAGGGCCTGTTTGGATGCAGGTGCTAAAGTTTAGCACCCGTCACATCGGATATTTGGATACTAATTAGGAGTATTAAATATAGGCTAATTACAAAACTAATTGCACAGATGGAGTCTAATTTGCGAGATGAATCTATTAAATCTAATTAGTCCATGATTTGATAATGTGGTGCTACAGTAACCATTTGCTAATGATAGATTAATTAGGTTTAATAGATTCATCTTGCAAATTAGACTCCATCTGTGCAATTAGTTTTGTAATTAGCTCATGTTTAGTCCTTCTACTTAACATTCGAACATCCGATGTGACACTGCTAAAGTTTAGCACGTAGTATCCAAACACCTCTTAAGTCACACAGACCTGGCCCAGAAAGCTTGAGTGCTCGGTTGTACGCGGCCAGTGACATGTCCTCTGCAGCCTGCTTGCTGGTGAGGGGGTGTTTGTTTCTGTAGTCCCTCCTAAAATTTCTGTCACATCGAATGTTTAGATACTAATTAGGAGTATTAAATATAGACTAATTACAAAACCAATTGCACAGATGAAGACTAATTTGCGAGACGAATCTATTAAGCCTAATTAGTTCATGATTTGACAATGTGATGCTACAGTAAACATGTGCTAATGATGGATTAATTAGGCTTAATAGATTCGTCTCGTGAATTAGCCTCCATCTGTGTAATTAGTTTTATAATTAGCTCATATTTAGTCCTCTTATTTAGCCTCCGAATATTCGATGTGACATAAATTTTAGAAGATCCTGTAGATCTAAACACCCCTGAATCGCAAGGGTATCTGACCATCAAAGCACGGTCAGTGCAAACAGTACCGTCAGGCGTCAGCAATAAGCCAATAACATCTGAGGCCTTGTTTAGTTGGCCAAATTGGGAGGTGCCAAATTACTGTGCTGGCACTGTAGCACACTATAGCGTTTCGTTTGTATTTGTGAATTATTGTTCAAATATTGACTAATTAGGCTCAAAAGATTCGTCTCGCAAAGTACAACAAAACTGTGCAATTAGTTTTTAATTTCATCTACATTTAGTACTCCATGCATGTACCGCAAGTTTGATGTGATGAGGAATCTTCTTTTTGCATAGTGCTAAAGTTGGGAGTTAGGGGTGAAGTAAACAAGGGGTGAGTAGTTGTTTGACTGTAGGTTCGCAAGTGGACGCGCAGAGTGTTTCGGGAGTGCCGATTCCGTTACCTTGCCAAGGAGCTGCGCCATGGAGGCCCTGGAGTAGGGCACGACGACCTCGAGGATGGTGCCCGACGCGCCGCGCACGGACAGGAGCCAGCCGAGCGCTTGCGCCGAATGGGGGTGCCGGGCAGTTGGGAATATGGCCGATTTGACGGGAAAATTACAGCGCGCGGGGCCCGGGAGATGCTGGTACGGATACCTGAGATGCGCCGCCGGCGAGGTAGGATCCGTTTGGTTGTCTAGAGGAGTCACCAGCTTACGTGGCTCCCCAGAGTCAAGCCCATTGTATACAGGAGCATGGTGTTTGGTTGCCTGCTCGCACGGGCCAGGCTCTCCCGAGAAGCTGTTTGTTTGCTCGGATAAGGATGGGTTGCATGAGATGAAAATATATAAATAATCATCGTAATGACATTTATTACGGGGAAACTATTATCTCATAGCTCTTAGTTTATCTTATTACTACTTAATATTAATCAAAATATGTTAATATCATTTAATATGTGCTAATAATGTATTAATAACATCTTTAGATGGCTAATACCTACACCACGCGAGCCTGGTCCGGCAGATACGGCCGATTTCCTTGCACCAGCAGAGCCTGACTACGGAGGAAATCTTGCACGATCGGAGTCTGACCGAGCAGATACGCAAACCTAATAAATAGAAAATCTTGCATCGGCAGAGTCTGACTGAGGGCTGGCAACCAAACGCCCCGTTAGATGATCGCCTGGGAGCGAAAGGAGTGGATGGCCTCCACCACCGCGCGGACCCAGCTCTCCATCGCGATCCCGGTGGACGCAGTTGGCTTGGGCGAGCTGCTACGGGACGAGACGACGCGGGGATTTTGTCCGGTTCCCCTCCTGTTTTTTTTTTTTGAAGGAAGAGTTCCCTCCTGTAGATGTAGAAAAAAAAACTCTTCTGTGGGCCGGATCCCTCAGAACCCGTTTACGCAACGGCCTACGCAACCGACCCCAGGTGGTCAGGCCCACAGCCCAATGACGGTTCCCGCACGTTCCGCCCTGGCCCGCAACTACTCCACCGAACCCTTCAAAGCCCACGTAGGGGTCTCGAAACCGCAACAATCGCAGTTCGCAGACCGCATTGCTGGCTGAATCGCCTTCGCACCGCCACAGCCTTCCGTCGTCCTCTCCGACATCGACTCGCACCGACCACTAGCGGCGCCACCTCCTCCTCAGCCCCAGCCATGGCCGGCGGCGACGGTGAGGCGGCGGCCCTAAACCCCCGTCTCCTCCACGAACGCCCTCGTACACCTCTCGCGTTGACGTCGTTCCCCTCTCTTCTACCCCGCAGGCGATCGCCACCGCGCGCCGAAGCGGCACAAGTCCTCGGCCCCGTCGAAGGCGGCCCTGGTGGACGAGAGCGCCGAGTTCGACTACGCCGATGACTTCGACGACGATGCCCTTGACGGTACCCACCGCGCGCTTGATCCCCTCCTAAATCCGCGAACCATCCCCAAATCTGTGGGGTTTCTTCTGAACTTCTGATCGATTTGAGGGATTTGGGGGTGGATGTCTTTGTTCTATTGCAGCGAATACGGAGGTGAAGAAGAGGGATTTCACGAAGCTCGAGTTGAAGCCGGATCACGCGAACCGGCCCCTCTGGGCGTGCGCGGACGGACGCATCTTCCTCGAGACCTTCTCGCCGCTCTACAAGCAGGCATACGATTTCCTTATCGCTATTGCTGAACCTGTGTGCAGGTCCGCTTTAATCAGTTCCATACTTGAATACCACCAGCTGCACCTTTAAATCAGAGTTGTCATGGCTGTACCCAGATGGCTCACAACCTGAATTGGAGCCGTTGATTTCTCCATGGAGTTCTGATAGCATGAATTAGGGCTGCAGTAAGATGTCCGTGCTTTGGATAGGATTGGTCTGGTAAATCCAGAACACATTGTTAACACACTAGCCGCAAGTCTGTCTTTGGATGTCTTGGACCAGGAGATGAATTTTGAATATTTACAAGACAGGATTTCTTGACTTGCAATTTTGCATTCCATTCAAAACCCGACATAAGAGTCAACATGATGTCATTTGAAGGAATTTGTGTGAAATTGGTTGGAGGGATACATATGCTAAGAATTGGGAGGGAGAAAGACAGTGGTGCTTGCTCAATTTAATTAAGCATGGTTACATGGATCTTTAGGTTTTAAGGCTATGCTGAATGTAGCTATGGCATTTTCCAGAGTTTTGTTGCTTCTGGTGCTATTTGTTCGTGAGTGGATTTGGAACAAACAAATATTATTTGAACACTATCTAAACTTACCAAAGTTATGCGAGATGTTTACCCTTGTTTCCTAGGTAATAAATACTAGGACTTGCTTAGTTTTGAGGATTGAATGGTGTATTAGAGATATCCTGAGCTTGTTACTTCAAAGAAACAGCAAGTCAGCAACAATAGTAAGCTAAATTGTAACTGTATCTGAGCTACCATGGTGCTCTGGATATTGAAATGAATATATGTGTTAAATGCTTGAATATATTCAATGAAGGTTTCCAACTTTTCTTTCTGAAAATTCAACCTTTTTTTTGTTGTGCAGGCCAGAATCTATGCATGAGTACAATCTAACTCCCCACTCATTGTATGCTGCGGTCTCAGTAGGACTTGAGACAAGCACTATTATTAGTGTCTTGAGTAAACTCTCTAAGACTAAGTTGCCTCGTGAAATAATTGACTTCATCCACGGATCAACTGCTAACTACGGCAAAGTGAAGCTTGTCTTGAAGAAGAATCGATATTTTGTTGAGTCTCCATTTCCTGAGGTCATATCACTTGACCTTTGTATAAAGAATTCTGATAGCTCTATCGCTTTTCTTTGTTGAGGGAACTGTGGCATCTCTTGTGCAGGTATTGAGTAACCTCCTGAACGATGATGTTATATCAAAAGCTAGGATATCTCCTGAGGTATTATTTACTTTGGATGTATAATATCAAGCTGAAGTTAGTGTCAGGTAGAGGAGAATTTGCACACTGTGGAAATGTCAATTTTGTTCATGTCATCAGTTTTTTTGTTTTCTTTCTGGTTTTGAGTATATTGGTTCTCAACTTATTGGGTGTGTAATCATATTGGACATTTGAAACCATTGCAGCTTAGGAAAAGTTTGTTACCTACCTCACTAGCCTTTGTGTGATAAAAGTTGTTTTCCTGCTAATTTGTCTACATTAAACCAGCTATCCATTTAACTTAGTTGTTTGCTTCTCAACGTCGTATGAATCTATTCTAATTTTCCTTCAGGATTCCCTTGGTGCATCTTCATTTACTATTAGCAAAACATCTGGACAAGCTAGTGGCCATGAAGAGTTGTTAAATGGAATGGACTTGGCTGCTGCAACTGAAGACAAGGAAACACATTCTTTTGAGATTGATCCCTCTCAGGTATTTTTTCATTTCTACTGAAGGTTGGGAACCACTAAAGTTATTGAGGGACTGATGTTCCATTTATCTCACACAGGTTGAGAACGTCAAGCAACGGTGCTTGCCAAATGCATTGAACTACCCCATGCTGGAGGAGTATGATTTCAGAAATGACACTGTAAGCTTGTCTTTTCTCAGGGAACAGCTAATGCATATTGTTTTTCTGTTCTTTTTTCATCGATAGACAATGATCATAATACTGAAAAGTTTAGACCAAAAGGATGGGATAAATTGCAAACCGCAGTACCTCTTGTTGGAGAATGCAAAAATTGGGGTTGGCCCAGGTCAAAGGAATGTGATAGATGCACATATGCATCAAAGAAAATAAGTCAAATGAAAGGGTAGGAGAAATTTCAAACCACCTTAGCTCTACGTCAAATAATACAAGGGTCAAGGGGTGGGATTGATCCCTGCTAATGGAATGTAGATGAACTTGCATCAATAGAAAACGTTACTCCCTCTGGTCATAGAAAAGTGGCAATTTTGGACATGAACATAATCTTGGAAACACTACTTTTACTACTGAATTTTATTGTGATATGATTTAGAATCTAATGAAGTTATAATATGTGAAAGTATTTTTAACACAAAGCTGCTCATGGATCTAAAGTTTAACTTAGTTCCTCTTCAATTTTAATTGTAGGTAAACCCAGATTTGGACATGGAGCTAAAGCCGCAAGCACGACCCAGGCCATATCAAGAAAAGAGTCTCAGCAAGATGTTTGGAAACGGTAAGTTCATCATGTAAAGCTTATGTAAAATTGAGTTTCAAACAGTTGGTACTCTGTTAGAGAGCTATTGATGGCCACGAAGTTTGGGCTGAAGAATTTCCCAGTGATTAGCATCGAAAGCCCAGTATTGGTCTCTTATCCGATTGCACATCCTGATTTGCAGCCAGGTCCGAAATGAAAGTAAATGTGCCTTCTCTGTGCAATGGTCTTGCAATGCCTTGTTTAATAAGGTGTCCAGTATTGTTTAATGTTGCGAATACTAAGTGAAGATGTTGCAAATTTTTAACTGATAGCAAAATATGTGTTTACTCAGGATGTAAACCAAATTCTCCTTGCTCTTTTTAGCTAGTGATTTTGTTCCCTTGGGTCATTTATTAATCTTTCCATTGTAGAAGTTTTTGGCTTTTGCATGGAGTAAACAATTTGTGATACTTGTATGCAGTGAATGCTAGCTTTTCTAATTTGATTTAATTTGTAATTATGCAGGACGAGCAAGGTCAGGCATTATTGTGCTACCTTGTGGTGCTGGCAAATCCTTGGTTGGTGTATCTGCAGCCTGCCGTATTAAGAAAAGTTGTCTATGTTTGGCCACAAATGCTGTCTCCGTAGATCAATGGGCATTTCAATTCAAGCTTTGGTCAACTATAAAAGATGACCACATTAGTCGTTTTACATCTGATAACAAGGAGAAATTTAGAGGGATGGCAGGTGTGGTTGTGACTACATATAACATGGTTGCATTTGGTGGTAAACGGTCTGAAGACTCAGAGAAGATTATTGAAGAAATCCGAAACAGAGAGTGGGGCTTGCTTCTAATGGATGAGGTGGGCTGGTCTATTATAATCTGATCATTGGGGTTTTATTCTTCCATGTCTTAATAAAGTATAATGCAGTGTCACTTTTGTCTCCTTTTCTTGTGTATCTATTCAGGTTCACGTTGTCCCTGCACATATGTTTAGAAAAGTCATCAGCATCACTAAATCTCACTGCAAGCTTGGTCTTACTGGTACGTCTCCATCATATAATCCTGCATGGTTTCACTGTTTGCTTTTATGACGTATCATAAACTCATTATATTAAAATTATCACAGCTACCCTTGTGAGAGAGGACGAACGCATTACCGATTTGAATTTTCTAATTGGACCAAAACTGTATGAAGCGAATTGGTTGGATTTAGTGAAAGGTGGATTTATTGCAAATGTGCAGTGTGCAGAAGTATGGTGTCCCATGACCAAAGAGTTCTTTGCTGAATATTTGAAGAAGGAAAATTCAAAGAAGAAGCAGGTGAACCCATATTGAAGTTTGTCATAGGTTCCTGCAGAGAATTTATATAAGTTTTTGTCCTTCCAGATTGCAAATTCATGTATTCCAGTTTCCACTATTGCTTTATTTTATTCCCATTGTACCTTTCCCTCTATGCAATAGTCGACTTCATTTGTTTCCTTTAGCTATTCACCTCCAACAAGACATACCACTCTTATACTTTTGACAACAGTACATATATGAATTTTCATTGATTGGAATTCCATTTTCTTTAATTTCATTCTCGTCTTCCTGGAAGCTAACTTATGTTTTGAGGATCACATCTTACTGCCCTTACATGCCAGGTACTTTATGTCATGAATCCAAACAAGTTCAGGGCTTGTGAGTTCCTGATTCGATTCCATGAGCAACAACGTGGAGACAAGATAATTGTGTTTGCTGACAATCTATTTGCACTAACAGCTTATGCAATGAAACTCCGCAAGCCAATGATTTATGGTGCCACAAGGTGACTTTACATTTATGCAGATGTTACCTAGTTTCCTCTAGTTTGCGCTTATTTATCTTTGAATCACATTCAGCCATGCGGAGAGGACAAGAATTCTCTACCAATTCAAGAACAGTCCAGAAGTCAATACAATTTTCCTTTCAAAGGTGTGATTACTGACTATCTAATATTAAATATGTATTTCAAATCAACTTACTGTCAGCAATGTTGGTGACTATATGCTATTTCCTGTTAGGTTGGTGATAACTCGATTGATATCCCAGAAGCTAATGTTATCATACAAATATCATCTCATGCTGGTTCAAGGCGTCAAGAAGCTCAGCGTCTGGGACGTATTCTCAGGGCAAAGGTACTATTGGACCATTTGTTTCATTTTACATACAAGCTGGCTGTAATTGCTGCACTTGATCCTTTGGCATTCAAAATTATTCTGTGTGGATGTTTCTGTTCCTTTTGACACTCAAAATTATTCTGGACATTTAGAAGTCATCATAAATTACACATTATGGTGAAATTCTTTTAACACAGTAAACTTCAACGTTATAAATTTTGATTGACATCCAACATAACATATTGCTGTTGTGCTGTGGCAAAGCTTGTGACTAAATTGTCACTCCTGCTGACCTTGTATTTGTAGTAGTTGCACATAGGTTGTTTATTTGCACACTATCCTATTTACCAGTGTGGGGCTACCAACCTGGATTTCGGTTTCAGCTTATAGTTATGAGAGTCACTTTGATGTGGCCAATAGATTGGGGATAAAGTGATACATAAATTATTTGGAAGACTTAGATCTAAACTGCAACAGTCCTATAATGAGTATCATGAATTGTGTATTCTCATTAAATCTCTTGTAAATTATTGTGACCTCAGGGTAAGCATCAAGATAGGATGGCTGGAGGAAAAGAAGAATACAATGCTTTTTTCTATTCTCTAGTGTCAACCGACACACAGGTTAGTCTCACTGGATTACTCATTTCCTCATTATTTCCCCCTTTTTTTACTGGAAACACCAGCATGCATATATGTTATGACAGCCCTGTAAATTATCTTCAGTATATCAGGATGACATTCTTTTTTGCTGATGCAGGAGATGTACTACTCAACAAAAAGGCAGCAGTTTCTTATTGACCAGGGATATAGCTTCAAGGTATGGCCTCTGGAGCATTCTTAAGTTGTAAAGAATTATACTGTAATTTGACTCTTACCCATAGTACGTGCAGCTGCCCGCACCTGCTGAGATTGTTCTTTTGGCACATTTTAGTGATGAAATATTGTACTTGCCAGGTTATCACTAGTTTGCCGCCACCTGAAGAAGGACCTAATCTGAGCTATTACACGCTTGATGAACAGCTTGAGCTTCTGGGCAAGGTGGGCATTTCTGTACCCCATTGGTTGTAGGTCATAGTTCCCTTGCTGGTTGTTACTGACTGTGCAGATGCCCCATTCATCACTTCCAACAGGTGCTGAATGCAGGGGATGACATGATTGGCGTTGAGCATTTGGAAGAAGACTCTGATGGCAAGGCTCTTCTGAAAGCTCGTCGCTCTGCCGGATCGATGAGTGCCTTTTCTGGAGCCGGTGGAAGGGTTTACTTGGAATACAGGTGCTGCATCTATCCACTCTTCCTCTGTTTTTTTATTTGGTGCCATATCCAACCTCATCTTTAACTGGATGCACATCGCCTGTGTCCTGTTCTTCCAGCACGAAGGGGAAGGGTGCTCCGAAGAAACCCAAGGACCCATCAAAGAGGCATCATCTGTTTAAGAAGCGCTACCAGTAGGATGCCAGAGAAGTTGTGTAGCCTGTTATGCTTTGCTGACAATGACCTGGTTCATGAGAACCTTCTTGCTTGGCATGAAAATGTCGTTGGTTTTAACAGAGAAGCCAGGTTATGCAAAGCTGTCACTTTCTGTTAGGGCAACCGTACTAGCAATTACCCTCGTTTTGAGCAAGGTTTCTGAGCTATTATATCGAGGACAATTTTGGTCTTTGGCTTACGCCTGCTGCTTTCTGTTCGCAAACGAGGATGTATGTCTTCTTGAAAAATGTAAATATTGTGTAAGGCTTGTATGCATATTGAGCTATAAGCACGCTAAAGCTGCAACGCGTCATTAGCGATGCTGAACGACCTGGCACTGGCCTTAATATTTTAACTCCAAAGAAATTTAAATTTTACAATCCTGTGTATGATGCAGTATGGTCAATGGTTACCAGTTCGATGTCTTGTGATTATTGTTCATGAGCATTGCAACGTTTGTTCAATTTTGATGGTGCAACTTTCCTAATATGCTTAATTTCCTTCTTTATGCCCTTAAATAGAAATGAGGCCTGCATATGACATTATTTAAATTCTCAAGATAAACATGTATCAAACGGTTGACTACCGTCCACCCTTGCCCCGTCAAATCCATCAAATAACTGGAATGGCTTCATGTCAGATACACCACCGAACTTTAGGAACAACATTTTGGACGATATCGTCACTTTGGCCGCTATTTTCTATTAGATATAACTAAGAGGTGTATAATAAAGTAATAGTCTAATAAAATTGTTTTCAATACAAAACATATAGTGGAGTAATGTTTATTATACATTTACAGTTTCTGAAGTTTTACAAATCTTTTCCGAGAATCCGTCGAAACGCAAGTTTATCAGCAGATATACATGCGTTCCGCTTATATATACTCCAAAACAAAATTGCAAAGAAGAAAACGGAAATTGCTGACGAGTCTCCCATCCAATTCGCGACCCCGTCGTCTCGTGCAGTCGCAAGCACGAGGCTGTGAGCGAGCCAGCCAAGACGCTCTTCGATTTGCCCTCACTCCAGCCCAGCCAGCCAGCCGCCCAAAAAGCCAGGCGCAAATCACAACCTCGCCTCCTGTCCCCTCCCCTCGCTCCTCGTTCCCCTCTCGCCGCCCGCCCCCGGCCGCGATCGAGGCGGCGCCAATAACCAAGGGCGGGCCTCACCCTCAGCAGTGATAATGTATTCGCCATACTGACATGACACCCTATAATGAAAATGAAAACCCCATTATATTGGCACTAGCCCTTAGGATTCTTTTTCTCCTGTGATGTATCATGTATGCATTCGTCCCAAGTATATTAATTAGAAATTTTTGCAATATCCCCCTTCTTCCCTCATTTTGATTTCATATGGCTATATATTTTAGCTTGTAACATACATCGCATGTTTGTATCCATTTGGTACCACAAATAGCTGGATACACATGAAATGCTTATTTAGCATGCAGGCATGCTAATATTATTGTGACTTGTCTTTAGGTGTATGGTTTCTATGATGAGTGCCAGTGAAAGTATGGGAATGCCAATGCATGTCGGTACTGCACTGATGTTTTTTATTACCGTACGCTTTCAGCAATCATTAATGGATAAGTAAGTTCCTCTGGACAAAGAATTTGCAGATTGTCAGTTCATGTTATTTGGGACAAGTCATACTTAAATTATATGCTGAATTCAGGTCCTCTGTGTTCATGGCGGTCTTTCTCCTGATGTACGCACCATTGATCAGGTTCGTGACTTTTCTTCTGTGGCTTTCTTATAGTTATTATACTCATCGGTCCATAGATGTTTATAGCTTCCATATTTCCTGTCTTGTAGGTATGCCATACTTAGTGAAAATATGTGAAGTAGAAATATATTTTACTTGGTCTATGAAAGGATGAAATGATTACAACTATTTGAAATTTCCATTGTCACCAATGATGCAAAATTAATGTTTCAGTGCATGTCTGCTAGAACTTTTGAATGAGTGAACATTTTATATATATATATTATTTTCAGTGATTTCTCTGTTCTTTTTTCAGCTGGTTGTGCTAACTTTTTTTACAAAAAATGTTTGCTATATAATTTTCTTCAGTAGTAAGAACAGTTATCATCAATGAACTGGTTGTGCTAATTGTACTGTAAGAATGGTTATCATCAATGAACTGGAAAGTAACTGGCCCTTAGCATTGCTGACTCATTTTTGTGAAGAATGGTAGAGTATCTGATTCTGGGGTTGATTTGGCCTTAGCATTTCTGACTTGTTTTCTGAAGAATAGTAGAGTACATGATTCTGTTGCTTTTTATGAATAAATGTTTCGATGAGATTAAACATTTGATTATCTTTTATCACTAGATACGAACAATTGATCGCAATTGTGAAATTCCCCACGAAGGTCCTTTCTGTGATCTTATGTGGAGTGACCCTGACGAGATAGAGACATGGGCTGTTAGTCCCCGTGGTGCAGGTTGGCTATTCGGATCACGAGTCACAGCAGAGGTGTGCATACAATCTTTCTTGTTATTTTATTATTCCGAATCGCCCTTCTATTCAGTCCTTGTAAATGCCACTTTTTGCTATGCAGTTCAACTTTGTTAACGGTATCGAGCTAGTTTGCCGAGCTCAGCAGCTGGTGCAGGAAGGCTTAAAGTACATGTTTCAGGAGAAGGGCCTTGTGACTGTGAGTTCTTATTCCCACATAGATTGTCACTCGAGATACTGGTAGCATCATATTAGTAGTTTGTATTTTTTTTATTTCAGCATGACTGAATTATTACATTTGAATTGTTTATGATGCTTTATTTGTACTATTTCTTTCCAGGTGTCTGCACCTAATTATTGCTACAGATGTGGCAATGTAGCTTCCATACTAAGCTTTGATGAAAAGATGATATGTTGTTTCGTTTAGAAGAGTTTGCTTGAAGTCTTCTGCATACCTGATTACTCTTGAGTAAATTCATACAATAAGTTCAGCTCAATCTTCAGCATGTTTTATTGTGCATATATACAAGCAGTTTTTGTACATGTGAATGGGCAACAGAAAAGCAACCGGTGTTTCTGGCCAATATTTTTAGATCTTTACTTAGTGAAGTGGTTATACAAGTGAATGTTACGTACATCTAGGTGGGGTCTCTCCTTTGTTCTGCAACTCACCAAGTTTTTGTTAAGACATTTTCTATGCTTGCTAGTGATAGCTGATAGGCAGGGGCTGGAAAATAAGGAATAAATCATAGTCTTTTGAATAGGGGCAGGGTTTCAGTTGGACCGTCAATGAAATAAGCAAATTGTTGTCTTTCTGCATCAACCATGCTTTTTTGGGGAATCAAGCAGACTTTGTGGTTTAGTGGTTCATCAGCAACAGTTATGCATGTGGGTTTGTCTTGGCTGAGGAAGAGGGGTCCAAGTTGCCATGAAAAGGCAAAGTCTGCTCGCTTTTGTCAATAAGTACCAGCAGACCTCTGATTCTTTTTCGCATTAACATCTGATTGCTCCTAGTTTTGCATCACCAATTGTCGTGTATCTTGTTTACGACTGCATGGTGGTTGGCATGTTATGCTCCACTGCGCTTTGCTTAACTTAAACCAAAGTGTAATGAGATGTAGCTGATGCTGATCAATGCTGCATACTTTTCTGTTGCCAGGAAAGAGACGTCAAGTTCTTCACGGAGACAGAGGAGAACAACCAGATGCGAGGCCCAAGGACCGCAGTCCCATATTTCCTCTGACTTCAATTGTACAATTTTAGAAGTCAAATGTTTAAATCTGTAAGGGCTAAAAGATCAACCAGAGGTGTTTGTTGTTGTAGGTTCAGATCATAGTGCAATATGATGCATTTGATTTCTCCATTTTCTTTTAACCACATGTGCAATAGACCATCGGGAGTCATATGTTACTGTATCCCTTCAAGTGACACCGTCAAGTTTTGTTCTTGATTTATTTCACGTGCTATTTATCATCGTGGACCGCGCATGCGTTGCGCAACAGAAATGTTTCTGCTGCCTGTTTATTTTATTTCTGATGTGATATTTTCCTTTTAGTTTGCACTCGCCTAGTAAGATATTTTTCTTGTAAACATCTCGTGTGCGCACTTCCTGGCATATATTTTTGGTTGGATAGCTCCAGGTATTTATTCTGTAATGCAGTTTGATTCTGCGTGATAAACCACTCCTAATCTTATTTGCAAGCGTTTAACGTGAGACACGCGGAACCGAATTCATCACCTGGTTGCGCATGAAAGCAACAATTGCGACGATTGTAAAGTCCCGTTTGATACTCCTGCTAAAGTTTAGCACCTGTCACATCAGGTGTTTGGATGCTAATTAGGAATATTAAACATAGGTTAATTACAAAATTAATTACACAGATGGAGTTTAATTCGCGAGACGAATCTATTAAACCTAATTAGTCCATGATTTGACAATGTGGTGCTACAGTAACCATTTGCTAATGATGGATTAATTAGGCTTAATAGATTTGTCTCGCGAATTAGCATAGAGATTCTGTAATTAGTTTTATAATTAGCTCATATTTAGTCCTCCCAATTAGCATCCAAATATCTAATGTGATACTGCTAAAGTTTAACACCTAATATACAAACGTAAACGTACCTGCCAAGCAGGGCGCGGGTTTGCTGCGCGGCAGCTGCGCGGCAGAGGCCACGAGCAGATCAAGATGCCTGCGCCGCACGGCGGGGGTTACGGGCTTTACGGGCGCACGGCGTGTCGCCCACCTGCCCGCTCTCCAACGGAGCGGAGAAGGCATGCCCTCCGCTGCCTGTCTCCTCCCTCGCCCGCCCACCGGCGCGAACGAATCTCACTTCTCAGTGACCGCACGCGATGCGCACGAACGCCGCCTTGGGGTGGGCACCGAGCCGCGTCACCGGCGCCCGACAGCGATCGCCGTTTGCATCGTCCTCCGGCCGCCGTCTCTTTTTTTTCCCTTGCTCTCGGTTAGATGTACCCGTGATTCGCTGCCCTCCCCGCCCACCCGGGCAGCTTTTGGGTTTGGACGGCGCGCGCCGTGCCGCGGCCTCAGATCGTCGTCGTCCTCACGTGACTGGGGCTCCCCTCGGTTAAACAAAGCTTCGCCGTGCATGTCAGGTGTCAGGTCGTGTCCTGTCTCGTGTGCTCGACTTCTCGTGCGACGGTGCGAGTGCGAGTGCGAGTGCGAGTGCGAGCCCGTGCCCCACGGCAGGTCGAACAACAACAGACTGCTAAATCGGTGGAGCCTGCGGGCATCTTTTGGCAGGCGGAGGCTGTGCTGTGCTTGTTCCTTTTCCCAATTTTCATGATCGTTCAGGTGGCCCGTACTGCCTTTACTCCCCACTTCATTTAATACCGGTAGTGGTCTTTGAACTTTTGTTTGAAAAAAAACGGATTCAAATCTCGCCGTGTCTGTAATAACTCCCTTGAATGCACGTACTCCCTCCATCCCAAATTATAAGTCGCTATGATTTTTTTGATACATTCAGGTTCCGTTTCTTCCACTGACTTAT
>NC_028456.1:19113396-19244864 GCF_000263155.2 Setaria italica
TTTTGTTTTGGTGACAAATGAACAAAAGCCAAAGGCTCCCCCACCATGAACATCTGGTTTGGGCGGCCAGGGGGGGAGGGGGATTGTCCCAGTATACCTGACTAACTGTCAGGTAACTGACTAACTTGACGCTACCTCCTCCGATCCCGAGGCGGCGCCGCGGCGGCGGCGGTAGACGCGCCGGCTGCGGCTGCTAGGATGTCCGGCCTCCACGCGCACGCGGCGACCGCGACCGAGCCGGGGCCCGGTCCTCCTCCCGCCCCATTGCCCGCCTGCCGGCGCCGCCCCGCAGGAACTCCCCGACCTCGGCGTCCGAGAACGACGACGATCCCCCCGGCGCGAGCCGCCGCCGGGGCCGCCGCCTCCACCTGCCGCAGCACCGCCTCGCGACGCGGAGCGGCGCGCGCGCCACGCAGCAGAGCACGGCCACGGGCAGGCACGCGCAGAGCACGCAGCACGCCGCCGCGCACTCCGCCACCGCCGCGCGGCTCCCGGCGGTGGGGTCCGCGGGCGGCGCCGCCGGGGACGCGCCGGGCCCGGGCCCTCCTCCCGGCCGCTTCTTCGCGGGGACCTCGGCCGCCGCCTTCTTCCTTCGCGTCATGCCCCTCCGGCCCTCCGCGCTCGCTTGCTTAGTTGCTTCTCCCTTCCCGACTCCCCGCGGCGGCCGTGGCTTGCTTTGGCTTCCGGCGCGGGGGATTCGCTTCCGAGGCGTGGGGGTCGTGGGAGAGAGGGGCTCTCTCTCTTCGCTCTCTCTGTTGCGCTGCTGTCTGTTGCTTCGCTTTTAAATTAGGAACCCCTGTCATGTAGGCCAGGCTTCCTGTCTGTCACATCATATCTCTCTGGGAGAAGATTTAAATTTCAAGTAAAAAAGATGGATATAAATTTGATTGGAATTAGCCACTCGGCGGCGACGCGGATATGTTCGGTCTCGGCCTTTTGAATTCCGAGCCGAAAGCTCAGAGGGTCCTGGCGGCGCATCCCCGAGTGCCGTCGCCGCCGAAGCGACGCGAGGACGCTAGCGCCAATTCGCCAAGCCCCCGCCGCTCCGTCCAAGCGCCGCCGTCCATCAGCCTTCCCAACCGGCGCCGCTGCCCCTACGCCTTCCCGTCCGGCACCGCTGCCCCTACGCCTCTCCACCTCCTCGGACCTGCAACGGCGCCTCCGGCCTCCGCCTCGGCTGCCACCTCCGCATCCACCACGGCGACGGCACCTCGTCTTCCTCGGCTGGCATATGTGAGTTCTCCTCCTCCCCCTCCCCCTCCCCCCTCCCCCTCTCCTACTGCCTAGGGTTTTTACTCATCTTTCCTGATTCATAGTTCTTGTAGATCGTGTTGAGTTCAAGGCTTTCAGCTCCACAGCTTCAAGATCCACTCCTTGTGCATCTCTTCACTGGATAGTAAGCCTCCCATTCTTTTGATTGCCAAGGACGAATTGCTTGTTCCGAGTTGTATCATGCTTGCTGTAAAATGTCGATTCCCATGTTCATGTGTGATGCATATAATCTGTTGCAAAATTGTTAAAAGACAATATTGCAACATGTGAAATTTTGCATATTTGAACAAACAAAGAAAATGAAAGAATTGGTTTCAGCCAAGGGAGGTAGCAACTAGCAAGTAGAAAAACTTAGTAGAAATCTCACGTTGTTGACATAGTATCTCAATATCAGTAGATGCTCCAACTCAGGTCTACAATCTGCATTGTTTTTGTTCTTACCAATAGATGCTCCAACTCAGGTCGTTGACACAATATCTCAATATCACGCAGCTTCGAGAAGTAGAGATCTCTTTCTTTCTCCATGCTGTCCACAGAAACTTTCAGGTCTGCAATGTTCAATTCAACGAAGGAAGTAGAGATATCAACAACTACAATTAATTCAACATCACTACTGTTGTTTTGAAGTACTAGTTCATGTGATGACTCGATTAAAGGTCACATCTGTCAGTATAAAGAGATCAAGTACTGTATCTAGCTGCATGCTTGTTGACTGTATTGCACATGCTGCAGCACTAAACAACTACTGTTTGAATCATGCTGCCAATCTGAAATAACTACCGCTCCTGTGCTAATATGCTAATCTGAAATAACTACTGCTCCTGTGAAATAACTATTTTCCTTGCATGGTTTACTGAAGATGGAAGTATCAGGGTAGCTGATTTCTTCTGTGCTTGAATCATGCTGCCAATCTGAAACAACTACTGCTCATGACAAGGTAGCAATGGGAATAACTAAATGCAATATGTTTCTTGCAGTGATGGTGATATTCTTAAACTAGCGGTCACATTACTCATAGTAGGTAATTAAAAGTGCAGTACTCATGCGGCAACAGTTGAGTTAAAAGCATAGTTTTATACAATAATTTTAATGGCTCCTTTGTAGTGTGATCACTCTATTGATCTCATCAGTTGACAAACATATATAGTTCACCCAGTACCAATGCGTTAGCATGTATTACTATTTCAATTTAAGGTAACTGACTGTTCTGTAAATAGGCCAAACTACACTCTGATTAGTTCATTAATGATAGATCATTTGGCTTTCAAATCTGACAGATCGGCAGTAACAAGAACTAGAAATCTGATAGATATTGGCAGAGAAACACTTCTAGGTTGCATGTGACTTTGATTTAAATTTCACTTTCATCTCATGTGACATAGTTTACTTGCCTTACCATATACATACATATAGATAATGGAATCTTGGGAGGATGAAGTTAGGATATTCATGCTAGAGGAGGAAGAAGAGGATGACGAGCTATTCCTAGTTATGGTCCCCACGCTTCAGCAGTGTCTATATGAGGAGAAAATCCCGTCGTATTCCCGAGGCTGGAAGCCCGCGCGGAGAACTGGTCACGGGCGAAGTTACCCCATCATTTGGGAGAACACAAGATGGGGGCGCCTAACCCGATCCGTGAGTTTTTCGCGTGCCGAGCCCTCCCCACCTCGAGGGTCTGGCCGCCTCTTCCCCGCGGCTCCCCGAGCGACGCAGCGCCGTCGCCCGTGCGGCTCCCCCTCTCTGCGCCTTGCCGTCGCTGCTCGCCGTCGCCTCCCCGTCCTCGCCGTCGCCTCCCCGTCACCTCTCCATCCCTGCACCGGCTCGATCTCCACCACTGCTCCGTGACTGCCCCGCCTTGCCTCGTCCCAAGATCCGGTGAGCCCTTCCTCTCTCCTCCTTGTCCTCCCCAGATCGAGCTCCTGCTACTTGGATCAAGCCCTTCCTCTCTCTGTGACTGCTTGTGCTTTTTTTACAGATAGATGTGTGTTAGATGTTTTTAAGTTCTTCCTTCGGTTCATCTTATTTCTAGATCCCTAGAACTGGTAATGCTTTCGTCTTAGGCGCTAACTAGTTCATTACGGTTTACTCTTAGCGATAGCTACAGATTATAGAGATGCATCACTGTAAAAAAGGGAATCCTGTACTAATGTCTGCACTCTTTGGAAAGCTTTGACTTTGTTCTAGTTATTTAGCTTCAATGCTTAATTGCTTGTCATTCTTCCTGGAATGAAAAATATCATGCTGTTGTCTCTTATAAATCTTGATGAGGTTCATCAGTGTTTTGGATGAGGTTCTTGCTAGCCTGATGAGAGAAAAAAAATCCTGATGTTACACATACACATGACTGGTAGAATAGACATTGCACTGCAATGTTCTTATTGAAATCTGGAAGTTAGGTTTGGATTGTTCTTGTTATTTATGTTCAGTGCATAATTGCTTGTCATTCTTGCTGTAAGGGGAAAAAAATCTTGTTGTTTCTCTCTTGTAAAAGTACTAGATTTGGATGAGGTTCCAATCCATTACTAGCTGTTCTTGCCAACCAGATAAAAAATAAAGCCATCTGTAATGTTTTAGAAATGTGTAATGTTTTAAGGTTCAGTACATTTTTTTTTGTGTTCTCATTTCCTTCCACTCATTCTTGGTAGATAAACTGTAGACATTTGTTGTGGCGTATTATTAGATATTCAGGTCTTTTGATGCAGTGCAGAATAAAAAAAATATGATTACTGAATAAAACTACAAATGCAAGGTTGCTGATCTTTGTTCTTGAAACTAATTTCATGCTTATGGAACCTATGAGTTTTATGTCATTGTTTCTGTGTTATTCTGTGACTTTCAACATCCAAGATGTGTTTAATACTGGCGATTCCGTCCCTAAGAAAGAAGATCAACATGATTAATGGAAAACAACCACTACTTGGAGCACAACCTTATCTGAACCATTCTTGTTGGCGCAGTTCTTCGTTTTGTTTGTTGTGTGCGGTGTGCTTCCACAAATCAAGCCTTACTCATGTGCTGTCTGATTTTTTTTCCTTAAGGCTGCTATAATTTATCAAATTTGGTTAAAAGATGTAGAAGCACTGCAGTTTAATAAATCTGATCTCAACTGTTAAGTAGCGAAGACCAGAGATTTCTGTATCTCTGAAATTACAATGTCTTATTGTTCTCTCTGATATCCTTCAACTTACAATTTTTAATTGGATTATATCCGTTAGCATTTGCTCAACATGGTTGAACGCCTTTTGAGTGCATTAAATCCATGGTTATCAATACTATGTGGAAATATGGAATATTGCTGCCTTTCTCAGAGGAGATCCAAGAATAAAGCTATTTCTTTTGCAACGTTAGATGTAGCTAAGCCTCCATATAATAATGAATCCTGAACCTATGATCTATTTGGCTTGAATCAGCCTGTAGACCTATGATCTGTTTGCCATATTAAGTCACTGTTCTTCTGATGTCAAAATGCTATTCTGAACCTATGATCTGTTTGCCATCTTTTTGATCCTGAACCAAAATGCTAGCTTATATCATATATTCTTGCAAGTATTCCAGTTTTCATAACCTGAGCTTTTTCCTTTTCTTATCTAGACCATATGCATTTGAGTGACATAGTTTACTTGCCTTACCATATACATACATATAGATAATGGAATCTTGGGAGGATGAAGTTAGGAGATTCATGCTAGAGGAGGAAGAAGAGGATGACTATTCCTAGTTATGGTCCCCGCGCTTCAGCAGTGTCTATATGAGGAGAAAATCCTTAGGATTGAGCGAGAGTAGACTCAAGTCACTCTGATCGAACTAGTTAGAAATGTCACTGATGCTGGAGTTATGCGCAGAACTAGCGTTTATCATGAAAACAACAACCACCGAACGAATCATGGTTTGGTTATTTATTTAAATCTTTATTTTTGAACCAAGAGGGAAGCAAACCAAATAATCAAACTTATTCTGTTATAAAAGGGCACGATATGGTCTGAATCTGGTCTTGATCGGTTATTGTCTTCCATGATGTTAAATCCCAATTCAGTAGTTATCCAGATGCAAAATATATTATGTGATAGTAGCATACTGCAAACTGACCACAACTCTATGGCCTTAATGGAGCTCTTGTGCATTCATATTATTGTACCGCTTCTGCCCTATTTGAGGCACAGTGTGTATGATACTTCTTTCTAAGTAAGTTCTCTTTGTTTGATGATACAGTGATGCCACGACTTCTCTTTTGAGGATTTAATGTGCACAGTGATATTCTGCTAGCGTTATGCTCTTCAACTTACCGGAAGCCGCAAAACGAATTGGAGTAAAGTTCCTATCAGTTGCAAGTGCAGAATGCTTTGGTCGAGATATCTCCCCGATGCATTTTGCATCCCTGTTAAAGGAATGCAGGTCTGTGAATATAGTTCGTCAAATTCACCAGAAGATAATTGCTTTGGATCTTCTTTCTTGTCCAGCGTCATTGCTGTCAGTGTCACTTCCACCACTTCCATCACATTCATATATATTACCAAAATCTTTGGGTACTGGTGTTGTAGCTTCTTATCTTGCTTTTGGTGCTACAAGCGATGCTCTCTCAGTGTTGGAGCGTGTCACACCATCACCAGCCGTATGGTGGAATCTACTCATACGAGAACACATCAAGGAAGGCCGCCTTGACAGGGCAATTGGTGTATCTTGCCGCATGCTGCATGCTGGAACTAGGCCAGACCATTTTACTCTGCCGTATACGCTAAAAGCATGTGGAGAGCTGCCTTCATACCGTTGTGGTAGCACATTCCATGGACTCATATGTTGCAATGGATTTGAGTCAAATGTCTTTGTATGCAATGCATTGGTGGCAATGTATGCACGCTGTGGTTCTTTGGATGATGCCAGTCTGGTGTTTGATGAAATGACTTGGAGGGGAATTGATGATGTTATCTCATGGAATTCAATTGTTGCTGCCCATGTTAAGAGTAATCATCCATGGACTGCATTAGACCTGTTTTCAAAGATGGCATTGATTGTCCATGAAAAAGCTACAAATGAAAGGTCAGATATCATTAGCATTGTCAACGTTCTTCCTGCATGTGCTTCTCTAAAGGCATTGCCTCAAACTAAAGAAATTCACGGCTATGCCATTCGGAATGGCACATTTCCAGATGCTTTTGTATGCAATGCCCTGATTGATACCTATGCAAAGTGCGGGTCATTGGAGGATGCAGTAAAGGTTTTCAATGCAACGGAACTCAAAGATGTGGTTTCTTGGAATGCAATGGTTACTGGGTACTGCCAAAGTGGGGATTTTGAGGCAGCCTTTGAGCTTTTCAAGAATATGCGCAAAGAAAATATCCCACTAGACGTGATAACATGGAGTGCTGTAATTTCAGGGTATGCTCAGAGGGGATGTGGCCAAGAGGCCCTTGATGCTCTCCGGCAAATGTTTCTTTATGGATCAGAGCCAAATTCTGTCACAATCATCTCTGTGTTGTCTGCCTGTGCTTCCTTAGGAGCATTGTCTCAGGGTATGGAAACCCATGCGTACTCTCTGAAGAAATGCCTTCTACTCTTGGATAATCATTTTGGTGGTGATGGGGATGGTGAGGATCTAATGGTGCACAATGCGTTAATAGATATGTACTCAAAGTGCAGATGCTTGAAAGCTGCACGTTCCATATTTGATTGCATACCTCGAAATGAACGCAATGTGGTAACTTGGACTGTCATGATTGGTGGGTATGCGCAATATGGGGACTCAAATGATGCCCTCAAGCTTTTCTCGGAGATGATTTCAAAACCTTATGCAGTTTCTCCAAATGCTTATACAATTTCCTGCATTTTGATGGCCTGTGCACATTTGTCTGCTCTTCGTGTGGGTAAGCAGATCCATGCTTATGTCACCCGCCACCATCACTACGAAGCATCTGTGTACTTCGTGGCAAACTGCCTTATTGATATGTACTCAAAATGTGGTGATGTCAATACTGCTCGAAATGTATTTGATAGCATGCCTAAAAGGAATGAAGTATCTTGGACTTCAATGATGTCAGGATATGGAATGCATGGTCGTGGTAATGAGGTCCTGGACATATTTGACAAAATGCAAAAGGCAGGCTTTGCTCCTGATGACATTTCCTTCCTGGTTCTTCTTTACGCTTGCAGCCATTCAGGCATGGTTGATAAGGGCCTGGATTACTTTGATAGCATGCGTAGAGATTATGGTGTAGTTGCCAGCGCAGAGCATTATGCTTGTGTTATTGACTTGCTGGCTCGCTCTGGGCGATTAGATAAGGCATGGAAAATAGTTCAGGAAATGCCAATGGAGCCTACTGCAGTAATCTGGGTCGCATTACTTAGTGCCTGCAGAGTACATTCAAATGTGGAACTTGCTGAATATGCTCTGAACAAACTGGTTGATATGAAAGCAGAGAACGATGGATCCTACACGCTGATCTCCAACATATATGCCACTGCAAGGCGGTGGAAAGATGTAGCAAGAATCAGACTGCTGATGAAGAAATCAGGGATTAAGAAGAGGCCAGGATGTAGCTGGGTCCAGGGTAAGAAAGGCACCGCATCTTTCTTTGTTGGAGATCGTTCACACCCTCTATCTCCAGAGATATATGCTCTTTTAGAGAGACTAATCAATCGCATCAAGGCTATGGGTTATGTCCCTGAGACAAACTTCGCACTGCACGATGTCGATGATGAGGAGAAAAATAACCTTCTTACTGAACACAGTGAGAAGCTTGCCCTCGCATATGGCCTCCTCACGACTTCCCCTGGTTGTCCCATACGGATCACAAAGAACCTGCGTGTCTGTGGCGATTGTCACATTGCATTCACTTACATATCAAAGATTGTTGACCATGAGATCATAGTGCGAGACTCCAGTCGCTTTCATCATTTCAAGAAGGGATCTTGCTCCTGTGGTGGCTATTGGTGACTTGATGATCTCTCTTCCTGTGAAAGGAATGGGTGCGGAAGAAATGCTAATTATTTCCCATAGAAGAAATACTAATGTGATGATGATTATTCTCAAAAGGACTAATATGCTCATGATTTTGTCATACTAATTCAGCATTCCAGAAAACAGAGTCACAGAATTCTGGTTACCATTGTTTTGATCTGCTTCTGTGAGATGTCACCTGCACTGGTATTTATGTTATTTGTCCCTTTTTTTTCATGCCTCGTGTTGATTTGTTTTAAGCTGTGACTCTTACCGACAATCTGCACAGTGCAGCTGCTATTCTTTTTCCTGAATATGTGCCAATGCGGTTATAGTCTCATTACGTACTCATTACGTACTCATTTTGTTTTGTGTTTTGATCTGTCATGTTCCGACTTAGGTCTTGTTGAGTTATTCAATTGCAAGTAATACGCTGCTCGAAAGTCTTTTGAGTGGATAGCACAAGTAGCACATGATAAATATTGGCAACCTTTTATTTTTCGTGTTACACCCATTGAGATCCTTGGGACTTATTGTTGATATTATATTGGATCAATTTGCCGAGGATGTTGAAGCATATTGGTATCTGGCAATTTTCTTTGTAGCAGGAATGCTTAATTGCTTGCCCATCAGAACCAATCATAACAGGTTTATTAAGACCAGGTTTCATTTGTTGTATTGGAAACTTGATTTGATTAGCTGATGCTTTCCTTTCTTGATTTCAGATTACAGTTCTGCACTTCCGCTAGAGAAATTATTGCTCAGGGATACAGATGAAGATCTGGGTGGGGCCGTGGTGGTCATGTTGATGACATGACCAAACAGACATATCTGAATGAACCTGTTCTTTGCAATCTGAAGAAAAGATAATAATTGAATGAGATATGTGTTAGTGGTTTACCATTACCGGCACTGTTTTATTTACTATGATAATTTGCATTTGAACTTAATTGAAATGTAGGTGAATTGCTTACCCCGAGACTAACTTTCTCTCTGCAAATTTACGTACTTGAATAATTCCAGTCACAATGTTTAAATTTCCATGTCATATTGATTTTATAGAGCAGCTTTTGCTTAGCACATTCTCAGACTGATTTTAGATGTCTTAATCATAATCAGCTTTGGTAGAATTTCTGCCAAATCTGTTGGAATCGAATAAAAGCCATCTACAATTGAAAATCTGATCCATTAAGGCAAAATCATTTGTCTTTGTGAACACAGTAATGATGCACTCATCTAATAGTTTTCAGCCTCAATCGATTCATGATATAATAATTATCCTTTTTCTGTTTATAGAGCAGAATGCTGAACAGTTGTAAACTTGATATGATCTCTACTTAAATATGAAAAAAAATCAATGCCATATGTAATATCAGGACACTTTTCGTATTGTTGTTTCTTTTACGCTCATTACTTTCCAGTTTTGTATTGTCAAGTACGGATTGTGTTCCTGTACAATGAGACATGATGGAGAAGGGTGTCAGATTAGGGGAGTTGAGTCCATGTGTTATGCCGTAGCTGATGCATCGTACAGCTAGGGGTTACAGTGTGATTGAATTGCAAGGCACTGCTATACAATTTAGTTATTTTGTTGGCATGGGCTGAATTGATTAGGGCTATGGTGAATGAATCATGAAGCCAATCCTTGTTAGTGGTGAAAGTGGTGCGGGCAAAACTGAAATGACGAAGCTTTATTATGGAGTATCTCACTTTTGTTAGTGGTAGAGCCGAACAGTTGAACAGCAGGTTCTAGAAGTAAGTTTTACCATTGTTTGTCCACTATAATTTATGGAAACTGGGAGTTCTTAATCTGTATTTTTGATGATTATGCATTTTCTGTTGCTACTTCTGATGATAATGTAATCTTTATATGTCTTAATTTGCTCCCTCCAGTCGAACCCTCTTTTAGAGGCATTTGGTCAAATATTGTGCCAAGGTTCGTGTGTGTTCATCCAAATAATACATAATTTCTTCTTTAATATGTACAACCTAACCTTTTTGACCGCCTTTTCTTTTGCCATATTGTAACCTGAACGCTTTCTTGGTTGCAGCCAATTCGGAAAACGCTTGGTTGCAGCTGATTTGGAAAATTCATGGAGATACAGTTTGATGCAAGTGGTAGAATATTGGGCAAACGATGGATTGTAAGAACTAACCATGGCACATGAATATCGGGTTCCGGCTAAGTAGCCTCCCTTGCCAATCTGCTCTTGTGCAACCTTAGGATGCGCAACAAATGGGTTCAGCAAACCACAGGCTATCTTCTCTTTCTGTCCATTCGCCACCACAACATGTGTGAGAAAGTATTTAATTGATGATCAAAATAGTTCTCCCAATACATTGTTTCATTTTTGGGCAACATAAGCAAGAAAGTAATCACTATCCACTATTTCTTTGACACCTCATCAAAATACTGACATGACACCCTATAATGAAAATGAAAACCCCATTATATTGGCACTAGCCCTTAGGATTCTTTTTCTCCTGTGATGTATCATGTATGCATTCGTCCCAAGTATATTAATTAGAAATTTTTGCAATATCCCCCTTCTTCCCCTCATTTTGATTTCATATGGCTATATATTTTAGCTTGTAACATACATCGCATGTTTGTATCCATTCGGTACCACAAATAGCTGGATACACATGAAATGCTTATTTAGCATGCAGGCATGCTAATATTATTGTGACTTGCCTTTAGGTGTATGGTTTCTATGATGAGTGCCAGTGAAAGTATGGGAATGCCAATGCTTGTCGGTACTGCACTGATGTTTTTGTTAAGACATTTTCTATGCTTGCTAGTGATAGCTGATAGGCAGGGGCTGGAAAATAAGGAATAAATCATAGTCTTTTGAATAGGGGCAGGGTTTCAGTTGGACCGTCAATGAAATAAGCAAATTGTTGTCTTTCTGCATCAACCATGCTTTTTTGGGGAATCAAGCAGACTTTGTGGTTTAGTGGTTCATCAGCAACAGTTATGCATGCGGGTTTGTCTTGGCTGAGGAAGAGGGGTCGAAGTTGCCATGAAAAGGCAAAGTCTGCTCGCTTTTGTCAATAAGTACCAGCAGACCTCTGATTCTTTTTCGCATTAACATCTGATTGCTCCTAGTTTTGCATCACCAATTGTCGTGTATCTTGTTTACGACTGCATGGTGGTTGGCATGTTATGCTCCACTGCGCTTTGCTTAACTTAAACCAAAGTGTAATGAGATGTAGCTGATGCTGATCAATGCTGTATACTTTTCTGTTGCCAGGAAAGAGACGTCAAGTTCTTCACGGAGACAGAGGAGAACAACCAGATGCGAGGCCCAAGGACTAAAAGATCAACCAGAGGTGTTTGTTGTTGTAGGTTCAGATCATAGTGCAATATGATGCATTTGATTTCTCCATTTTCTTTTAACCACATGTACAATAGACCATCGGGAGTCATATGTTACTGTATCCCTTCAAGTGACACCGTCAAGTTTTGTTCTTGATTTATTTCACGTGCTATTTATCATCGTGGACCGCGCATGCGTTGCGCAACAGAAATGTTTCTGCTGCCTGTTTATTTTATTTCTGATGTGATATTTTCCTTTTAGTTTGCACTCGCCTAGTAAGATATTTTTCTTGTAAACATCTCGTTTACGCACTTCCTGGCATATATCTTTGGGGCGCATTTGGGACTGTTTCACTAGAAAAACAGCTCTATTCTACCAACTCCACCTTTTTTTAGCTTCGCTCCATCAACTTCAGAAAAATAGAAAACTATGAATGTGTTTGGCTAACGGTGTAAACTCCAGCTCCAGAAATTATAAGAATGGGTGCGAATAATTTGTATTACCCTTGGTTGGGGTTGGGATATTTTTTCGCGAGCTACAGTACCCGACTGCTACTGTGACAGATTGTTGGAGTTTTTGCACTGATGTTAACATATTTTTTATGCCAGCTTAAATGACATCAGAGCGGAGTATATCATTCCACCAAATGTTAAATTGGAACTGATTTGACCACATGTAAATTATAATAAACAAATGAACGCAGATTGCGAGATACAAAGTCAAATGTTTCAATCATTTTTGCAGAACCAGGATGCACATATTCCAACTAGCTAGACCAGTGTTGAACAAACAACTGCTTAACGAGATCAAGCTAATCTCAGTCATCCTACACCTAACCTGACCTGGATTGTGCTTGTGCTGCTTCCTGACATCAAAGGAAGAAGTCTTGGAGACACCCATCTTGCCACCTACAGATAATCACTCTGATCAATGGTGGGGAAGAACCACAAGAGTCACCGGTGATTAACTGGTTCGGCCGCTGCGGCATCGTCTTCCTCATCACCAACTGATCAGCATCCAGTCCAGCTTCGAGCCTCAATTGCGTCCAGAACCAAGGTTGCCCACCTCCACCACCGCAAGACCATGTGCAGGATCGTCGACCTCCACAGCTAGCGCACCACCGGAACCATGCTAGGCGAGTGGCCTGCGGCAGCTGACGCCGGCACGACCGCGGAGCACACACGGCCCAACAGCCACACATTGTCACCGAGGCCACTCGCGGGCATGCGCACCCACCGCCTCGCGTCCCAGTTGAGCCTGTAGAGCCCGAGGTGCTTGTGGTGATTGTCCGAGACCACGAGGAGGATGCGGCCGAGCGACTCGACAAAGTAGTGGTGCCACCTGATCTCCCCTTGCAGGAGCGCAAAAACCGTGTCCCTGCCCTCGACCCTAGGCTCCGCGACGGCGAGTTCCACGCGCAGAAGCTTCCTTCGGTCGTCCATGAGATACACCGTGGCGCGGACAAATATGAGGTCCTTGAAATCCTCCACGAAATCCACTCGGGTTCATGCGGGCACCATGCCACCTCGAGCAATCTGCTATCGCCGACGCAAAAGAGCTCATCCAGAGGTGTAAAGGGTGCTAATTTTTCTCCAAGCAGCAGCACCTCCCAGCACAGGCCCTGCGCACCATCCCACCATCCTAGCCCTTCACATGCTGGGGGCTGGATATGGTCGGCTCTTTAAAGACCGCTCTGGGTAGATACACCGATATCTTCATCTTCGTGGCAGTTGACAAATTCACCAAGTGGATTGAAGTCAAGACTGTCAGCAGCATAGAGTCGGCCAAAGCCGCTCAATTCGTCGAAGAGCTTAGACACTGCTTCGGGGTCCCCAATAGGGTCATCACTGAACTAGGCAAACAATTCACAGGATCCGAGTTTTGGAATTTTTGCCAGGATAACCTCATCGATGTATAATACTGCTTAGTATCTCACCCACAATGCAATGGCTAGGTCGAACGTGCGAATGGGATGGTCCTCCAATCCCTCAACTCTCGCATCTTTGATGATGCATCCCAGTACGCCACCAAATGGCTCCGCAAGTTACCCCACGTCATTTGGTGCCTTCGCACCCAAAAGAGTCGGGCCACCGGCTACACCCCATTCTTCCTCGTCTACAGCTCAGAGGCTATACTTCCAACAGATGTAGCCTTTGGTGCCCTGTGGATTCAATACTATGAGGAAGGGGAAGCAGGAAAGAGTCGGCAGGTCGACATTGACAGCCTGGAAGAGCATCGTGTAGCGGCCCTCATCCAGCATGTACAACACGAGCAATAGATTCGACACTACCATGGTAGGAACATCCAGGAATGCTCGTTCAACGTCGGCGACCTAGTGCTCCACCGAATCCAGTCCACCAAGGATATGCACAAGCTGTCAGCCCCATGGGAGGGGGCCTTCATCGTTAAAGAAGTCATCCAGCCCGGCACTTACCGGCTGCAGTTGGCGGATGGCTCAGGTGTCCCTAACCCGTGGAACATTCAACACTTGTGATGCTTCTACCCTTAGAACATTCAAGCTATGTACTCTTCATACCTTTTACATTAAATAAATAAAACCTCAGATGTTCTTTGCATACCTACTACCTTCTTGCTTTTTTATCCGAGCTCTTACTCATGCTCAAGGGGCTGTCTGACCTAATCAACAGACCACTCCCTCGCCTTTATGCTCAGGGGCTTCCCCCGCTACGCGTCGACCTCCGGGTCCCAACTTTTCTCCTACCCCCCTCAAGGTTGTTCGACTAACTCATGTGGACAGCATCCTAGCATGCGAAACCTAGACAACCTTGCGCTCGCCCCCTCTACAAGCTTGAGATCCGCTCTCAGCAGAGTGCTGGCCAGGCAAGGCTAGGCACTTAGTGGGTACAGACCTAGGCCACACGGTGTCCTGTCAAACACACGAAGGGAGGGAAGAAGTTTTGTCTTTACATAAGTTAATCAACATGTTTACTTGTCTCACGACACAGATTGATACACATCTTAGTTTTTCTATTACAGGTCCAACTCCTTGACTACCTCCTCCACAACTTGTTAATACTGGTCGGTCAACTTCGGAAGGCTATTAGGATCAAAGCCTTTGGCTACCTCCGATCCGATGCGCTCCACCGCCACTCGAGGGAAGTGCGTCTTGAGAAGTACAATTATGTTTTTCGCGCACTCCACAACGATCTCCTTCATCAGTGCTTTCAGCCAACCAGGAGCACTCCTCAGTCGGTCCAGCAGTGGCGTTGGCTCGGCAGGATTGGCCTTGGGCTGGACCATGTCCATTACGTAGCCTGCGGCCGACCTCAGATCTTCAAGCTCCACCTCCAAACCTGCAATGACCACCTGTTCATGCTGGAGACTGTGCATCATGGAAACCAAGCACCGGTCCATATCCTTGCGCAAGCTAGCCTCATAGGCAAGTTTCTGCCACACAGCATACTTACGGTGCACGGCGACGTTGTAGTCTTGTTGTAGTCGGGCGTTGGCGGCCTCGCACTCTTTGAGGTCTCTCTTGAGCCTCTCCTCTTTCTTTTGGGCATCTGCAAAATAACATAACTCAGGAAAAGATACCAGCCTCATCTACCCAAGATAGATCCTCTATAAGGGATGAAGCTGTACCAGTCCGCAAAGCGCCAAGGTTGTCCTAGACCTCCTTGGTGATCTTCTTCTGCTCCTCCAGCTCCCGAGCCTTACATCGGAGCTGCTCCACAGCATCCTCCTTGACCCCATTGAGCTTGGCCTCTAGGTGCTCGGCCTTGAGGCGATACTCCTTGGCACAGTAGATGGCGTCTGCCCTCTTGTGCATGCGCTCGGCCAGATCCTGTATAAAAGTTACTCCAACATTTCAAAGATAGAAGACAAGGATGAAAGCCAGCATCAAGTTAGGTTGGCCAACTTACGTATAAAACCTCCCCGACCTTGGCCGAGGCTTCCTTCAGGACAGCAAGGTCTTTCTTGTCTTCTGCCACATCCCGTGCCAGGTCTGTCCCAGAAAAGTCCAGCGTGGTGCTATCATCATCCGCGTGGGCATCGATGTCAGCATCATAGCCCGCCGCCTCAGTGTCAACCGGCGCCTCCCTAGGGGTCTCCTCCATCTGCTCCATGGCGCTGGCATCCGTGGCCCTAGGCGTGGAGACAGCGGTGCCCCTTGCAGTATCTAGGCATGACGGAGACTTTTGTTCAGGCCTCTCCAGCTCTACCACCAGGTCGCCGGTGTGTCCGGTCTGGGTAGACGAAGCAGACGCAGCCCCCAGGTTCGCACCAAGAACATGACCTCTCACCTGGGTCCCAGCGCCGTCCTCCTGCAGGCTTACCTCATCCTCCATCACCACTTCCCTGCACGGTCGGCATAGAACAGATAAAGGGTGAAGCAGCCTACAAACAAACTTTCAACAATAAGTGACGCCACGACTACACTCATAGTGTGCTCTTCTTCGCTCGGAACTTTGGGCAAAGAGGCGCTGGCGGCGGCAGGGTCGGCCCCTCTGCTTTCCCCCACGGATCTCCATCTTCAGCCGCTCCTTAAGCTTCTCCCCGTCGGCAGTGGTTATCTCAAGGAGCTCAGCCTTCTTCTTCACAGGCGGTCTAGGTGACTCGGAGTGGTCACTCACTACTCCGGACGAGGCCTCTGTGGGAGAGGTAGTTGCCTCAGCTAGCGCCTGACTCTTGGTGGCCCCTATTTTCTTCCTCTTCCCCTTTTCCGCCTCTGGCACCTTGGGCTCCACCACCTTGAGAATAGCCTGGCGCGTCCGCCGCCCAACAGGAGCGGCACTCCCAGCCTCCACCCCGTTGTTTTGGACTAGCACATCCTCATCGAAGACGTCGAAAGATGAGTCCGACTCCTAGTCCAGGGCAACAGGTGGCTGCTCAACGTCAGTGATGGGGTGAATCTTAGGCCGTTGTGGGTCGGCCCCTCCAGGAAGCGGTGCCGGATAAAAAAAACTCAAATTCACAGCTCTGGTCAATCAACAGGAACAATTAGAGAGGATGCAAACTCAAAGCAGCAAAGCCGACTGATGAAACCAAGATCTTACCGGGTCGGTCGGCCTCACGAGGGAGTACGTCTTAGGACAGTGCTTGTTCTTGATGACGCCACCAAAGAACTCGCAGACCCGATCGGCAACCTCTTCTTGAGTAACTTTCCGCTGTACTTCCTAGGTTGGATCCAGTGGACCCGAGTACTCATACGCCGTATGGACCCTGTCCTTGATCGACTTTGTTAGCCTTCGGGAGAAATTGATGCTCACAGCTCCTGTTGTGAGCCCACGTCTCTTCAGGTCGGCAATCTCCTTCAGCAGCCGATTGACTTGGACCATCTCCTTAGAGGTCGGCTGGTTCGACCATTCTAACCTTGTCACGGGTGCATACCCGAGGCGGGGCGGCAGCTCGGGCTTTTGATTGTCTATAAGGAACCATTCCTTGTGCCACCCTTTGTTCGAGTCCTTGAGCTTCAGATCAAAATATTCCAGGACCCTCTTTGGCTACAACGAAAACCCACAACCACCAATCAATCTCGGCTTCCCCTTGGTCGACACAATTTTCAATTGGTAAAGATATGTCCATAAATTGAAATGGGGAGGAATGCCGAGGAAAGCTACGCAAATGTGGATAAAAACCACGATGTCCAAAATGGAGTTAGGGTTGAGATGCACTAACTTGATCTTGTAGTACTCTAGCAACCCGTGAAAGAAATCCCCCATCAGGATCCCGAATCCCCGCTCGAAGAATGCCTCAAAGACAATGGCTTCGGTCTTGTCCTCGGTGGGGAACTCCTGGCCCACGGTCGCCTTCCATTCCAGGAGGGACTTGGGACCGAGCAGGCCGCGATCGACGAGGGCTTGGATCCTCTCCTCTGTCATCACGGATTTCACCCGATTCGTGGATGGATCTGGTGCCTGCTCCATTGCCATTTCTTCAGTTTCTACTCCTCGGGACACAGATCTGATGAAGGCGGGCCTCTTGGTTCGCATGCGGCGGGGAATGGCGGGACGACGGTGGGGACTACAACCTTTGGGTGGAGGAGCGGTGGATGCAACTTGTGGACGCGGTGGCGATTGCGTTGGCGGCGGCGGCGCTTGGGGGCGAGTGGAGTGGAAATGAAAAGGAAACCACACCTCTTTGGCTTTTGAAGGCATTGACGATGTAAATCTAGCGACGGAATCCGTGGGTCCCTATTACGGCGCAAGCAATGGACGAAACCTGTGGGTTTTCTGTTAAGTCTCACGGCGTGCCTCTGTGGCTCCGCCAGTTGGGGCTGGGCACCTATCTCAGGCCGGCGTGCCTCCACGGCTCTGCCAGTCCTCGTGCTCGGGGGCTGGATGCCTATTTCAGGTCGGAGTGCCTCCACAACTCCACCAGTCCTTGCGCTCGAGGTCTGGACGCCTATCTCAGGCTGGCGTGCGTGGCTCCGCCAGCCGTCGTGCTCGGGAGCTGGGCACCTATCTTAGGTTGGCGTGCCTCCGTGGCTCAGCCAGCCCTCGCGCTCAGGAGTCCTTATGCTCAGGGGCTAGGCACTATATTTGGATCTATTTTACGATGGAAACAATACATTAGATTCTTGACCATTGGACCGATTACTTTAATTGCTTCAATGCTCAAGTGCTACTCCGTATGAAGTGCGTCTTGCGACACCCTCCATGTGCTTTCCTTCGATCTATAGGATGCTAGACATCCTGGAGCTGGATAGTCGCATAGCCATGCACATTTGTCATACGCCTGAGGAAGCTTCAATTGTTCTTCCTTTTTTGAGCACTGTGCAGCCTCTCCATCACTATGACGACACCGCAACTTTAGTCGAGTACATTACAAGCTTCATTAATTGTTGCACATTCGTCAGGTTCCTGTTGGACTCCACATCGCTCGGGGACTTGAGAGATAAGGGTACCCACGGGTCCCCACTGACTACGATACTGGTCGGTCCTGACAGGTGGGCCCACCCGACCATGCCGTGCGGGCCAAGGCATGAAGATACATGGAGCACAAGTCCGAAGGTCGGGCGAACGGATTCTGCCCAGATATCACGGGATACTTGTTGTAAGCCTTCTCATATTGCTTTCCATGTAACAACTGATTAGGATTAGATCCTATCCAATTGTAACCCTAGGTCGTCAGCCTATATAAGGCGGCTAGGAGTGCTCCCCGAAGGCAACTCAACGCACCTCAACTCATCCCACCTCACGTTAACTCTTCGCACATGCGATCAACAATACAATCCACTAAAACACAGGACGTAGGGTATTACTCTCCGCAGACCTGAACCTATCTAAACCTTGCGTCTCTATGTTACCATTAAGTTCTTGGTCTCACGATCTCCCCCGTTTACAAATCTACCACCTGGGTAACCCTGTCACTAAATCTGACAGCTATAGTGAAAAAACTCGCTGCCAGCTAAAATTTTAATGAAGTGCCATTTCCATCGTGTAGAATGTGGTTGAAGAAAATAGAATAATTTTTTTTAAAAAAAAATTGGAACAACCCACGAATGGGATCCATTTTCGGCTCTCCCCTGCCGTCTCGGCTCCCTCCCCTGGCACCCTTCTCGGCTTTCTCATCCTATTTTCTCCATAGTGACTGTGTCACTAAGGTTCTTTTGTTCGAGCTTCCTGGTAGTTTCTCAGCGTGAAAAGTCAGAAGCTTAAGAAATTCTAGTGCAGCTTCCGAAAAGTTGGAAGTTTAGAAAAATTGGAAAACTCAGTTTTATAAGTTTTTTTAGCTTTTTAAACTTAAAAAATTAAATACATCATTTAAAAGTTAGCGTTGGGTCTTGGAAAAAAAACTAGCAATAGCTTTTAAAAAAACTTAAAAAACTGTGGGTCAAACAAACTGTCCGCACCCACTCTGCCGAGAAGCACCAAAAGGCTCGGTGGCCCTCCCGGCTCCAGCCGACCAGCCGGCCTCGCGTACACGGTACACCGCCGGCGAGGAGCGAGACGGATCGCGCAGCGGGGATGATCCAAGACAGTTTTTTTTTGCTAAAAAAACCCGGCAAAATAGCGGACAAACGGCGAGACCTCACCCGCCCGCGCCCGTCCATCCCACATCGCACGGCCGCCCCGGCCCCGCGCGGCGCAGCCACGGAACGCGCGCCTCAGTCCACACACCCGCTTGCGCTTTCGGATAGGCCCGGCAGGCGCGCGCCTCCGGCCCCGAGCGCGACCGGCGAAGAACACCCCCGCGCGGTGGCGTGCGATCCGCGCGGTGGAATCGAGGCCGAGAGGCGAGAGAAGGAAAAAAAAAATCCCTTTCTTCCCCACTGCCACACCGCATCGCGTCTCCGATCATCCGCCCCCCGCGGCGCCGGTTCCCCTGCCCTCCCCTCCTTCCTTGCGTGCCGCTGCCGCTTCCCCACTTCCTCAGCTCACCTCCCACTCACTCGATTCCCCGATCCCGGGCAGGCGGCGCCAAGGAGGAACCACTAACCGCTGCCAATTCTCTATTCGATTCCGCGCCAACTTTACAGCCACGCCGCGCGGCAGGTGGGAGGAGCCTATAATTGAAGAAGCATCCAATCATCCACCCAACCGATCGGGGGCAGGGGCGGATTCGAGCGATGGAGGCGTGCTGCTGCTCGTCCTCGTCGGCGCCGTCGGCGTCCATCCTCGCCGCCGGCCCCGACCCGGTCCTCCGCCGCCGCTTCTTCGCGCCGGCGTCGGCACCGGGCGGGAGGGCGCCGTCGCGCCCGCTGCGCGCGTTCGCGGTCGCGCTGGCCGCGTCCCTGGTGCCGCGGCGGGGGCAGCAGCAGCGGCGGCGCGGGGCGGGCGTCGTCCGGGCGGTGTTCGAGCGGTTCACGGAGCGGGCGGTGAAGGCGGTGGTCTTCTCGCAGCGGGAGGCGCGCGGGATGGGGGACGAGGCCGTCGCGCCGCACCACCTGCTGCTGGGCCTCGTCGCCGAGGATCGCTCCCCCGCGGGGTTCCTCGGGTCGGGGATCCGCGTCGAGCGCGCGCGCGAGGCGTGCCGCGACGCGCTGGGCAAGCCCGGGCCCGCGCAGGCCGCCACGGGGCTGGCAACGGACGTGCCGTTCTCGGCCGCCAGCAAGCGCGTCTTCGAGGCCGCGGTCGAGTTCTCCAGGAACATGGCCTGCAACTTCATCTCGCCGGAGCACATTGCGCTCGGACTCTTCAACCTGGGCGATCCCACCACCAACAGCGTCCTCAAGAGGTTGGTGGTGGTCTTCTGCTCTATAATATCTGCTCCCAAAAAGAAACCGTGCTGTTTTTCATCTTGTTAGAAAATTAGCCCTCACGGCGACACATCTCTTTTGGCCAATGATCCACAACCATGTGACATCTATCAATAACACGACAACCTCTTCATCACGAACGAAATAACCATACGCCTCTTTTGGAGCGTTACAGATGCACATTGTCAGTTAGCCACAGCTGGAACCAATCGGCTGATAAGCTTCGTCAATAAGGACCAATATTTGTATCTAAATTGCACTACAAAAATATGTCATTCGAAAGTTCAGCAGGCTAGCAGCTGGAAATGCAAGCAAAGTTTACAACTAGCAATGTGCATTCATTTTAGCGAGAAATAGATAAAAGTTCATTTTAGCGAAAAAAATAGATAAAAGTTCCCCATTTGTTTTTTCATTATTGTGTGATTTATTGATGCATCTCGTTCGTTGTAGCTTAGGAGCAGATCCAAGTCAGCTAACCAAGCAGGCATTTGGCCGGGTCCAAGGGGAACTTGCCAAAGATGGCAGGGAGCCTGTTGGGCTATCTTCTTTCAAGTTACGTGAAAAATCTGCCGCAGGAGCTGGCAAGACTGCAATTGTCAAATATTCAAATAAAAAGAAAGGTTAGAGGTTAAGCTACTTTATTGGAGTTCATGCCGATATTGTTGATAATAGAGCTCATTGAATAAATGAACTTTTTCGTATGTCATTTCAGAGAAGAGTGCACTAGCTCAGTTTTGTGTGGATTTGACCATGCGAGCAAGTGGAGGATTAATTGATCCTGTTATTGGTCGCAAGGAGGAGATCGAAAGAGTAGTTCAGATTATATGCCGGAGAACAAAGAACAATCCAATTCTTTTGGGTGAAGCGGGTGTTGGTAAAACAGCGATTGCTGAGGGTTTGGCTCTTAAAATTGCTAATGGAGATGTCCCTATTTTCCTTGTGGTAAGATCCAGCGACCAGTGATGGATGCTCAGTCATGTTGTAACATATTGTTAAGAACTGCAGTTAATAGTTACCACTCATTTACATTGTTTTATAGGGAAAGCGTATATTATCACTGGATGTTGCTCTACTTATGGCTGGTGCAAAAGAGAGGGGCGAACTGGAAGCCAGGATTACTAGTTTACTACGTGAAGTGCGCAAAGCAGGTCATTTGACTCATCCATTATAAATTACTAGATATTGAATTCTTTTTCCTATACAGTCTTTAAATAGCTCCCAAATTTCATGCAGGTGATGTTATGCTCTTTATCGATGAGGTTCATACTCTTATTGGATCTGGTATTGCTGGAAGAGGAAGCAAGGGAGCTGGCCTTGATATTGCCAATTTGCTGAAGCCTGCACTTGCTAGAGGTGAATTGCAGGTTCGAATTACACAAACCTTGATTAGTCTACGTTGACCTTCCTGCTTTGCACTTAATACGTGACACTTCCCAAATAGATTGCTTTGATGCCTGCGCTTCATCATTTTATGTATTGTCTGGTGTCTAGGCGTGTAGTTTGTCATATTGCTTGCCTAAGTTCTACCCAACATTTAGTTATGTCATATGATTTAGTTACCTGCTTTCCAAACAGATGGCAGTCTACCCCTCATGCACTATCTGTACAGTAGAGAACCATATACTTTCTCTTGTCCTGTGACCTGTTGATTGCTTATATTATTGGCAATGAAGGTTTCTATTCTTTTTTAGTAGAATGCCACTGAGCAACTGTGAAGGAGATTTGGTGGTTAGACTGATGGTTCCTGTATTCATCTTGTTATACTGTTTAGTGTATACTTTGTCACTTGAGTGAGATTCAATCTTTATGAAGATGTGTAAAATGTTTATGAATACCGAGCAGGTTGTTTTGTCAATCCGTGACAGAATATTAAGTATTAGATACGCCATTCAGCTGTGTGACTGACTTTGTTTTCTTCCCCTGTGGTTATTCTTGTATTTGCTCACAGTGCATTGCATCTACAACTCTGGATGAACATCGGTTGCATTTTGAGAAGGATAAGGCTCTAGCCCGCAGATTCCAGCCAGTATTTGTGAATGAGCCTAGTCAGGTAGTTTGGATTTTGCTTTCAGAAGTCACTTGGTAGGGTGGGTATCTGTTTCTCTTATTAATCCTTTGTGACACCCCTACAGGAGGATGCTGTGAAGATATTACTTGGTCTGCGTGATAAATATGAAACGTATCACAAATGCAAATACACTTTAGAAGGAATCAATGCAGCAGTTTACTTGTCAGCAAGATACATCCCTGACAGACATCTTCCTGATAAAGCTATTGATCTGATTGATGAAGCTGGTAGTAGAGCCCGAATGGAGTCATTTAAAAAGAAGAAGGAAGAACAGTGCTCTATTCTCTCCAAGTCCCCAGATGAATACTGGCAGGAGATTAGAGCTGTCCAGAGCATGCATGAAGTGGTAATACAATATTCACAATAGAGCAGTTGCAACTTGCAAACATTCCATACACTCGTGGATTCTTATATTTCATTGTATACCACATTTCAGGCACTGACTAACAGGTTGAAGTATTCTCTAGATGAGAATGACACAGATGACAATGTTAATACTGAAGTAATAGATGAGGACAAGATTGCTTCACCATTGACGCCTCCAACTTCAGTTGATGAGTAAGTTCCATCATGTAGTCATGTCACGCAGAGTAGGCTTAGCATCCTGCAACTTAGATCCATAGAATTTACAGTCACTCTTAACGTGCAGACCGATTCTGGTTGATTCGGAGGAAATTGCAAGAGTCACATCATTATGGTCAGGGATACCGGTCCAGAAGTTGACTGCAGATGAAACAAAACTTCTAGTGGGCCTAGATGATGAGCTTAGAAAGCGTGTCATAGGTCAAGATGATGCTGTTGTGGCAATATCTAAAGCTGTGAAGAGGTCACGTGTTGGCCTTAATGATCCTGACAGGCCTATTGCTACACTTCTATTCTGTGGGCCAACCGGAGTCGGAAAAACCGAACTCACCAAAGCACTAGCAGCAAGTTATTTTGGATCTGTGGGTTATGCTTTCCTTCTTACATATTCTATTGTTATTTACAGAGTTTATGACATGTTCCATGGAATTATGTCTTGAGAAAGTTATTTCTTTCATTTAACAGGAGTCAGCTATGGTTAGGTTGGATATGAGCGAGTATATGGAGAGGCATACTGTGAGCAAGCTGATAGGTTCTCCTCCAGGGTACATGGGATTTGGTGAAGGGGGTACTTTGACTGAAGCGGTTCGGAGAAAACCATTCACTGTAGTATTGCTTGATGAAATAGAGAAAGCTCATCCAGATATTTTCAACATTCTTCTCCAAGTATTTGAGGATGGACACCTGACCGATTCACAAGTACTAGCTCCTGACATTTACATTGTTTTTTCGTGCCAGTTTTTTCAGAACTTGTTTACAAATCATGCACTTGGAGAGATACTACCACTTAATTAAATGATTGCTATAGTTCTACCCTTACTAATTTCATTAGTGAAACGAATTACTGATTCAACTCTATAGACAAAAATGAATTTATCTAAGTTGTTTCATAAAAGCAAATTCTTTCACTTATGCCTTATACTCTTTTTAGTTGCATTTCAATGTGCATGCATTATTTAATGTTTGTGTTGATTACAGGGGCGTAGAGTTTCCTTCAAGAACACATTGATTGTCATGACGTCAAATGTTGGTTCTGCATCAATCTCGAGTGGAAGGAGGAGTATAGGTTTCTCAACACAAAAAGATACAGAGGATACCACATATGCTTCGATGAAATCCCTCGTGATGGAGGAGTTGAAGGCATTTTTCCGGCCTGAATTGCTCAATAGAATGGATGAAGTGGTTGTGTTCCGTCCTCTTGAGAAAACTCAGGTCTGTTATTTCTATCCATGTTACATTCTTCTTTTACTTTGTGGTTTTAAACATCGTATCACTTAGTAATGGAAACCAAGGAACAGAGTTGTACTTGATAGCTAACTTGATGCAATGCTCTTGCACCTAGAATAATATCATGTGCATCAGTTTTTATCCCTATCGCATGTGGTTCAGCCATGTGGGAGATTGCAAATGAGACATTCACACTCTCTGACATTCTGCAGATGATGGCTATTCTCAATATAATTCTGCAAGAAGTCAAGAGTAGGCTTCTAGCTCTTGGGATTGGCCTAGAGATATCTGATTCAATGAAGAATCTGATTTCTCAGCAAGGATATGACAGAAGCTATGGTGCACGGCCGCTGAGGAGGGCCGTCACCCAGCTAGTTGAGGATGCGATCAGTGAAGCAATCCTCTTTGGACAGTTCAAGCCTGGTGACACGATATTGATGGACACTGACGCCACAGGAAAACCTTGCTTGAGCCGGTTGAATGATCAGACCGTCCAATTGTCTGACCCTGCAACAACGCTGTGAACTTCACCATCGTGTTGTATACTAGTGGCGTACCCATTAATTCTTTCACAAAGTGGTATGCCTCTTGATTCTTCCGTACATAGGATCCACAGCTCTGTGTGTACATAACCTTAAGAGTTGCTGGAATCTCTCCTTGCATGTAATGTAAATCTAAATCTTAACCCAATTGTACATAATTTCACCATAGAAGGCATACATTGTTTATGTTGGCTAGCAGGCCAGGTAGTCAGCATTGCATTTCAATGTTGGTCATCTCGATGTTTTCCCCCGGTGCCGCCAGCCGTCTATGTCCGTACATTGATTGGAGCGGCGTGTAAACTGACTGTACTAGCATGCAATACAGAATCCAACTGACATGCAGAAGTGGAAACAAATGTCTGACTTGCTGTTTGTTTTTCAACTTGACACGCCCTAAATTAATTATATCTTCATGGCTCAGCATAACATTTGAGATACCAAATTCTGCCATTCCAAATTTCCAAGAGAACAGATTGATTCGTAGAAATTTCACTTCAATACACATCGAAGCATGCAAATTGATCATAGTCTGATGACTACAAAACATATACTAGTAGTACAACCAAATATACTGCTGCCTAAAGCTCATCCCCGAAAAGTTAAATTGTTCCCCACAAAAACCTCAATTCTGCAACTCTGAAGAGAAAAAGGTGGCTCTGACATAGGGTGCCGATCATTTTAGTTTGCTCTTGTCAATTCAGGATCTCTGTAAAGTGCATAGAAAGTAGATTAGATGTAGGGAAAAAACAAAAATAAAGGCTATAAACCAGAATGGCTTTATCAGCGATTCCTGACCTTTTAATGTGATCGAGGATGAGGAGTCTGGGACCAGGAGGGATCTTCACATCTCTGAGTGCACTGGCATGAAAAAACATGTAATTTCAATAAGAACGTCACCAATTTTTGCCCCAAAGATTGACTTTTCTTTGTTGCCGAGGAAGAAGTTAAATGATCCAAATAAGAATAAATTGCATAAACCCTAGGTATTGTGGCACAAGTGGCAAAAGAAACCCAGGTATTGTGATAATTGGCCTACTCCACTGTTTGGTGCTCATCAGGAGCAGAACCAAGCCAATGGGAACATGGCTCCCATTCAAATTACTTGTAGTTTGTGCAAAATTGAGGCCACAGTACTGCATGTTATTTTCCACTTACCAAGATACTGGTACCAAGGGTTTTCTATGCTACACAGCCTGGTGCTCTGTGATTTACCTTTCCTAAAAGAAAGGCAAAACATTTTATACCTGTCAGTAAGGAGGGGCAAGGTTTGATCAGTCAGGAGACCCTTCTTGAAATTCTTCTCGTAGTTCTGAAGGCCTAATGTTTGCAACATGCTTCTTCCACGAGAATAGTATGTATCTTCACTCTGTGGCTGCGAAAACTTTTGACCGATCTACAATGTAGATAGATTGATAATGATTAGAACAATCTAATAATCGTGGATAAAAGTCATATCAATTAGCTTGGCCCGGTTGGTATTTTATCAATCAGAATTCTTCTAAAGTATAACGCAAATACATAAGGCAATGGCAGTTATAGTAATGGTAACTTCGCCAACATATAGGAAACAGCATCAACAAGATACCAAGTCCAGTGCCAAAACTCAACGAACAACAAAGTAACTTCCATCAGCAGTAGACATTTCCAGGTTCTTACCATGAAAAAACCACCTTGAAATACAGCAAATGCAACACCAGTTGTAATTGCATTAGTTACTGGATTTGGTGTTCCCATTCCACTCACGATGGAAAATAGAGCCCCAGAACCAAAAGCTGCTGCCATGCTATATACAAAAGAGAAATCATCAATCATATAAAGTGAAATATGATCTATAATTCAGCTAGACATATAAACCTATCCAATGAATACTACAAATAAGCACAACTGATTCCAGATGGAATTAAATATGCAATCTAGTCTCCTTTACTTGAAAATTTACTGCAGTCCCTATAGCTAGTGTAAGTTTAATGGACTGTCACAACATCACTCAGAACAAAAGAGAACTTGTAAAGTACAAACCAACAATCATTGGCTACTCAAGTGCAGAAATTTACAGAACAGTTAACAAGAACTAGGAAAACCTTACCTGCCCTGGACATCCTCCTTTCCTCTTATCCTTCTCATAACACAGGATATACCCGCATTCGCACCAGTCATCACTGCAAAGTTTCGTGCTTGCACCAGGGGTCCACCAGCTAGAGCCTATAATTGAAATCCATGTCTTAAACCCAATGCTTAAAGGAAAGGGGGGACATTTTCCTTTTGCCTGTCTTAGATGTATGAAAATTGTGTTTAGAAGCATTCCTTCGTTAGTGTGTGCAAAGTAACTGATGTGCCACTTTGGCTTAAATTGAAAGAAGAGCATCTGCTTTTTTGTCCCTAAAGAAAAATGCTGTCACATGCACACAAAAAGAAACTAATATCTTTGCTTTTGTTCTTCAAATAAAGGCAGTTGCTTGCTTGCTGGGCAAACTAAAAATCCATCATCCCAGCATAGAGATGTCACACACCCCGTTCGTATTTCATATCACCATCAGTGCCCTACTACACCTAATAAACAATTATCAACTGCTTAATGTTCTAAACAGATTCGCACGAACATTAGCTAAACGATGTCCCGCGGCATAGCATTTCAGATATCCATCCATTCCCCACCAAAACACTTGGAGAACGAAGGGAAATTCGTATAGAAACTATTCACCGCGAAAATGGTTGCGTATAGGGACAGCAGGACAGTACCTGCGCCTGCTTGAAGGAGGCCAAGGCCTTGGGGTCGGCCCCCAACGGCGGCGGCGGCACGGGGAGCGCGGCCCCACCGTCGGGCGCGAGCGTGCCCATGAGCCCGCCGAGCGCGGCGCCCTGCACGGCCCCGACCGCCGTGGACACGGCGGCCTCCACGTGGGTGGGCTGCTTCGCCAGCCACGCCCGCAGGCCGGCCTCCAGGGACCTGACGCGGTCGGTCCACTCGGCCAGCGGGTTGGCCATGCCCATGCCCCGCGCCGCCGCCACCTGCGACGAGGAGGAGGAAGCCATCACCGTCAGCGGCCGCGGCTTCTGCTTCGCCCCATCCATCTCGATGACCACTCCCGCCGCCTCTCCCAGGTTCGTCGCAGCGGTTGAGGAAGAGCAGGGCAGGGGGATAAGCGGATAGCTGCTGGTTTATCCCCTGCTTCCCTTTGGATGCTCCGACGCCGGGAGCCTGTGACGAGTCTGGGCAGTGGGGGGCGTTGCGAGCCCGTCGGCCTCGCCTTCATTCGCTTGGACTCGAGCTGAACGTTCTCACCAAACCTCGCGTGGATCACATGGGCCGGTTTCTCTGGGCCGGTGTGAGTCGTCGGGCTGCGTGTTCAGACCTCAATGAAATGGACGGAGAAGCTTTACGTGACCCGTGTAGTGAGTGGTGGTAGGTCGTCAGTGGCAGTTCAGGCTTTTAGCGTCTTGACGCAAATTTCGTAATTAACTAGTGAAATTCTTTTGGACGACCTTCCGTGCGTATCCTAAATAACTGATCTTGCTCTTCACCGTGAAAGAAGAATGTTCATGTTCGGGAGCTTTTGATGGACGGCTGGTAGAGACCAGAGAGCGAGACACAAAGTTATCACAGCCTCTGTTTCAAAAAAGCCGTGCCAGAGGGCGTTTAGGTGCTAGGGTAGCACCACCGTGGTGTCTAGCTTATTGACATTTTGTCTAAGTGATTTTTCCACTAGAGGTGGCATAGGATTTTATCTATAAACAAAAATGAGATAAACAAAGATGAAAAAGGTCATTAAATTCATGGATACGTGATAATGTTATATTGCTTCTTTTAATATGACATATCTCCTCTATTTAACTAGGTAATCTTGAATCGCTACCATCAGAGTAATGGGTAACCTTAGTACCGGTTGGAGCTCCCAACCGGTACTAAAGGAGCTCCCAACCTTATCCTCTGTCCGCCGCCTCCTATCTTCCTCTCTCTCCCCCCCCCCACCTCCTTATCCGCTCTCTCTCTCCCCCCCTCCCCCCGTCGGCGCCCTGCTCCCAACTTTATCCGCCTCTGTCCGCCGCCTCCCTCTCCTGTCCCTATCTCTTCCCTACCCTCCCGCCGCCCCCTTCCCCTCCCTCTCCCACCCCCTCCCCCTACCTCTCTCGCTACTACTGCCCCTCCCCTTCGCCTCTCACTAGTAGTGAAGACTGGTGGCGGGGTGAGGTGTGGGGCGCGCGGAGGTGCTCGGCGACGCGCGGGGTGCAGCGGTGCGCAGGGGAGCGGCGGCCAGCCGGAGGCGGTGGGGCGTAGGGGTGCGGCGGCGGGGCATAGTTTTTTTTTTGCACAGGTGGTGGTGGCAGGGCAGCGGGATGCGGGACCGGGTGGCGTGGTGGTGGCGGCGGCGGGGAAGCGAGATGCGGGGCCCGGCGGTGTGGTGGCGGCGGGGCTGGGCTCGGGCTGGCAGGGCTCGGGCTCGGACGGGGTGATTTCTTTTTCTTATTTTTTAATACCCTTAGTACCGGTTAGTTCACCAGATCCTAAAAGGCCCTTTAGTACCGAAGTAGCAATACCGGTTGCACAACTGGTACTTTGGGGTTAGGAACCGGTACTGAAGGCGCTTTCCCTGGTAGTGGATGTAGAGTTCTTAGCTAGGGGCACGTGATAGTTCGAGACTAGTTGAGCTGTTCAAGTACTTTTGTACTTTCATTTTGGTATGTCATGTCTTCCTAAAGTTTAAGTTGTCCTCGATTATAAACATATGTTATACAATATTTATTGGAATAATTAGTATTTTATGTTCAATTTAATGTATAGATTAAGTCATAAGTTAAAGAGGAAATAAGCTAGATTATTTATCATATCACGTCGCTATGTATATAAAGAATTGCTCCTCTTTTAGGCCTGTTCGCTTCAGGTTATTCAGCCGGCTTATCAGCCACCAAACAATGTTTTCCTCTCACAACAAATCAGCTATTTCAGTTTTTCAGCCGGCTTAAGCTGAAGCGAACAAGCCCTTAATTTCTAACACAAATCTTAAAGCAACCCACCAATTAATTAAATATTTTCACCTTGGTTATGAATGGACCCAGCCCTACCAATGTCAATCCAGCCCATACCCATACTATCTTCTCGGCTCCCCAACCTCTTTCTTTGCGGACGCTCCACATCGGCAGTGGCTCAACGTCGGCGGCGCCCGACGACGGCTGTGGAGCTCCACATCGGATATGGTCGTCCCTGTGACGATCAAGTGGATATGGCCGCCGCGCTCCTCAGGGAGCCCCCCACCACGGTGTACTGCAGGAGCAGCACGAACCCCTCATCGCATACACCGGTGGCGGAGGCCACGCGGCCCACTTTCAGCATGGCAGCACAGCCACACGAGATCTGCCTAATACTAATTGTTCGATCTCATCAAGGATAGCAGTATGGCAGCACAACATGCGAGATATGCGTGATACTAATTGTCTGATCTGATTAAGGATAGCTGCCGTCCATCATGCACAACAACTTGATAATGAGGAGAAATTTTTTCTTTGATCTTGGGAGAGATGATAATCCTAGTTCGGAGAATGGAAACTCGTTGTGGAATCCTAGCTAGTTCTCCCATCGATCCTTGGTGGTGATAAACAGAACGATGCAATGATAAATTTCTAATTTCACCTTTGGCTTTGCTGCTCAGCTGCAGCAATCCTCAAACGGATTCTCTGAACAATATGCGTGCCAGTCGTAGTTAGAATAGGATGGCAGCAAACAAAGGGAACTAATTCGAATTTATTTCACCAGTGCTGTTTCAGTTAAAGGTCCTAGAAAAGTTAACTAGTAAAAGCGCATCACTATAGTCCACTAAGGCCACCAAGAACTGTGATTAGATGAGATCCCACAAACTCAGAAACAGAAATGCATTTTCAGTCTAACAATTCGTTTCAGCAGAAGTATGATTAGTACTTGACAATACAAATACACAAGCTTCGAATTGAATATATACAGAAATTCAATGACCTTTTAACAAATTTACAAGTATGAATGTATGGTCAGTATAATGATCTGCATTACCATTCAAACTTAGGAAAGGGTAATGCTTGAAAATTATGCCTGGACACCTGCATGGCTGTCATAAGGCTTCGTTTAGTGCAGATTTCAGAACTCGAATGGCCATGGTGCTGTTTCGTCAACCTGAACTCCAGAGGCAAGGCCAAGATGAGGGTCACATGATTTGGGGACGCATCCTGGACTCTCCAGGGCTCCAGGCCATCCACCGTGTTCACCTCCTCTCCAGTGCAGTGCTGGATGATGCGACGATGGCCATGCATTCAAAGGGTGCTGCCTCGTCGGTGGTTGTACTGGCTGACCGACTACACGGACAGCAGCGGACGTACATCAGTTAGAGGCACTGGACCTCCTCGTGCGAAACAGAATGGCGGATCGCAAGAACGGCCTGTCGTCGTGGAGCATCGCCGCCTCAATACGATCGGTGGCAGCGTTGTCACGATCTTCGAGCGCCGCCAGCTGCAGCTCTATGGCTCACGGGTCACGAGTCGTGAATTGAACGGCGCCGAAATAAAGGGATCCGATGCTTGGGCTGGACATGGTCTGGGTCTTACCAGCGCCGGTCCTATGATTTTGAGGGCTCTCTAGCGAACTCGTCGTGACGGCCCTCTAGACCATAAAATCTTATAATATATAGGCTAATTTTACTTGTACAGGGAAAGCAAATCCAATAATATATTTTTAATTTAACATGTCTGATAATTATCGAGAGCGAGAAACAACATAGACTAAAAAGCAATATATTTGTACTTCTAGAACTAATATGATTACCTTAAGGAAGAATAGAACTCCATCATATTCACTGTTTCTTATGAAAAGATACTTCTTCGAGCATTTCTTGATGCAAAATCATCAAGGACGGTATTGAGATCAATAGTGCCTAAGATATCCTTCTCGATTGTGCATATAGCCAAACCATTTAACCTTTCTTGTGATATAGTTCATCTCAAATAGTTCTTCAACAATTTCAATTTTGAGAAACTTCTTTCGGCTGAAGCTACAGTCACAGGTATAGTTAAAAGAATTCGATAGGCAACTGAAACATTTGGATAGCAACCTGCGTCCATACCAAACTTCAGAATCTCTGGCGCCGACATCAAAGAATCTAGCAAAGTAACTTGCAACACCTTTAATTTTGAAAAAAAATGATTCATCTCAACATCGGATGAGTTATCATGAGAAAATTTTTTCACAAAAATCTTGCAGCGCAATCAAAGATCAGCTTCATCCAAGGATTTCAAATTTTCTGAGTTGAACAAGAACCCAAAAACATTATCAAATGCTGTCATCTGCTCAAATCTACTAGTCAATAAAGCAATTGCAGAATCAATCATAACTAGGAAGTACTCTCTTATAAAGTAGTCCACAGTAGACTATTGTATTTTCTCGTCTTGGTCATTTGTTCATCAAAATGTTTCTTTCTCTTTCGTTGACGTTTTGTAGGAAATATTGGCTCTATATCCAATTCAGATGCAATGTTTTTTGCTGTATCCATACTAGAAGTGAAACCTTCATCTCTGTACTTCTTAAAATATGATATGACACCTTCAATGTGTTTGAGAGTAGCATCTATACTCACTATTTTAGATTGCAACTTCTTGCTAACCTTATTTATAGAGAATAAAATGTCATGCCAAATAACCAAACCAACAAGAAATTCAAATTCTCAAGTGCACTCACCAAAGATTGGCATTCACTAACTGCCATTGGTCATCAGTTGAAGCCTTCTCTAGCGCTATTAAAGCTGATCTTATTTGAGAAGTTTGGAATCTGATAGCTTGAACACTTTTTATTCGACTTTCCCAGCGAGTATTAGACCATGACTTAACTGTCAATCCTGGGACATTGTCAACCAAAATCTTCCACCTTTTGGTAGATTTTGCAAACAGGGTGTATATACGTTGGATAATGCCAAAAAAAGAAATAGCTTGCTTGCAAGATTTCAAATATCCCAAATAGTAAGATCCCAAATAATGGCATATTATATGAAAACAATATATAACATATAAGAATAATAGTTTACCTGCAAGATTTTTCCATATCACAAAGAGTAAGATTCAGACTATGACATGCACACGGCATGTATAGTACTCTTGGATTAATTTCAAGCAAGCGCTTCTGAACACCTTGGTAAGAACTCTTTATATTTGAACAATTATGATAGCCTTATCCTCTCACATCATCAGTATTCAAATCAAGAGAGGCCAATACATTCTTTAATTCATTAAAAGGACCCAATCCTGATGTGTCATCTACCTTCAAGAACTCTAGGAAGAACTCCTCTACCCTTGGAACATTCCTCGACATATTGACACACCTAATAATTAGAGTCATTTGTTCTTCATGGCTCACATCTGGAGTACAATCTAAAATCACAGAAAAATACTTGGCATCCTTAATGATCTTTAATATAGTTTGTTTCACACAATCTGCAAGAAGATAAACCATCTCATTCTGAATTTTATGCTCAAGATAATGATGATGAATCTCACTATTTTGAATCTGCCTAATATGGTCTTACATCACGGGATCAAATTCACCCATCATTTCAACTGTGCCCAGAAAGTTACTATTGTTACCTTGATATAGTTTCTCATTTTGCCCTCGGAAAGCCAAATTATGTTTAGCAAGAAACTTGAGAGCAGAAACAATTCTTACTAAAACTTGTCTCCAACGCTCTCTATAGCATCAAGTTGTTCACTTAAATTATCATTAACTTATTGTTGCTCTTCTTCTTGATTATCAGATGCATCTATAGGGTTGTCATCACGCACAGCACTACTTGAAGATGAAAAAAACTTATCTAAAGCACCTTGTTGTGACTGAACAAACTGTTCTTCTTGTCTTTTCCATTTTCTTTTCGCAGCCCCTGACAAATGTTTCTTAGGTAACATTCTAAAATTCTTACACCTGACCTAAATTACAAGAAAAATATGACTATATGAGTACAAAGTACTAGACAAAAATTGAACAAGAAAAAAAAACTAGAGCCTAGACAAAGTGTGGTTCAATAAACAAAACAGCTTATATATGAATATATGATATATCAGTGCAGTCATGCAGGCATGCAGCCTAACTGCCTAGCTCGAGTTTTTTTTCATACCTCGCTGGACAGCTTGGACTGACTCGCGTGCGGCGTGTCGCGTGGTGAACTGCAGAACTAGTGAATGGTCAATGGTGATCGCCCGCCCGATCCTGAATCCTAATCGCCGTCTCGCAGTCGTCGGAATCCCGATCGCCGTGATGCCGTCTCGCTTGTGACTGCGACCCTGGCACCCTGCGATCTCTTTCCGTCTCGCCCGCGATCTCTTTCCGTCTTTTGGGCTGCGGTGTTGCCGCGTTGGCTTGGCGCCTAGCGACTCAAGAGGCGAGGCGACACGCACACGCGATGAGGAGCCGCTGCGGCGCTGCCGATCAAGTATGGGGTCTGGTCTTCTATACTTGAGTTGGGCCCCCATCCCGCCTGGGCCCTAGGCCATCGCACCTCCTGCCCCACCTCTAGGGCTGGCACTGGGTCTTACGAGGATCGGATCCATTCAAGATCCAGGTGGGAAAATAAATAATTAACTAGCAAACATGCCCGTGCGTTACTACAGGTCTAAAATAAATAATTAACTAGCAACCATGCCTGTTGCGTTGCTAGAGGTCTACGGTGAAGATCTTAAATATAATATGTATTATCTATAAATAATATCCAAATCCTGTCTCAATGCATGAACTTTTTACATGCATTGATTCATGGCCTACTATGTCTGTATGGCAATTTTAGAAGCACCTGCTATGCAATGCAACCAAGGTAGCCATGCTTGGTATTTTCACGAACATCTCATGCACAGGCAACGCACAGTCTTGTGAATCCAAGCTCAAAATTTGCCAAATGCCAAGTCCAGCAGAGTAACGCGTGAACTTATCCGTAGCAATAGCAAGCAGGACAAGGAGCACAATCCCAGGCCTCCAGTGATCCAGTCAACCAGATTGCTCCACGCCGCCACTGAAGGTGATGGCGGCGAAGTAGAAGGCCGCCGGCCGTAAAGGAGTGCATGAACGGGGAAGGCAGCTGGCAGCACACACGACGACGACCGCCGGCTGGAAAGTCTGATGAGTGCAGGGAGCATCCACGAACACAACCCTGCGTAATTTACTATTTTCTATACCAGTAGACTCTTTATAAGTGGATAATTTTCCTTTCGACAGGAGGAACAAGTTTCTTTAAGGGTGGTTCAATGGGAAGCGGATAAAACTCATTCCCTGGATGAGCTGGAAGCTCAACGTCAGTATGCCAACGACTTGGAGAAACAAATCGAAGCTCTTGCACAGAAGTTACAATCAGCCGACACGCGCTACAAGCAGAAGGTAAACATTATCCTTGCAGCATTATCCCATTGTAAAGAGACCACCATCTTACATGAGGTCAGCAAATATTATAATACCATGATAAAGCTTTGCAATTTTGCAGTACCCATACTTATAGGTTTTGGCTATTGAAACTTACCGACTTGCTGAAATAGCATGGTGCATTTGCTAGCTTGCAACATTTTTCTCTTGCATTGAATCGTCTGAGCTTTCCAGGTCACAGAAGAGAGGGATAAACTTGCTGAGATTACCACAGAGTTCAATAAGTTGACACAAAAAGTAAGCAAGAGTGTTGAACTTGAGAAGAAGGTGCATGACCTTGAGCAGAAGCTGCAGGTAGTTTACTCTAAATCTGAGGAACAGGTAAGTAGAGACGTGCCGATGAAATCTCTTGGTTACCTTATATCTGATCATTTGTTATTGGCAACTAATCCCGAGAGTTCACCTTGGATTCATCAACAATTTCAAGCAAACAAAATGACAAATCTCAGGGTGTTGATGTGGCCTCACCAAACCCAATCCAGCAAGAAGTGCTTACCTGTTCAACCATCATTCCTGTCTTCTTTTCTCCACCGAGCAAGCAATCCACAATAGCTAGCTTCTTTATTTTTCTTCCTCCATAAATGAGCAAGCAACAGCTCGAATCACAAGCACACCTTCTGCTCTGTTCTTCTGTCCACCAAGACAGCAGCAGCAACCACCTACCAGTAGCTCTTCCTTCTTCCTGCCGGCAAGCACCAGGAGCAGATCAGGCACCCAGCTAGCTTTCTTCCCTGAAAGTGTAGCAGGAGGAGGAGAACGCTAAGGAGGTGTCTGGATACGAAGTGCTAAACTTTAGCAGGGTCACATCAGATGTTTGTGCAGGAGGAGGAGAACGCTAAAGAGGTGTTTGGATACGAAGTACTAAACTTGCAGGGTCACATCAGATGTTTGTATGCTAATTAGGAGGACTAAGTATGAGCTAATTACAAAACTAATTGCACAGATGGAGTCTAATTCGCGAGACGAATCTATTAAGGCTAATTAATCCATCATTAGCAATGGTTACTGTAGCACCACATTATCAAATCATGGACTAATTAGGCTTAATAGATTCGTCTCGCAAATTAGACTCCATCTGTGCAATTAATTTTGTAATTAAACTATGTTTAATACTCCTAATTAGTATCCAAACATCCGATGTGATAGGTGCTAAAGTTTAGCAGGGGTATCATACCCTAAATCTATCTCAAAAATCCACAAGATCCATTTGTTATAAAGATATCTGCATGCTTCAGCTTATCGGGGCTCCTCACTCATGAACATGGTGAGCATCTCGCACCTCGGCCAAGACCATGCGCCCGCATGGTCACCTTGCTGCACCTGTGGGATGTCCAACACCATCTCGCACCTCTCGATTGATGCAGCATGGCGTTCCACACGAGGTCACCGTTGAGGTCCTCCGACTCACTACTGCAGGATCTGCACCACAAGGACGCTGGGCTGACGGAGATTGGGTTGTGGGCGGGTGGGCACGCCACAGAGGAGGATGCCGGGGATGACGCCACGAGAGGTGTGGCGGGCACTGCGCCGCCACCACGGCCGATGCCGGGGACGACGCCACGAGAGGTGTGGCGGGCAATGCGCCGCCACCGCGGCCGATGCGGAGGCTGACGGCGTAGACGCGTGCAGGCGCGCGGTGGCCTTCGCCGCCACCGCTGCCGGACGATGAGTGGTGGTGCGACGTCACGTGCGCCTGTGACGGCGTGAAGTGCGTCGCCATCCCGGCGGCAGCGGCAGCAGCCTCCAGCAAACCACACAAGCACGCGAGAATTCCCACGTAACGGCGGACTCATTCCCTTCCCTCCCATACAGTAGATCCGTTTTAGCGGCGAGAGGGTGGGGAGGAAGGGGATCGGCAGGAGGTTGGAGGCGTGGAGGTATCGATCGGAGGGCACGGATGGCCGCGAGGGGGTTCGTGGCTCGCCCTGCGCCGCCACCGCCCGGCTCCCCCGCTCTGCCCCTCCCTGCTTTCCGCCGCCGCCACCCGCTCCCGCTGGATCTAGATCCGGCACGGGGCGCAGCTCGGAGGAAGGAGGAAGCGATTACCGTTTGTTTCCCCTCCCTTCCCTCCTTTTTTCCACCCGAGCCCCCATCTATTCAGCATTTGGACTGTGGATTGATTACGGAAAAGTTGAGGAGCTTTTTTGCAAAATGACCACGATGGTTGAAGAAAAATGACGATTAGAAGAAACATCCTCTCTTTAATATTACTAGCAAAATGCCTGTGCGTTGCTACAGGTCCTTACTTGATCTCATGTTATTATTCGTTTGTTCCTAATATGCTGGCTTCACTTCATAATACGTTGGTACGTTGTCCCAAGCCACCGATGTTGGTCTTCGTCACTAAGTTCTTGGTGCTCCGACGATTGATCTTTGACCTTGGCCCGCTCCTCCGGTAGCTGCACGAGCGCCACGGCCCCATCATCTCCATCCGTCTCTTCCACACCGCACGCTGGTCTTCGTCGCCTACCGCCGGCTAGCGCACCATGTCCTGGTGCAAGGTGGCGCCACCTTCGCCGACCGCTCGCCCCTCTTTGACCCGGGACGTCTCTTCACCGCCGGGAAGCACGACATCAGCATCTCGCCCTACGAGCCCTACTGGCGCCTCGTCCACCGCAACCTCACCGCTGAGGCGCTGCACCCCGCCCGTGTTAGCCTCTACGCGCCAGCGAGGCAGGCGGCGCTAGACGTGCTCGTGGCCGACCTTCTCCACGCGCGGCGGCGATGACAGCTCGAGCGCCGTCCAGGTGAGGCTAGCGTTCTGACGCGTCCTGTTCCAGATGCTCGTGTACATGAGCCTCAGCGCAGGCTCGGGGAGGAGGTGCTCGATGAGGTCCAGGACATCCAGATGCAAATCCTCCGCTACATCACCAGTTTCCCCATCTCCTCTTTCTTCCCTGCGGTCAACAAGAAGATCTTCCGCAGATGGTGGGAGTCGTCCGCCAAGCGCCCGGCCGACCTCACCACCGAGCAGCTGCAGGGTAGCGGCGGGGCGCCCCGCTCCGGCCACTGGGGCGCCCAATCCCCTCCGTTGCCTCTATTTTGAAGAAAGGAGAAGCGTTTTCCCCTTTTACCCTCTCACTTCCCTCCTTTTTCCACCCAAGGCCCCTCTCTCTTCAGAATTTGGACTGCAGGTTGATTATCAAAATGTTGAGGGGTTTTTTGCAAAATGACCACGACGTTTGGAAGAAACATCCGCTCTTTAATATTAGGTATAGATATACTAGCAAGATGCCCATGTGTTGCTACGGTGAAATACTAATTATATTATTAAAATCCCTAGAATTTTTTTATACCTCAAGTGTTTTTTTGGAAAAAGACAGGTGGTTGGTCTTGCTCCTAGGAATCCGAAGATCTGGGTTCGAATCCCCTTCCCACCCTTTTGTACATGATATTTTTCCGGAGCACGGTTTATTTTTATTTTTTAGGCAGGGGCTCGGTTTCCCGTTTCAAGGGGGTGGGCGCCAGTTCTTCTTCTTCCTCGAGACAGAGCGAACCGAGCCGAGCAGCCTCTGTCCGCTGGCCAATTACTCCGACCTCCAGCCACCATTTTCAAATCGCCACCACACACATCTGCCTGATCCTCCCAGCTACCTCGTCCACCACTTGTTGCCCGCGGCCATGCCTCCTAGCACTGGGGAATTAAGCCCCTACGCCCGCCATTGCCGCCGGCCTCGAGCTCGGGCGCCACCGGTGGACTCCATCCTCCCCGCCACCTCATCCCCAACCAACCGCAAAAACGAAACCACAGTGAGCCCCTGGTGCTCCCTTGTTCGTCACTTCCCTCTGTCCGCCATCATAGCCGGCGGTGTGGCGCGCCACTCGTCTGGCCATGCCGCCGCTCGCCGCCGGCCATGCTACGGTTGGCGTCCGGCAGGGGCAACTTGGGGTACGGGTGTGCCTCAACGTGCTGGTCAAGTTGGCCGCGCTCCCCTCGCCGATCCCTTCACCGATGCCGGGGCCCCCCGATCCGGACCCGAACCCGCTGTTCTATCTCCACCGTCGTCCGCCGCCTGATCCTCCGAAGCCGGAGCCGCCGTCGTCACCGGAGAATTGGTCGCCGCCGGCGTCGGCAGGGGGCTTGGAGCGGCCTGTGAGGGGGTGGGTGCGTGCGCGGCGGCAGACCGTGGCGGTGGCCGAGGAGGTCGGCGGGCGGTGGCAGACGGTGGTGGAGAAGGTGGCAGCCGGGGGGGGGGGCGAGCAGGATGCGAGCGGGCGGAGGAGCAGCGGCTTGGAGGCGGTAGCCGCAGCGGAGATCCCCATGGGGGCTGCAACGCGTTAGAGGGTCTCCTCGTGCGGCGGGAGGCTCCGCTCGGGGGCGCGATGGTGTTGACGGGGGCGAGGACTGCGGGTTGAGGGTTGGAGAAAGAAGAAGCTTTTTCCCCTTTAACCCCCTCCCTTCCCTCCTTTTTCCACCCGAGCCCCCTCTCTTCAGAATTTGGATTGCGAGTTGATTCCATGAAAGTTGAGGGACTTTTTTGCAAAATGACCATGACGGTTGGAAGAAGCAACCGTTCTTTTATATTAGGTATAGTTTAGTTGGATGCTTTAAGATTCATATCAGAAATTAAAAGAAGAGTACCGTAGCAATTCTCATGTACATATTGGATAAATCATAAGCTAAAAGGTAAGCTAGATTAATTCCCCATTTAGCACAAAGTAATCCAAGGAATGAACTCTAAATCAGGAGTATATGTTGCTGCATATCCAGTTTCTTACTTATTCCTCAACAAAGGCAATAACCTTTCACGATAACTAAGGGCGAAGCTAGCAGGCAAGACCACTACAGAAATGCTAGGACTAGAGTGTTAGAAAACTAATTTAACATTGAATTTGCTAGACTCAATAAAGGCCCCTAGCTTCACACCTAATAGTAATATCAACTCCTGAATTTCTGTTAGGCCCTATTTGTTTCGTCGGAATTGAATCTCATTCTAGCAATTGGATTCAATAGGAATTAAATTACATAGAATTAGATTCATTTCAATTTTCTTGTTTGGATGTACAAAGAAACTAATTCTTAGAATTAGATTCCAAATATTGTTTGGTTGATTAGAAATTCAAATGGAATAACATGCTACCAGCATAGCTCTCTCTCTAACACATGGAGTTGCCAGACATTCAAATGAAGTCTCCATTGTTGTTAGACATTCGAATCAGACAACATGCTACAATTCAAACATTTAAATGAAGTATCTAAACTTTCAGTCATACTTGACATTCAAATCAGACAACAAGCAATACAGTCATACTTGACAATGCAATCATGATAGACATAGTATCTAAACTTTCATATAGTTGAAGCCACATATTATTACAAGGCAATGCAAGTTCAATAGATATTATCCATCACTTGATAGTATAATTTATAGATGAACTAGTTTTCTTCACTTGTTGAGCTGTTTCAGTAGCCACCTCTTTCTCATCTTCTCCAGAAGCGCCAACAAAGACTCATACTTACGTGCATCACCGGTCAGGATATCAAATAGGTCCAACAAAGTGTCTTCATCCAATCCTTCTACCTCATTCAGTGCGTTTAGAATTTCTTTTGATGTTGGGCCTTTAGGGGCTTTTTTATTGAGTGCTTTAGCGAACTTATCCATTTTTTCAGCCATCATAGAGGTAAAAGAGTCACCTAACCGTTGCCTCTTTAAACTTCCTGAAGTTGCCGATGATGTGGGCTCTTTGTTACTAAGATCTTCCTTACTCATCTCTTTTGAGCTCTCAGCTGCAGTCTTTGCCGCTTCACCGGTAGCATGGTCTTTACCAAACACCAAGATAATTGAGTCCCAGTACAAGACAATCTTGTGCCTATACCCAGTAGCTTCTTTGTTTTTCTACAGAAAACAAATGTTGATCCTTGGCACATAGGTCATAAAATGATCTCTTAGTCAAGCGCAAATTATCATAGCAATAGACATTTGATCCTTGGTACAGATTTCTTAGTATTTGTTTGTGTGTAGCTACATCTCTCTCAGCCACTTCATCCGGATCAACGATATGTCTAGGTATCTTACGCTGATACCAGTGCACAATCATGCTCATGACAACAGAAACAAATAAAACAGCCACTCTTTTTCTTTTCTTCCTACGTTTCTCTCTCATTTGCTCCATGCTTGTATTAACCATGTCTATGTTGTTATCAGGCATCTAAAGCACATATGTAAAAAGGAATGTTTTAATTTATCATAAAAAAAGGTTCACAATTAAAGCACATATGCAAGTGATCAGAACAGCAGAAAATATTATTTTATTGCATAGGCTTATACAATGGAGTTGGAAGCAGAAGTTCAGAAACTCAAGGAGCTGAATCAGGAACTGGAAAGGAAACATGTGCCTTTCCTAGCTTTCTATAAACACTGCAACTGCAGGTGTTAATGCATTAACTCTTGAGGAGCATTTATTCATAATCATTCTGAAATTGGTAGTTTCACGCTTTCGGCATGTCCATTTTTCTGGCACCTATAGAGGTTTGTCAGTGTTCACCTATAGAGGTTTGTCAGTGTATAAACAGGCTTGACATCCTGAATCACTTCATGTAGTTATAGACTTATGATACTGCATTGATGGGTTACGCTAAAAAATGGTGATACAATCACATAGTATGCCACATGAAAAACCTCAAATGGTTCTAAAAACGGTGCCCTCAATATTGTCATAACAAGAACGATTATGTTGTCTCTTCCAAAAATTAGTTCAACATTCAAATCATAGGATGCAAAATTAGTGCTACATTCAAATTCATAGACCAAGTTCCTCTGTTTCTAGTACATAGAAGCTGGTACTATTTTTTAAATTTTCTGACTGCTTGTAGAGTTGCAGAATGTGAAGAAGCCAAGGCATAATCATCACGCAAGTTATTACTGATCATCACACATTCATACAGTAGCACATCATACCTTATAATGAAAATGTTATTGAACAAGCATAACCTGTTAAACATGGTTTTCTAACTTTGATCAGATGTTAACAAGCAATAGTAGATTGCTTTTAGAAGACTAACTACAGCTACCTATTATACATAATCTACCTACTGAAAGCATAAGATTACAATGAATACTCATCGCCAATTGGATCTACAAATAATGGAACAAGTGATTGCAACAAATTACGCTAAGAACCAGATCCACAAAAAATTACTAGATCAAGAACCCTAAGAACGAAGTGCAACAACCAGATCAAGATACAAATAGTAAGAACGAAGTGCAATCAGGGAGGAGAAGAGATGTTGCACGAACCCTAGAGGGCAGCAAGGTAGACGAGGGTGTCGGAGGAGGAGGGGGCGGAGGAGGAGGAAGAGGGGACGGCGGAGGAGGGGGCTATGAAGGAGGGGGCACGGCGTCGGGATGGAGGCAAGTCGGGAGAGAAGGCGGCGCGACGTCGGGGAGGGGAGGCGAGTCGGGAGGGGAGATAGCTGCGGATGGAATCGATTTCTTATTTTCAGCCCCAGAATGTGTCGCGGGCAAGGAAATCAGCCTGCGGAAATCACTGGAAAGACGATTTCCAATTCCATGTGCAGCCAAACATGTCGGCCAAGGAAAAAAATTCTAATTCGGCCTATTTCCATGCAGCCAAACAGGCCCTTAGGGCCATTGATGGACCGAGTTGTATGGGCTTAGCCTACTTTCGCACATATAACGAACAGTAGATCGCAATGCTGCGAAGAGAAGAGATCATTGGAACATTAAGAAATAAAAAATATTTTACTCTGCTATTTTTCTTGAAATTCAATTGACACTCTTACTCATGTAAGATCTCATATTGATGTTGCCTCTCTATAACATCGCTGATCTTCTATTCTTATTTTTTTACTTTGCTACCTACCAAAAAAAATTTATCTCACTTAGTTGTATTGAATTATATGTGTTTAATTGTTCTTTGTGATGGTTGATCAAGTCAGTGTGACAAATTGCTAACAGTTGGTATTAGCGACAACCAAATCCTTAAAGCTTTTGGCATGGAGATAGAGTGGGAGACATATAGGAGCAATATATTTATTTAAGTCTACTTTGTTCAACAAGCCTAGCACCCACAAGGTGTGTGAGAAAATGCCTTCAATGAATCCGATGATTGGATTTCACTTAACCACATCCTTGAGGTCACCATTCATCGTGTTCTCTATCCCATCAGAGAGAATGTACTTTGTAAAGTTTTTTTATCCTTTTGGGTCGTGGAAATGGCGAATGTGTGAGAGATACTGCATCAAATGGAGAATTAGAGTAAAATGCACTGGTGTAAGGAGATGTCACTTTGGTCCACGAATTCCGAAAGTGAATTTCTAGGTCCATGAACTTTATAGGTCATTCATCGTAGGTCTATATCAGTCCATGTATGAATCTATAGCTGACATGGCATACTAACTGGGTGCCTTCTCTTTCATCCTTCTCCCTTTGCTTCTCTTGCATTTTATTGAGCACATGCTTCTATGGGAAGCTCAATGTAGAGGGCGATGTTGGCTACCAAGGAGCACGGAGAACGGCGAGGAGTCGAGTCCCTCATTGTACGCCATGTCAAACTCCTTGTTGCTGCCAGTGGAACACAGTGAGCTAGAGGAGGATTGGAGGAGGCACTTGGAGCGTCGTTGAGCTCAGCCAAAGGGCCTACAAACTCGCGCTCCATCTTCACGGCGTTCAAAACTTGCTCAATAAAATACAAGGGAAGGAGGGAGGGAGGGATGAGAGAGTAGATGCCTAGTCAACTTGCCATGTCAGCGCTAAGTGCACACATGGACTGGTATGGACCTGCGTTGAACGACTTAAAAAGTTTATGGATCTAAAAATGCACTTTTGAAGTTTATGAACCTAAGTGATATCTCCTTACAAGTTAATGGATCTCCAATGCATTTTACTTGGAGAATTTCATGGTTGGAATGTATGCAAGAGTTGTTGTTAGCTCAACATTCGGTGTGTGTCCATTGAGTCCAACTTTCCCACATTTATGAGCAATGGTGATGTCATGATAAACTTCTGTTACACCTGCCATTCCCAAGGGTATTGTCACCAACCCCGACCTACATGAAGTGTCCCTAACTATCACCACCACCACTTGTGACATAAACTTCGATGTAGACTCCAACTGCTCGATGAAATGCTTAAGTAATGGCATCAACGTTCTGATGTCCGAGCAAGGTGCGAGAGCTATGGCCCTGTTTAGATCCCTCATCTAAAGTTTAGCTGGCTAAATTTAGCCACTTTGGATCCAAACAGGACCCAACTAAACTTTAGCTTAGCTGGTTAAACCAACCAAAGACCAAAATACCCCTCATTCATTCACTCCAACCGCCCAGCCTATCCCCTACCCCTTTCCTCGCTTCCTCTTCCTTCTCCGCTCATCGAGGACACCCGCACCCCTCCCCGCGCCGCTGATGCCGCCATGAGCTGTGGGCGGAGCCCTGCTCTTCCTCCGCCACCGCCACCACCGGGCCACGGGCTGGGCCCTGCTCTTGGCTCTCCACCATCACCGGGGAGACCATCGACGGCATGAAGGGTAGCATGGTAATCTAATATTTAGCTAGTGGATCCAAACACCCCTGACTAAAGTTTAGCCAACTAAATTTTAGTCAGCTAAAATTTAGATGGTTGGATCCAAAGAGGGCTCATGTCAACACCATCCTTGGCATATACATTTCTCGATGTCCTTGTACCATGAGCTGCATGTTGTCCAACTCATAGCATGCTAGTCTAGGTGCACACCAAGTATTTTACAAATTGCTACAAAGTCGCGAAGTTGCATCCAATTGCAGCAGCAACAAGACCATGTGACCATGCTCATCAATGCCTTCATGCTTACCCCATTTTCATCTTGGACCATGATAATGCTAGGCATATGCAACGGGTGCAGGCACCGCCAACATCATCAAGCCATGCTTAGGTGGGCGCTTACTCCACATGCATTCACTCACTCGTGTGAGCTTTGTAACATGGACATGAACGTCAATGGCCTAGAAAGTGAGCTTGTTTCTAAGTATTTGCCTTGTTTCTAAGTATTTGCATGGTCTCTGTAAGGAAAATGGCCCTAGACCATAATGACTTTGGTGATTAATGGCAACATAGTTATTGGGACTAATGTGTTTGCAAGATATACCTTTGTAGGTGTTTTATAGGTCCCAAGGATGAATTCCAAATCCATCAAAATGAGAAGAAAAAGAAAGACTTAGAAGAATTCTATGGCATTCAAATGATCATAAAAATTCAGATACTCGCTGCTTATTTACTAGGTACTAGGATACTCGCTGCTTATTTACTCCTTACCAAGTTCTTTCGCCAACTGGTCTAGAACACCTTTATGCCTCTTCAGTTGTGCTTCATTGTAGTTTGAAGTATCTTTCTCCAACAATTTTAAGTAGGTCTAGTACTTTTTCCCTTTTGTTGATGCTCTCATTTCTTGTCCTTTAATAGTCATAGCTTCATGATATCACTAGTAGAAAACTGAGTATTAGTCCCGGTTGGAAAGGTGCAAATCTCTCGAAAAACTATCCGGGATAAAGCAATCGGGACAAAAGGGGGGTGTCTTTTATCCCGGGTCCCTCAACCGGGACTAAAGACACCCTTTAGTCCCGGTTGGTATTACCAACCGGGACTAAATGGGCTGCCATGCCAGACGCGATAAACCGGGATAAATGGTTCATGGGATTCGAACCCACGACCTCAAGCCTCGCGCGTAGCTTCCTTGCCATCCCACCTACACACCACATCTGACTATATAGGGGATCCAATTCTTTTATACTAACTCATGGGGGACCCTTTTATCCCGGTTGGAAACACCAACCGGGATAAAAGACCCCCTTTTATCCCGGTTGGTATTACAAACCGGGATAAAAGGGTCCGAAGAATTTAGTTCTGCCCCAGCCACATTTATCCCGGTTGGAAACACCAACCGGGATAAAAGACCCCCTTTTATCCCGGTTGGTATTACAAACCAGGATAAAAGGGTCCGAGAGCTTTAGCTCTTTTTCAGCCACGCGTGAGGGACCCTTTTATCCTGGTTATTGGAGTTTCCAACCGGGATAAAAGACCCCATTTTATCCCGGTTGGTGTCGTGAGCTTTAGTCCCGAGTGGTAACACCAACTGGGATTAAAAGGGTGACCTTTAGTCCGGGTTATTCTTACCACCCGAGACAAAAGGGTCCCCCACGGGTAGCTGATTTTTTCACTCGGGACTAAAGGGTCCCCCACGGGTGGCTGATTTTTGAACCGAGACAAAAGGTGACTTTTAGTTCCGGTTGTAAATACCAACCGGAAGTAAAACTCCTCGCACCCCCTTTTATATCGGGCCTACTTTAAACCGGGATTAAAAGGGGGCGCATCGAAAGTCAGTTCTCTACTAGTGTATAGAACCATGTTCTTACTTGGTTGGTTGCCCAAAGGAGATGGTGCATCATCCTTCCCTTTTCATTTTAGCTTGCCTTTGCTTTCTTCGGCCCCTCTGGGCGCTTCTCTTTGCTCATGGTTTCCTCCTTTGTGTCTTGGTTGGATGAAGAAGTGTATGCTCCCGATGATGAAATCTTGGTCCTCTTGTTTTTGCTCTCTTGTTGGACAACTCTACGCCATTTAGGCAGATACTTGATCACTCTCCACATATACTCCAAGGTGAAAGGTATGTCCTTATTTTCTTTTTGGAAGATCATATGGGCTTTGTTCATGGACATGTCATCAGATTGCCCACTACTCCATGTACTTCTAAGTCTACCATATACCGCACTGAATTTTGTGATATCTCTCTTCACATGAGCCCAATGTGACTTTAGTTGCTTGACTGACCTCTTGTGTGCATTTGTTGGCGCGTTGCTATTGAACTCTTGAGATACATCTTTCCAGTAGTACTCTCCTTTCCTGTCAATGCCATTTACAGGATCAGTGGAATGGTGTATCCAAGAGCTAAGTAGTCGTATAGTCGTGGTTCTCTTCTTCAGTATAATTTATGCATGTACACCTCTTCGGTGCTTCTTTGCTGCTATTGCTCGAGTATTCAATGGTAACCGGATCTTTCTCATGTTGTAGGGTATGGAGAACTAGACTCGGTTCGATAGGAAGAAGTATTGGTTGCAGCTCCAGTAGATTGGCTAAATTGCAAAACAGATGGTGATCTATTGATTGCAACTCCAAATTGCATAGTTGGTGAGGGACAAAAGCTTTCTTGTAAATGAAAACCTTGAAAGCTTGGTGGAGTAGATTGCCGCCAACTGCCTGCCTTGGTTTTGAACGCCTTTAAATCTTGAAGGAGAGTGACCATATGGTGGCTGGTGGACTGAAGGACCAAAAAGATTGAAGTTGTGCATAAAATTGGGTGATGTAAAGTGAAACTAAGATTGGGATGTACGGTGTAGGAGGTGAGATCTAACCACTACTCTCAGAGTTTGGGGAGTCTTAAGCCATGAAGTTTGTAAAATTTTTGGAGAATGGGTCTATTGGAACTAGTAGGGGCTGTTTGCTTTTTGCCTAGCGCTGCCCTGCCAACAGCGGGCGCGCCAATGCACGGGCGGCCAATTCCTCTGCCCAGGTTTCGCCGACGCACGAGCGAAAAAACCTACTACGGCTCTATTTTTGCGGGTGTGGGCGCATCGGCACGCCAACGCGAAGGCACTGAACCAAGCGGCAGCCAATTTCTCGCCAGCACGCCTGTGATTGGCATGGCGCACTTTGGCAGTAAACCAAACGTGCCCGTAGTGTTCAAGCAAGAATGTTTGAATGTACTAGTAGTGCTTCACTTTTGTAGTCTAGGAGCACAGAAAGTCAACGGCAACCTACTGGCTTGCAACGGTTACATGGCTGCCCACTACCTTCTTTGTTTATTGCCGCATTGTACACATATACTATTTTATTATCTTGTGGCGCGCCCATAGTGCTATGGGTAGCTTTTGCTATTTTTTACTTTAGGATAAGAGGGTTGAATGAAATATTATATTCCCTATGTGCTGCTTTTTCATCCCATTGCGGTCACCCTCGCAGTAGAACTTTTGTTGGGTAGCATTGGAGAACCTAGGTCTCTCCATGGGATCAAGGTGGAACCATGTCATATTTTCTCATCGTTTTAACCCCGCATGCTTTTATTCAGATGTGGACTTCTACTTTACTTGAAGTGACTGTCGCAAGGCAACAATCATAAGCTTCAGAAGACATTTGTTGTTGTTGGTACAAAATACCATGCCAGCTATAGCCGGTTCACGGAGTTCAAGGGCGATAAACTAATAATCGTTTAGTATCATGGCAAAAAGCTAGGTGCATCTTGGAGGTTTTCTTCTATCAGCTTGAGAGCACGTCGGAATTGACCTTGTTGATCCTCTATCATCACTTCTCCTGTTCTGTTGCATCCCTGAACTCTATCTCACTCAGCTGTATTGGATTGTATAGGTTTAGTGCTTATTTGTCTTATTTGTACTAATTGATGTAGCCGTTGTGACAAATTGCTAACATTTCCCCCAAATTTATTTTGCAAGAAGCACTTAGCGTGCAGAGCGGACTCTAGCACCACGCAATATAGGGGCCTCACTTCTCCCCCGAGCAATCACAGAGCACCAACACACTGCTACTACGACGACTAGTCATGCATTGCTCGGTCAAGCTCAAGCTCAGTCTTTGAAGATCCCGAACGACGGGTTGACGATGGAGAAGCCTCCATCCAGGAGCAGGTTGTGCCCACTGATGTACCGCGCGTCGTCGCTGGCGAGGAAGAGCACGGCGGTGGCGATGTCCGCCACCCGCAGGCGCACGCCCTTGAGGTTGGCCACGGCCTCCATGGCCTCCTCGAACGCCTCCCCCTCCAGTCCGACGTACCCCGTGGCCAACGGCGTGGCGGCCGCGGCCGGCGACACGCAGTTGACCCGGATCCCGTGCCTGCCCAGCTCCGCCGCCGCGTTCTCCGTGAGCCCCACCAGCGCGCGCTTCGCGCACGTGTATGCGTGCGACGCAGCGCCGGCGACCGCCGACGCCAGGCTCGACGTGCCGATGATGCAGCCGCCGCGGCCGGCGGGCACCATGACCCGCGCCGCGTGCTTGGTGCCGAGGAAGGGGCCCACGAGGTTCACGGACAGCACGCGCTCGAAGTCCTCCTTGGTGCTCTCCCGGATGCTGTGGCACGCCGCGCCGCCGATTCCCGCGTTGTTGAACATGATGTCCAGCCCGCCGAACCGCGCCACGGCGTGGTCCACGACCGCCGCGACGTCGGCCTCGGCGGTGACGTCGCAGTGCACGTAGCTGGCGGCGGCGGCGCCCAGCTCCGCGCAGAGGCGCCCGCCGAGCTCGTCCTGGATGTCGGCCACCACGACGCGCGCACCGTGCTTCACGAAGAGACGAGCCGTGCACTCGCCGATGCCGCTCGCCCCGCCGGTGATCACCGCCACCTTCCCCTCCAGCCTGCGCGCGCGCGTAAATCAGCACGTAACAAATTGATCAGACCGTAACAAATCGCAAATCTTCTTTTTTTTGGCGATTGACAAAGTAAAATCTTCCAAAATGAAAAAAAAAGAACTCGATAATCGAATTAACACAGCAGAAAACCGAAGGCAACAACTAGTGTTCTTACTTCCTTGCAGCGGCAGGAACTTGATCAGAGGAGCTGGTTGCCATGGCAGCAGCCTCTGCAGGTCAGTGTTCTTCCCACTTCCTTGCACCGGCCAGCAGGAACTTGGGAACGAGTTCGTCTTTCTTATACTGCTGCTGCAGTGCAGATGACCAACAGGGTCGGCATTTACAATTAACAAGTTGCGTGCCGCGACGCCATTGTTTAGTCGACGGGCATCTCCTAGCGCTTAGATGCCCCTCGGTCGCGAAGGGCAAGGGCCATGTCTCGCGTCGTGAAGGGCTGCGGAGTGGCCATGGCACTAGGATTCAGCGCTGGTGAAAACCACTTGCTCGTCGTTTCCTGCGCGGCCGGCCGGCGCGCTCCTGTTTTTTTAAAGGCAGTGGATAGGGCGATAATGCTTTGGTTATTCGCTAGTCGTCCTCGTCGATCCGTGCTCGACGCATATACGTGTCGAGCTACAGTAAGGGAGCTCCGTTTTCTCGTGTTAGTTTTCTCCTTCTTAGGGTTGCTCTTGGCCATCTCGACTGGAGTGGCCGGATCACCCATCGATTGGTGTCAGCTGCAAACTGCAATGCTGCCTGTTCCTCGTCCGGCTAAGTTTTGTGTAAATGTGGCTAACAATTGTTAAGGCTTTACTTAGATATTGATGAGCTGGTCCGACTCTGCTTGTAAATGTGGCTCGGTTGTTTAAACCAAAACTTGAGCTGGCTTGTGATTATATCGCCTAATGGTTATAGAAAAAAAAAACTCTACGCATTGTTCCCTGCAAATGAATGCTTACTCATTGATTTAAAAGAAAACCATGGGCGAAGAGGCATAACTTGATGCGAGAATCATGTTGCAATGGTACCCCCTCTTCCTGAAAAGGGTGCTCTTTTAATTTTATCCTAAATCGAAATATCTTAAGTTTGACTAAGTTTATAAAAAAAATTATACAAATTCTTATGATAAGTATCATTAGATTCATCATGAAAATATATTTCATAGTATATCTATTTGGTGTTACAAATGTTGATACTCTTATTTATAAATTTGGCAAATTTGACTTAGGATAAATTAGATTAAAGAGTGTTTTTAAGGATGGATGGAGTATTCAGTTTTCTTTAATATGGTTAGGACAATTAAATCACATCAGAAACCATACAGTGCAAGAGTCAACTTCACGCAGAAGAAGACAATTGTTGGCGCTCAAATTTCTAGGCTCGGAGCAAAAAATTCAATCTCCGTCCAGGGGGCGTGATTGTGGAAAAGGTAAGGAAAAGAGCTGATATATTTTCCACGATGGATCAAGAACACCGAGCACTTGTTGACTACTATGAAAAGAGAGACTTGTTCCGAGCAAATGTTGACTGCTATGAAAAGAGGAAGACTTCTTTTACGTTTTCCTTCCCTAAACATCATCGTGAGAAATATGTTAGTGCCCTTTATGATATTTTTTCCCACTCAAAGAGCATAGAAAGAAACATGTTACACAGTCGAAAGGTATTAGTGGGAGTGCTGCAATTGCATTGTCTTCTTATTGTGCTAATGGTGGAAAGTTACACCTGACACCATCATGTTGTATTGTCTTCTTATTGTGCTAAGAGTAAAATACAGCGTGTAGTTCCTAAACTTGTCACGGATGTCATCTAGTCCCTAAACTATTAAAATACATTTTTCAGGTACTGAACTTATCTTAAGGTGTCATCCGGGTTCATAAACTCTCGTAAAACATTTTCACATCTCTCAACTTGTCCTCGAGTGTCATCCAAGTCACTAAACTCTTAAAATATATTTTAGAGTAAAGTGCATGGCCGGTCCTTAAACCTGTCCGGCTGCGTCACTTAGTCCCCGTACTCTCAAAATGCATATCTGGCTCCCTAAACTTGGACTCCAATGTCATTTAGATCCCTATACTCTCAGAATGCAGATCTAGCCCCTTAAACTTAGCTTTGGGTCTCATCGAGGTCCATATACTCTCTGAAAGGATCCGTCATCTCATCTCAATTAAATTGATAAAAACTTATTTTTGCACGGATATAATTTAATTATAGTTAAATAAAGTGAATTTTAACTCAACGTGTGTGGAGAATATCGATGTGCTGAATCCAGAAAGACTGATGATCTTTTACTTGGAGGCAATATTTTTACATGCTAGGTGCGCATGACAAGCGTGCTCTATTATTCTTGGAAGATTGTTCAAATTTGAATAACTCGTAGTTGCACTTACTAAACTAAAATGAGGGGTTTATAAGATAAATTACTAGATGAATAGTAGGAGAAGTTGAAGGGGGTATAAAACAAGTCAGAAAATGTGCCAATGAAAGTAACGGCTTGCTTGAAAGCATAAATTTTAATCTTATCATGTTGTATTAGTGGGATGACACTGAATTTCAAGAGTTTAGGGATCTATATGACACCCGAAGCTAAGTTTAGGGAGTAAGATATGCATTTTGAGAGTATAGGGACCTAAGTGACACCCGAGCTAAAGTTTAGGGAGCTAGATATGCATTTTGAGAGTACAAGGATCTAAGTGACGCAGCCTGACAAGTTTAAGGACCGGCCATGTATTTTAGTCTATATTTTAAAATTCCCGAATTCACTCGTCTAAACCGCGGGACTAGGACAATGAGGGATGCTTATGTTTTTGTGCTTGATCTTGTCCGTTCATGTTGGTCACGCCTCCCCTTCTTGCTATCCTCCCCCCATAAAGTGTCAAGCAACACGTGTGATCGACAGTATAAGGTGGTTGCGAAGGTAGAAAGCGAGGAGGAAGCACTACCATCAGCGGCAGATGACATTTTTTGAGATTTGAAAATTTATTTTGAGAGTTTAGGGACCGGGATGACACCTGAGGATAAGTTTTGGAACCTAAATGTGAATTTTGAGAGTTTATGGACTGGGATGACACCTTGAGACAACAATTTTGGGGACCCAAAAATGCATTTTGAGAGTCTAGGGATCTGGATGACACCTTGGGACAAGTTCAGGGACCGTACATATATTTTACTCTTGTGTTAATGTGGTGGATTGTTAATTGGTGAAGATGAAGTTGCATCACAAAAAAGAGAAGGTCCAGCAAGATAAAAAAGGATGAGATTGAGATTGTTGGTTCTAAAAATCCTTCCCCCATCAAAAACAGCACGGCCGAAGACTATCTATTGCCACTGAAGTGAAAGAAAAAGCTCCAAAAAGGAAGGCTTAAACTTACTGGTGGTCAAGAAGGATGAGAATGCTAACGCTACTGCTGAGAAATAGGGGCATTGATGGAGTGTTTCAATCCGAATGTAAAATCAAGGATAAACTCTGCAAACTAAATTTGTTATTGATGGTGATAGCTTCACCAACATGATTAGCAAGGATCTTCATGGGGCCACTGCCTGTTGTGGTGGTTGAAGTTGACCCATGGGCAGGTGATGGTGGTCAAGCACCGAGAGCAGGGATCCGGAGGGACCTCCTTTTAGAGATCCGGCTTAGGGTTAGTTCATACGTAGGGATTTGAGAGGCATTTAGGGGAGTTAGTATATGATTTTGCTAAGAGAGTTTTTAGACAGATTCAGGCTGCTTGGAAGCGTAATACCATACGTCATGTGTGTTGTGTTGCTAGAGTTATCTGTCTTGTTTGTACAAGAGTCGGCCTTTTATAGGCCAGGCCTAAGAGGGGAGTGGTTGGGGTGAGCCTTGCATCCCAATCCATCCCTTTACATTGCGCGTGTGAATGCGACGGTCTAATGGCCGTCCAACTTGCTATAGTTCTTCAGACGCGCCATCCACTTACCCTAATGCCTTCTTGTCTTGGTACGCATGGCGCCGGAGCACCCCGTTCAAGTCCTCTAAACGGCAATCATCACATTTTACCATCTTACTTTGGTAATTCTTGCTTCTCTCAGTCCGGACCCACCATCCCAGGACATGGGGCAATGAACCTAGCTCCTGGGATCCTTCCCGGGAGGCTTTCACCTCTTCCCAGGTCTGCGAGGTGGCCCCACCTCCTGGCAGAGTTCCCGGGAGGCTTTTGCATCCTCCCGAGTCCATGTAGTGGGCCACCCTTCTAGCAGAGGTAGCCTGGACCAGGCGGGTGCCCTCGACACGAGGGTGGCGTCTGCCGCTTGTTGGATGGGACAGGTGAGGCCGTTAGTCCCCGAGGCATCCAGGCACGTCCCATCAACCGTAATGATGGTGTTTTTACAGGGATGGGATGCCTGCTGACAACTTACCTCGACTGTTGCGCCTTTCTTGCGCTAGGATGCGCCATTGCTTGCTTAGCTTGGAGGCAAACTTTCCCGCGCGGCTTCCCTGGAGGCCTCCTCGGCTGCATCCCGTTTCCTTTGTGTGAGCCTTCAGTGGGTCCTTTAATGTGGAGGTGGTATTTCTCGGGTCCTTCATGGGCTTCGGATTCGTAAGGCCCATCTCCTTACTTGGGCTGCGCGGTGGAAACCTCTTTCTGCAGGTGGGCCCCACTTGTAAGTGCCATCGTGGGGGATCCCATTCGCTTGACGCTGACAGCAGGGTTAGGTAAAGGTGTAGAAAATTAGGCAACACATTGGTGTGGTAGCTGCCATCAGCCAAGGTGATAGATCCATCATCCATAGTCGTAAAGATGAGAGTATGATCGTGGAACAGGGGCAAATGTTGTGGAGGGAGACGAGAGTATGACCGTGGAACGGGGGCAAATGTTGTGGAGAAGCTCCCTATCTGCCAGGTAGGATGAAGAGGATTAACATGAGACGGAGTAGACCAACATGGTTAACTGTTCTTTTTTTCTAGAATGGGCCGTTGTTGGATCCAAATGAACAATGTTCTAGGGCTTAAAATTCGGGTATTTGGGCTTTGCCAGGCTTATTGACTCTTGTGACGGGGCCAGCTCTTGCACTCTTCCTTTATGTGTTATCGCCAGACGGCCTATGAGGAGCGAGAGGGGATGGGCCCACGCTGCAAACACCCGCACGATTGACAGTTTTGGTGGTTTTCATTTCATCGTGTTACGATTTCGAGCGAAATATAGACGAATCATCGAGTCAAATATAGGCGAATCATCGAGTCAGAAGACTACTAAGAGCCAGTTTGGTAGGGCTCTAGGAATGGCTCCTGCTATACCAAAGAGCAAAAAGAAAATGGCTTCGGTGGTGAAGCCGGGGAGAAGCCCCTCACCGCCTTCCACTAGGAGGGAGGAGCCAAAAACTATGGCTCCTACCGGCTTCACCTCCACTCCATGATCCTTGGCGAGAATACCTGTGGCGGATCCACTTCGGGTTAGCTTGATTAAGCAGGGTTAGGCCGCCTCACATGCGACACTCCTGCCTGAACCGAGTTAACACGAAGTGCCGTCGGATTTCATCCGATTTAACCACTTAAACAGGATCGAGTTTAGCAAACCCACGCGAGGGTGAGTGGTTCCAGAGAATACAGCAAGTCCAATAAGTTAGGTAGATTTACCCATTGGGTTCGACCATAAAATCCAACATCAGAGTTTTTACAAGGTTCAAAGGAAAACAACAGAGGTAAACACTAGCGGAAGACTTCGTCGGGGTCGGACATCCCTGGTGAGGCCAACCGGGACGTCACTGATTCCTCTCCTCGCCGTCCGAGGAAGGATCCCACTCGACCGTCCAGCCTGGCGGGAGCTGGGGCGGCCAAGCGCTAGCAAGGGAGGGGTCGGGAGCAGCAACTTCACCTGAAAAACAGGAGCCACAACAAGGCTGAGCTGCTAAGCTCAACAAGACTTAACCGATAGGAGTAAAACTACTCCACACTTCTAGACATGCAGGGCTCTTTGGCTGAGGGGTTTGTTTGCCAAAAGCACTACGTAAAACCCTATTTCAAGTTTTAGCTCCGGTTCTAAGTTCATTTACCAGTCTAGGTTCTTGCATCCTATTCTAAGCAATCATAGAACAAAACAAGAGGTGTAGATACATCAACAAACATTGCCATCATCAGATTCCTCATTTACTCAGGGTGACATAGCGATCAAGCAATCTCAAGCTGTGAGAGGCAGACGAATCGATTCGAGTTCTTTAACCATGCATGGTGAACCTAGCCTCACGACATCCGCGCACCCGGAGGTCGCTTCCTGTGTCGGCCTTCCCCATCAATCCCCTAACCCGTGTCGGGCCCATTTCCTTTGGTGCAAGGTTACACAGACCCGGCCTCTGCCGTTCTGTGACCACGCTTGCCACCTCGTGCGACAACCAGCAGGGGAAACTCCGTTCCAAGAACAATGGGGCGACCGCTCACGTCTAGGTTCAATCCGGTACTAGGCTTCCTCATCCCATACTAAGTATGAGGCTAGTACTTTCAAACACTTGATCATGAACACCACCACTGTCGGGCCTTAGCAAGTTTTCATAGACAGACGGGGCAACCATCCGACCACCAAAGAGTTACCAAAACCCTGCCCCGTCCATCGTCCTTATGGTTATAACAGGAAGGGTAGACATGCAACTCCTATAACTCGCGAGTGACAGGAAATCACTCGACTTTTACCGTCTCCTAGTTAAGCAATGCATCTATTCGGTCCAACAGCTAGTGTTCAAGCATGGGGAGCTAAGTCATGCATCTATGGTTCCAAACAACTCCTATACGTAAATGCACAAGCATGTTACAGAAGGCATGCGCAAGTCTGGTAAAACACATAGGGTTTTCATGCAACCGGGGCTTGCCTTCAAGCAAAGAGGACGGGAACTGCTCGACTTCGGAGGCGACTTCGACTTCGGAGGGTAGGAGCTCGGCTACAGCTTCTTCTTCTGGCGCCGGGTGTAGCTCGTAGAAGCCGTCGGCGAGGTGCAGCTCTACACGAATGTAAAGCAAAAGTTAGCATAGACGGTTATTTCAACAGCAACACTGGCTCGCCTGAGCCCAGAAACTCGCGACAAGGAGCAGGAGGTTATGGTGGTTCAAGAGAGCTGATGATGATCAAGAGATAAGGGTGGGAAAGGAACTCATGATCTGATCCTTGAACTAGAGGATGTGGTATACTAGGGGTCCTTAGACGCAAGCGCTGAAGGGTTCCCAAGTTTTACACATACACCCTCGGGTTGAAGAAAAAGATCACAGCCCAGCCCTCGGGCGAGGCGGATATAAGGGTCGGCGGAACAGATAGGGTCGGGCGAGACGGAACCGGGGTCGGGCGGATTAGAGAAGTCGGGCGAGGCGGACTAGGGTCGGCAACTCACCTTCTTCTTGAAAGGAAAGCTTGGGATCGGGAAGAAGCAGACTTGGGCGGAGGGGCTAAGGCTTTGAACAAAGGCTAAGACTGGGAATGCTACGGCGGCGGCGGGGCTTCTTGCAGATCACAAGTAAGCTTTTACGCAGCACGGAGGAGCAAGCTTTTGAGAAAGCTAAGGGAGAATCTGAGAGAAGAACTCCTCAAGAACTTGGTGGGTGGTGCGAGTAGCTTGAGCAGAGAGCGAGAGAATGGCTGAAGGCAACAATGGCGGAGGGAGACTCCGGCGACTGGTGCATTCCTTTTATAGCTGCTGGAACAGAGGAAAGGAAGCGGCGCGGGAGAGAGAGAAGGGGAGCGGCGCGAAGGCCGGGGAGAAGCAATGGAGTGCTCTGCCGGGGCGGCGATTGAGCGAAGAGGGCGGTGGTGCAGAACTCCGGGGGTGACGCCAGCGATCATTTCGTTCTACCGTCAGGGCGGCGTAGGAGCGGGTAGACCGGTGGTTGAGATTTGGCGGAAAGCGGGCATCGCCGTGCGGAAGATTTGATAGAAGCGACCGGTTTAATGGCGCTAGAATCGAGGGCGCACAGGTGAGAAGACAGGCAGCCGCGGGCGCGGGCGAGAGCGCGGAACAACAGATTGTCGGGCGGCTTCCGTCAGAGCGGGGGAAAGGAGCTGTCGCGGCCGCGGTCCGGGTTGGCGATGAAGGAATCGTCGTGTAGCGGCGACCGGGCGGCGCGACTGTGGCTGAAGGGACGGAAAAGACGGGCGACATCGGGCTCTGGGGCTGGGATCCGGCGGCGTGATGATGGGCGCGGGAGGCGAGGTTCTGCAGAAAGGTTGCAGAGGGCTTCCGCTGCCATTGGGGAAGGGGGCGCGAGAACCCACTCGGTCGCTTGCCACAGACAAAACTGAGCGGCGGGCGTCGGAGAAGACGAGCCACGCGGCAGGGGGACTCTGAAGCGGCCATGCAACTCGAGTGCGACTGTCGCGGAGGATCTGGGAAAAAGATCTTGCGGGTCCACCGGTGGATAGAACGGACGTTTGCGGATGCTTATCAGGATCCGACGATGGGCTGTGCTTGCCGGGGTCGGGAGAGGAACGAAGCGGAGGGGGTCGGGTCTCCGGGGTCGGAGCCAGGCGGAAGGCTGAGCACTCGGCGCGGTAAAACAAGACAGATGACTAAGGTCAAGGGCTCTGATTAGGATTAACTCGGAAGATTAGGGGTCGGTCGTCACAATACCCTTGCCTCACTGTGAAGGGAAGATGCGCACGACGGTGAAGGGAAGCTGCGGCAGCGCTCGCGTGGCCGGGATGACCGGCGCCAGTGGTGCAGCGCACAGCTAGGATGGGGTGCGGCGGTAGCAGAGATGCAGCACGCAGGGCCGGACCAAGGCGGTGGGGCCAGGGTGGTCGGAGGTGGAGGGCGTCGCTCGCATGGTCTTGCAGTGAAAGCGACGTATCGGGGAAGAAAGGCCAGCGGAGATTTGTGCATTTGGATAAGGAACAAAAAAAGAGGTCACTGGATATGGAAGGTAAAGAAATTAAAGGGGAGGAGAGAGAGAGAAACTATATACAGTATATACTGTAGTTGTTATAACAATTGATGAAACCACACTGTAAATAAAAAAATTATTAGTTAATCTATATTATATTGATTAATCATTTTCGTTTCAACTAAAACCACACTATAAATTGATGAAAATCATAATACAAAATTGTCAGGGGTGTAATGAACATTTGACATCTTCATCAACTCATGACAAAATGTAACACCCAAATTTTTGAAGAATTCAAATTCATTAAAATTTGCTCAAATTAGGGTGTCATTTAATTTCTAGGCATTTAATCTCATTTTCTTTAATTTAATTAAATTTATCATAGGAGTTAATTGTGCATTCATGCTGGTGCATTTATTTTGATTGTTTGAGTTTGAATCAAAATTTGAATTTCAAAATTTAAATTCAATTTCCAAAACCATTTTCTTTTCCTTTCTTTTTTCTTTTTCTTCTTCTCCTCCTGGGCTGCATCTCTCCTTCCTTCCCCTTCTTCTTTTTCTTTCGACCCAGCCTCGCACCAGTGCCCCGGCCCGCTCCACCTTCTTTCGACAGCCCAGCACCACCGCTTCCCCCTCCCCGCGCGGCCCAGCCGCAGCAGCCCCGCCGGCCCCTCCTCTTTTTCCTCTTTGCCGGCCCAGCTTCCCCACCCGAGCGGCCCACCGCTCCGCCTCTGGCCGGCCTGCGAAGTCCGAGCAGCTCGCCCGCTCGCCGCTTCCTCCGCGGCCCGCGAACCGCGCGCCGGCCCAACAGCATCGCCAGCCCGCCTACCGCCCCGCGACCACCGACGGGTGGGGCCTGCCCGTCGTCGCCTACCTCCGGCCGTAACCGGCCGGGAGTCCTTCCCGCAACCGCCGCGCCGCCGTCTCTGCAACGGCCTCCCTCTCCCGCACCGATTCCTCCGAGGAGTTCAAATCCGAGGCCGCTCTATCTCCAAGCCCTCCACCCCTATATAAGCTGCCGCCTCTCCCGGTCTCCTCCGCCCGCACCCGCAGCACCCAAACCCTAGCGCCGCGAGCTCCAGCGCCGCCGCCTCTTCCCCGCCGTCAAGCGCCGCCTCCGGTGAGCCTCGGTCGCCGTGGACCGCTCAATCGAGTTCGCCGCGTCCTCCTTGTTCTTCTGGTGCAATCCGCGTGCCAAACCGTGCCCCAGAGCGCCGTTTCGGCTTACTCCGGCGACCCGCCGCCGCTCGCCGCCACCGCCGCGATGTCGTGGATCACCGCGACCGTCAGATCTTGATCCGACGGCTCGCAGCGAGTCAATCCGGCCGCGTAACGGTGAACCGAGCCGTGCCATGCTGCTTTTGCTCTTAAGCCCCTGCCTTTTCCGCAAATCAACCCGCGGTCCAGATCGCGTTGAAAAATAATTCCAGATCTGCCCTTGCACTTTTCGGTTTAACCCTTGAACTTTTCAAAAATCAACCCGCCATCCGGATTTGAGTTTTGCGCGTTAGACCTTCGGTTTATACGCGTAATTACGTATAAGCCCTCGGTTTTCACGGTTTGGCCCTAAAAGTTTTGTTTTTCTCGCAGAAAAGTCCCTGGATCTTGTTTTAATCATATCTTTTGCATTTTAACTCCGTTTTTCGCGTTCTTTATATCCACGTGTTCGTTTTAAAGCGTAGATCAAATTTTCAAGCTTGTTTTCTCTGTTTAACTATGATTGGTGTACTGTTTTCTTACTTTTTGCCCATGTTTGCTTGTATGTGCTCGTGTGACGCGTGTAGACATCCTGCAGTTCGAGGGAGTTGAAGACCAAGCCTTCGAGGAGTACGAACAGTAGGAGCAAGGCCAGGAAGGCAAGTCGTGTCCTTGATCACTACTTTTTCGTCCTATACACCTTTACTTTCTCGTATTCAACATTTATGCTATGCACATGTTAAGATTAAATTGATGGGTCCCAATTAAGGTTCGCCTAGATTGAATTACCTTTGCCTTGACCAACCAGTTTACTTTATGTTGGGTAGCTCATGCTTAGTGCTTACTTGGTATGGTGGTTTAACTACACACAATGTTTAATCTTGCTTTACTTCCGTTATACCTTTCATTAATACAAGATCATGTATGATTAATCGGAACATGGAGCGACCACCCAGGAAAACAGTGCTACCACAAGACTAAATGGCTCTGGTCTTGGCTGAATAATTAGAAACTCTAGTTTGGGGTAATCTTACCGAAAGGGCAAGAGGGGAGGCATTGATGGGATATAGCACTCGCTCTCTTGGGAAGTGGGCTTGGCTAAGACACTATACCCACTAGGGGACTACTATGTTTCACTTCGACCTGAAACCTTAGCGGGTTACCACATTGCTAGCGGATCTTTGTAAAGGCCTCGTAGCGTCCCTATGCAATCACACCTCGGAAGTGTGGTATGGTGCCTTGCAAACACCGCATGGTTGGGTCCAAAGTTCTTTTGAACTTTTACGCGACTTGTGGGTAAAGATGTGGCACCTCTGCAGAGTGTAAAACTGATCGATCAGCCGTGCTCACGGTTAAGAGCGGCCTGGACCCTCACATGATAATATTATCGGAAGATGGATTTAACTTGTTGTCATTTCATGCATATGTTGTTTACTTTATTTATGATCATGTTTAATTTCGGGTGGTATAAACTTATACTTAGTTAATTGCTAATAAAATTTGACCAACTTAATTAAAAGCGAATGCTAATTATGCCTTAGCCATACCTTGATTTGCCTTACACTACACTATTCCCCACGACTTGTTGAGTACCAACCATAAGTGTACTCACCCTTGCAAAACCGCTGTTCAGACCAAGCTAATTGGGAGGAGGAGTATCTACACGACTTTGAGGAGTTCTAGGTGTACGTTTCTTCAGTCAGCTGCCTGTGGAGTCGTCGTCATCTTTGGAGTTCCGCTGCGTAATAAATTAGGCTTATATTTTATTGAGACTTTCAGTCATGTAATAATGTTTAATACTCTCTCTATTCGCTTTAGCACTGTCTTTGTTATTCACTATTGTCGTACATGTGTGTAACTTGATCCTGGCGCACATGTATTTAATGCACTCGATTTTGTCCTTAAAATCGGGTGTGACACAAAATACGAGGAACTATTTTACCAAATGTTTTATAAAGCGACCCATCTATACTAGAGAATTCGCTCCACCAGAACCGGATCCGTTTTAAAAGGAGCCGAAACCTTACCAAATGAACCATAATTTGGATAGGGCAATGGGGTCGCCGGAGTGGACAGGTCGCCGACCGAGCAATACAGCAGGTAGTATCGCCTGCCTCTGAGCCTGTCCATTCAGCATGCATGCGGATCGAATCTTATCAAGCTAAGCGACCGGCGAGGTGCACCGTACCGTGCATGTCTCCGGCCGATCCCCTCACTCCATCTGATTACTGTCACAAGACAAGTAGTATCAACACCTAATGACGACCAATTTGTAGTCGACCCGATCGGATGCACGCACACACGCATGCATGATGCATGGTCTCTCTGTACGTGACAGCTACGCTTGAGCAAGCCTCCTGATTGAGCAGCCGCCGAGACCGAGTTCCGATTCGTGGTCGAGCACCATCATTGCAGGTGACGGTACTTGTCCCCTGATGCCTCGGGGCTGATACGATAGGCTAAACTTTCGTAGGATCACCTCTAATGTTCGGATATTAATTAGGAGGAATAAATATAAGCTAATTACAAAACTAATTGCACAGATGGAATCTAATTCGCAAGATGAATATATTAAAGCTAATTAATCCATCATTGGTAAATAGTTAATGTAGCAACATATTGTCAAATCATGGACTAATTAGGCTTAATAAATTCATTTCGCGAATTAGACTCCATCTGTACAATTAATTTTATAATTAAATTATATTTAATACTTCTAATTAGTATTCAAACATCTGATGTGACATGTGCTAAAGTTTAGCATAGGTATTCAAACACCCTTTTATATCGTGCCCTTTGAGCGTGTACTGTGTGTGTACTCTTGTACCCTCGAGCTCGCTCGCTCCACGCAACCTACCGGTAACTGTGCCGGTGAACGCACAACATTGCTCCACTGTTGTTGCACATGCACGCTGGCGCGGAACTCGCTCGGCACCTGCAAAGCTGCAATGGCTGCAACCGCGTCGGCGTCGCGGTCTTATTTGCGATTTGCACGCAGTCTTGCAAAAAGGCTTCGGGAGAGAACCATGTAGTTCGCAGTTTCAAATGCCAAACAAAATAGTGCGCGTTGCGAATGTACGATCAACCTCAAGTCCAACTGCGTTACCAGGGCGCCACGGGCATATCCTCCATGATTGGACGTGCACACATGCACATGCGTGGAGCCCCCGGCCACCACCACCAGATGGGCGCGCCGTGCGCGCACGCATCAGGTGGCCGCGCGCGCCGGGTGCTGAGGTGCGTACACCGTGACGCGTTCCAGTACTCGGGCGCGAGGAATCCGGCAGGGAGGACGGAGGAGGAGACGCGCCCAGCCAAGCGGTGAAGCGGACCAACGCAGGAGGGAGGGTGCGCGGCCACGGCCCAGTTTTGCTCATCGGCGGTAGGTCTGTCACGATCGCCCACCGATATATACGGCTGGGGGCGGACCCACGCATCTGAGACAGAGACGGATCGGCAGCGTGCGCATGCACCGGCGCCATGCCGCGGCACCAAGGACCAATCATACTACCGCACAGGGCTCGAGGAGAGCGGCGGAGGAAATATGCAGCACACGGGGAATGGAAGCGATCCTCGTGTCCGGCGCTCGATCGCTCGTGCGCACCGCCGCTCGGCTCGCGCTGCACCCTCGGCGTGCCTCGCCGCCGCACCACGTACCAGGGCAGCAGATCTCAACAGCGTCCATGGATGTTGCTCTGTCTTCTGCTCCTCGTTCGACTCCGGCCGGGGCCTCGGGTGTCCGGCAGAGCAAATGGGCGCGCGGCGCGGCGCACGCGCACCAGCCGGTTCGCGCCGTGCCGAGGCCCGTGATCCCGTGAACCCGCAGCGGCAGCGCAGCGCGTCGGCTGCTGCGGACATGCGGGGCGAGGCCGCGAGGGCGTGCGTGGGGTGGGCAGCAGTGCCGCAGCGCGCGGCAGAGGAAAAGACGGGTGCGGGTGGTCACTGGTCACTCTCCATGCATTGCATCCCAGCAGAGCAGCAGCAGCAGAGGCGGAGCCGTACCGCACGTTGCTGGAGTACGGCGGCAACTGCTCGTGTGCTCTCACCTGACACTCTGACAGGATGCTTCCCGGTTTTTACTGTCACTAACCAGCAGTAAAATTCCTGGGTGCTGCTGGCTATAGTTACTCGCACTGTAGTATATGATAACTGCGCAATGCGACACCGGAATGAATGGAGTACGTCAAATCTCGCGCGATTGCGATCGCCACATGCCCCGTCCAATCCACCAGATCAGATCATCAGAGATACCATCACCTGCTGCTGTCGAGCATGACTGCATGACTGGAGCTATTGGTTTCCGGAGAGGATTAACATCAACCGATTAAGAAGCTATGATCATAAGTAAGAAAAGTACAGAACAGATCAACGAATTGCAGACACAAATAGGGATTAAACAGATGACAAATTCCACAGTTTTTCTTGGCCAACTGGAGGCAGTCCCAAATGCAAAGGCAGCTATAGCTAGAGATCCCACAGTAACATCTCGACCTAGGACCAGGTTCTTCTTGAAATCGATCTTAAGGCATGGACACGAGAACACTGAGAAAGATGGAGAAATTTATGTAGCAGTAGTATGGTTCAGGGATGGATGGATGTGATTCACCGGCCGCCGGTCGGCGCACGCACGTCGTCTACGCGGCTGTCGGCGCGGCCATGATGCTCTTGCTGGACGAGGAGCTGGTCGGCCTCAGCGCCCTCATGGGGCTCGCCAGCGCCCACCCCCAGCTCCGGTGGCTCCGCGTGCCGGTGCCCCTCGTGCTCCCTCCTCCGGCGCCGCCGCCGCTCGCGCCGTCGGGCGCGGAGAGCCAGTAGGAGGACGAAGGAGGCGGCGCGGCGCCGAGGCCGCCGCCGAAGAAGCCCGCGCACTTGATGCGGTGGTGCTGGTCGTGGTCGTGGTCCCCGTCGTCGCCGTGCGCGCCGCCCAGGTGGCCCAGCGCACCCGCGGCCTTGGGCTTCGGCTCGCGGTGGGACTCCACGCGCCGGAGCGCGCAGTCGCCGAAGCCGGTGGAGAGGCGCTCCAGGAAGTCCCCCGAGAAGCTGCGGCTGCCGCACCCCACGGAGCGCGACCGCGCCACCTTCCGCCCGAACGACGAGGACGAGGACCCCTCGCTCCGGCGGCCCGGGCTCTCGGGCTCCACGATCGCCTCCAGCCGGCCCCCGAGCGCCGCCGACGATGCCGACGCCACGGACACGGAGTTCCTCCTCGCCACCGCGGCCCCGCCGCCGCCGCCGTTGGCCGAGGCCGCCGAGGATGCGTTCTTGTGGCTGCCGGACGACGAGGACAGGTGGAGGAAGGACCAGAAGCTCTTCTTGCGCGGGCTGTCCGCGGTGATCGCGGAGGGAGCGGGCGCCGGCGGCAGCGGCTCCTCCGGCCGCGGCGCGACCGACTTGCTCCGCTTGAGCCCGCCGCCGCCCCCTCCCTGCGCGGGCATCACCTTGCGCGACGCCGCCGCCGAAGGGTAGAGCGGCACCGGCGCCTCCGAGGAGGCGCGGTTGGACGACGGCGGCGTCGAGGACGACGACGCGGACGCCGGCGGCGGCGGCGGGTGGAAGGGGCTGGACTTGGACGAGGAGACCAGCATGCCGAGCTTCTCCTGCAGGCAGAAGGCGCAGATGCCGCCGGCGCCCGCCCCTGCAGCCGCCGTTGCGCCGGGAGGGTAGGGGTGTTCGCTGCAGTACACCGCGCCGTCCTGATCCGCCGCAGCCGCCACTGCCGCCGCCGCCGCCGCCGCCGCCGTCGCGTCAGCCGCTTTCTCCTCCATTCTTGAACCCGCTCGCCGCCCTCAACCGTGCTCGAATCCCGCCAAGCTCCGCGCTGCAGCCGAACGGATCTTGGCTACGCAGCGAGGACACTCCACATCACTGCCGCTGCTTGCTCTTGGCTCGGCGAGCTAGCTCCTCCTGGGCAGCTTAGCTCCTGCCGAAGCAGTCTTCACCCTGATCTGCTTCCGCGGGCGTGGAGACGAGCAGGATGGGGGGCAGGGAGATCGGGAATGGAGCCGGTGTGCGGCGGCCAGCGGCACGGGCGCACAAGCGGATGCGGAGAGCAGCGAGCAGGGAGGCGGCTGGCAGGCAGGCAGGGGCGCAGGGCGGGGTGGCGTGGTGCGCTCTTGTGCTCCGCTCGCGCCTGCGGCTTCGCCTTATTTTAGCGCCACTTCCGCCTGTTTCTTTTTGTCCTGGCTCGTCGGGGACAGTCTGGGGGCCGTGACGAGGCTCCGCCTCCAGGCGGGGCACGCGGGGGTGGGGGCGCATCCCATCTCAGCCCTTGCCCCCGGCAGCAGGCAGGAGGCGTTGATGGGCTGATGGCAACGGATCCCCTGCACAGCCACGCTTGCAGCCCGGAAATTACCGTTGCTGATCGCACGGTTGGGCCGTAAGCATTGGACGGCGAGAGTCGAGAGCACGGGGGCAGCCTGGGGTTTTGGGATGGATGGCGACGGTCAATGGGTGCCTGGAGGGCATAAAAATTTGCCGAAAACTATTTCTTTCCTGCATACAGTGCCAGTTTATCTTGAAATAAAAATTCCGTTTCAGGGTACAATCTTTGAACTGGATTTCACACAAAAGAGAAATCTCTGGACGGGATTTAATAAATAGAATAGAAAGAAATCTCTGGACGGGACGTGATTTGACTTTCAAGAGCTTCTTGTAGGATGGGCAGATGCCACTAGCATGTCACATGTAGTATACTCCATGATGTAGGGGTTGCCCAGGGGTTCCTCCATGGTGTGACTTGTGAAATTCGACTCAGCTCCCCTAAAAAATTTAAAAACATAAAAAAATTGGACTCCAAGGTTTGATATGAGTGCCATTCTTGCACTGTGCGACAGACAATATGCACGGGTCAAGATGATCTCCGCCTCTCCGGTGACGTGCGCACAAGCGGGGCCATCGAGAACGGATGATCCAAAACGGCGGCTGTTGTGTTTCCATCACCGTTCGCAAATTGCAGGAGGCGCGACCGGGCCGGAGACATGTCACGCACTCCACGTCCCCTGATCGACTCCACAGTCTGGTACTGGTGTGACACCAGCGGCCACATGCGTGGTGGTCGGAGGAGCCGACGCCGATCGATCCGCGGCCCGGCGGCCTCCGCTCTCCGGTGCCGCATGTGCCGCCACGAGACTACTAGCGCGGCAGTTTAATTTCACCCATTAATCTCCGCATATACTAGTAATCTAGTTAGTATGCTACATACTGATGTGCATTACTAAATAAACAGTGGTTGATCTCCGTCGTGGTAGGAGGATGAACAAATCTTCCGTCGCCACGAGCACGGAAAATCCCCATCTATATCGTGACAGCGGCGAGCGGCGCTGGCCTGTCTGCCGGGCCTAGTAGGCGCCGCGCGATCATGTCGTAATCCCCCTTGCATGGTCAAACATACTACAGCTACTGATGACACAAACGAATCTATAGCAAGCTAGCTAGTTGTGGCGCGATCCAGGGTGGCGCATCGACCCAGCCAACCGATGTGAAGTGGTAACGCCCAACGTGCCCCCAGCCTTGGACGGATCCCGGACGCGACTCGCCGGGTGCGAGCACTGGCATTTTCGTAGTGCCGTTTCCCTTTGATGATCTGCAGGGAGGAATGGAAGGTAACATGTACACTCACATGGGGTCCGGCGAACCTCCTAGGCCCTCAAATCAAGGGCCTTGTTTCTACGACGCGCATCACCGTCACCGTCAGTTCCGCTGCCGATGCCACACATGCGTGCGTCGAGTAAAAAAACAGAGGTCTGTGGTGCTCCTTCGCTTTCCTGCGTGTTGGCTACAGAAGTTGCGGAGTACCTCAGCCATTATACTCCCCAGTCCGAACCCAGACCCCCAGGGCAGGCATCTGAGCATCGGGCATGCCGCATGCCTACGCGGCTGTGCGTGCGCTTTCAATACTGGCAGAGATCTTGCATGCACGGCCTCCGTTCCAGGTGACACTTGCATAAAAGTAAGCGGCAGGGCACCAGGCAGCACTCAGCAGCAATTCAGATTCAGCATCACTCTCATTCCAGTATGCTAACCCTTCAATATGGTGACAGTGGCTTGATGGTTAACCGGATAAACCACACACGTCCACATCGGACCTGAACTTTGCGGGCAGTGCTCTTCTGGCACCAGATATTAGAGAGAGCACCCTCATTTGTTAAGCCTAGTGTTAGATTTTTTTTTCTTCGCCGTGAAATTCATAAAGAAAAGCCAACTCCCAGTGAAAACTCAAAACTGAGAATATTTAAAACATAATTTTTTATGAACCATAAATTATCAAATTAGTATGTACATCATCTGATGAAGAGAGACAGAGAGTGGACTTGTAGAAACACCAGGTTCGAACCAGGTTTGAACGGCACTACTGAAGACGCAGAAAACAATGAAGCTGGCATGCCTCTTTCTTTTTTTAAAAAGAAAAAAAGGTTGATATGCAATTTGAGAACCAGAGCAGCAACACAAGGACTACCTATGAAGAAGAGTGTAAGCAGCATGTTCGCTCGATCACAAACAGCAACAAATACACCAATTAACAAAACAGGAACATAACCAGCAGATGACGCAAACAAAATATATAGAGAGATAATTTCTTATTTGACATCAAATAAATAACCCGTTCCTTCTTTTGCCCTCAAAATTTTTTCCTTCCTTATTTAACAGAACTAAGCTCTCTTATTTGACACTGAACTAAACTCTCGAGAGAGGTGTCTGCTTCACACGGCCACGCTCCATTGCTTACTCCTAGAGCGGTATCTTTTGAAAAATAACTAAACTACTTCAACTTTCGTTGCCAAATTGACACTCTATTCGATTTTCCATCCAACCACCATTAAATGCCCTGCGAGAAGGCGATTTTGTCTCTTAGGCCCCACCACCCTTCTCCCTCCTCTCCTCCCCTTCTCCCTCCTCTGCTCCACACCGCACGATCTCACCGTGTGCGTCGGCAGTCGCCTATTCGGCACGCCTCGCGGGTCCAGGAACACCTCGTGGGCGTCAAAGCGGCTGCGCCTCTGGAACACGCGCGGGCAAGTCAGATCCGACGGTGCCCGCTGCATCATCGGTCCTTCCTTCCCCGACGTGGTGACGCCCTCTACTACTCCCACCGCCGCTCTCTGCTCGCCCCTCACCAACTCGAGAAGACGACGAATCAGAAGGGAGAAAGACGAATCGGTGGTGAACAGCCTCAATTGAAGCAGAGGATGGTGAATCGGCGGCAGCGAGGCCCGAATCGACGGCTTCTTCCTCGCCTCATCTTGCTCCTCCGTCGGCCTCACCCTCCAGAAGCTGGGGAAGGTGTAGTAGGGATGGCGAGAATGGCTGGATGGCGCACGGCGGGGCGCAGGTAAGGGCAGGATGGTGTGCGGCCATGGCTAGCGGCGCAATTGGGCTGCTCCTCGTGGAGCTCTCCTACCATCCCTTCCCAACCTCGTCTTTAAGCTTCACCATGCCTCCGAACCTTCAATTTGATGTCCAAATCGACCAATTTGAGCTCCCAATTGACGAATCGACCTTGGAATCGGGTAGAGCAGGAGGCACGGGCCGCTCGGGTGATGGGTGGTGCACGGCCAGGCGAGGCACAGGCTACTGGGGGTAGTGGGGAGGGCTGCCGATGACCATGCTGCTCACCTACGCGGCGCATGACCGGAGGCCGCGCCTGGCGCCCGGCTTCCTCGAGCTCAGGTCCCGGCTGGGTGCGCCGCAGGCGACCTGGACGTGGAGGGGCGCGGCCGACCCCTGCGGCAACGAGGAAGAACGGGGGAGGCGCGGCCGGACGGAGGGCGGCGGTGTGGAGCAACGGGAGAGGCGCGACCGGGCGGAGGGAGAAGGCCCGTGCGGTGTGGAGCAAAGAGGGAGGAGGGGAGGAGAGGAGGGAGGGAGAAGGGTGGTGGGGCCCACAGGAGCAAAATCATCTTTTTGCAAGGTATAACGGTTCTCGGACGGAAAATCTAACAGAGTGTCATATAAGGAATGAAAGTTGAACTCAGTGTTAAATAGGGAACTAAAATTTTTTTGAGGGCTAAGGAAAGAACCAATCATTTGTCTGGTGTCAAATAAGGAATTATCTCATATATAAATGGGAGTCTTGGTGAAAAAGGGACAAGATGGAACAAAAGGAAAAGGAAGCTCCAATTCCTAAATTTAAAGCAGCAATAGGCAAAAATATATTTATTGTTCAACACAAAGAAACTAAGGGCCTGTTTGGATCCAAGGGCTAATTTTTAGCTCTGCACTTTTAGCCCAAAAATTAGCTCTTGGGATCCAAACAGGTGGGCTAAAAGTGTACAACAGCTAAAAATTTGGAGCTAAAATTTAGCCCCCAAAGAGGCCCTAAAAGGAGTTAAAAGTGAACCTGGGCACCCCGTACCCCTGGACAACCCATACCCCTCCCCTCGCACACGACCCTAGGCACGCCCCTGCCCGTCGCCCTATCCTCCCCCGCACCTGCCCCTCACCCTCATCCGCACCTCTATCCCCCCCCCCCCGGACTCTCTTTCTTCCGTCCCGCGTGCTCCTCCCGACCCTGCCTCCTCCGCCCGGCGCCGCCGGCGCCGCGTCGTCGGCCCCGCCACCTCTGCTCTGGCCCACGGAGTCGCCGCCACTTCCTCCGCCTCCGCATCTGCCCGTCGCCCTCATCCGCCACTCTCTCCTCCCCCGCACTCTCTCCCTCCCTCCCAGCGTGCTCGTCCCGTCCCCGCCTCCTTTGCCCGCCGCCGACGCCTCTGCGGCCCCGCCATTTGTGCTCGGACCCACGGCGCCGTCGCCATCTCCTCCGCCTCCGCACCTGCCCGTCGCCCTCATCCGCATCTCCCTCCTCCCCGCAGGCCGCCGCCAGCTCTCGCACACCCCTCGCGCCGCCCCGCTCGCCAGATCTCCACCGCCTCCCCCCGTCTCGCCCGATTCCCCCCGCCTCCCCTTCTTCTCACATCGCCGCCGCCACCACCCTCTCCCGCATCGCCGCCACTGCCCCTCTCGACGCCACATTCGGCAGATCTACACCGCATTCGCCCTTATCGCCCGACTCCCTCCGCCTCCCCTGCCTCTAACACGCTCCCGCATCGCCGGCGCCACCCCTCTGTGCTCAGTTCACCGCCGCCGCACCTCTCGCCAGATCTACATCCCGTCCCCTTCCCTTCGCACCTCAACCGCCTACATCCGCGCGGCGCCAATGGACGGATTCGGCGACGACGGCACCAGGGACTTCTTCAGCGGCAACTTCGACCTCTTCCCCGGCGACGGCAGCCAGTAGGAGGTTGCCAGCGCCTGTGCATAAGCTGTGTGTGTGTGTGTGTGACAGAGACAGAGAAAGAGGTGGGAGGGTACAGAGGTAGAACAAGGGGGTGGTCAACACTTGCTATATGCAAATTAGATGGTAACAAGTGATGGATATGGATTTGTAGCTACATTTTTTTGCTAGACTAACAGTGACCTTAGTACATTACTTATGAGATAGATTATGCATGTGTATTGGAGTTCTGATGTAATTTTTCTTGTGATGCATATGATAGAATAAAATGGACAGAGGAAGTTGGACAGCAGAGCAGAATAACAACCTGTTGTGTCAATTACTTGTTGAGCAAATTGAATTGGGTAACTACATTAAAGGGACTATGACAGCAAGAGGGTACAAGCTTGTCATAGAAAAATATTACTGTGGTTTAGGGCTGAGGCATGATAGGAAACAGATATCTAATAGGATTAGGCAGCTCAAGGGAATATACCAGTTCATAAAAGACATCCATTCCGACAGTGGTTTAGGCCGTGATGAAAATGGGTGGCCTACTGCAACCTTGGAGTGGTGGGAGACTGCAACAAAGGTACTTGTTGATATATCATATGTGCAGCTAGCAAGGACCCATCTGATTGCAAACTAACTTCAACTACTAATTGTGCAGAAACATCCAGAATGGATGAAAATAATGTATGGGCCTCCTGAGTACCTACCAATGCTAGAGCGTATATTTGATGGTGTAGTTGTGGATGGTTCAAGCTCTTTTGTGCCAGGATACACCAATGCAGATGATGAAGAACCTGAGGAGCAAGAGGAGCTTGAGGAGCCTGAAGAGCATGAAGAACCTGAGCAACAGATGCCTAAGCAAGAGGTACCTCCAGATTATGTACACAGTCCTATGAGTACAAGCAGCCGCAAGAGGACCAACAAGCAGCCGCAAGAGGACCAGTAGTACCAGCACAACAGCTTCAAGTCCAAACAAGAAGACCAAAAGCCCAATGGTCAAAATGATGAAGGATTACATTAGTTTCTCTTCTAAGCAGCAAGCTGAAAGGAATCAGTTCATCAAGGAAGCTGTCTCCAATAGGCAAGACAAGAAGATGGCTCTGTTGGACAGCAAAATTAAGGAGGCTCAGAAGTTGGCTTTGGAGTGTGGGGTGGATGAAACTAGTCCTGAGTACTATGCTGTGTCTCAGATTTGCTTAAATGACTCCTTGAGGCAGTTCTTCATTAACATGTCCACATCTGAAGGAAGGCTGACCTTCTTGAGAAGATATTGCAAGCAGCACAACCTAGATTAGGATTATGTCTTTGTGTGATGCTTTTGTGTTGAAGTAAACTGTCTGTACTAATTGCTGAAACATTTCAAATAAATTTGTGATGTTGTTTGTGATGCAATGCATTTATTTGACCTGTTTGTGCTGATTGAATTATGTCACTGCTTGCAAATTAAATTTTGTCACTATGTGTATTGGAGTAATGATGTCACTGTATTGTTTTGTTGTATGGTTCACTGATTCATTTTTTTTACTATGTCCAGGATATGGAGGATGAGGACAGTGACTCTAGTGAGGATGAGATATTGAGGCTTATTGCTGAGGAGGACAGTGAATATGAAAGGCAATTCACAGAGGACCTGCTGCTGTTTGGTATGTATCATGACACCTACTTTAATAAAAGTAAGAAGAGAAAGACGGTTGAAAGTGGTCATGATTGGGTGATGAGAAATCTAGCAGATAGTGTGCAATGCTATAACATGTTTAGAATGAGTAGAGAATTGTTTGATCGTCTGCATGATCTGTTGGTGCAATCTTATGGCCTAAAGTCCACATCAAAGAGCTCTTCAGTAGAGGCCTTAGGAATGTTTCTTCGGATGGTTGGTGCACCTCAGTCAGTCAGACAAGCTGAGAACAGATTAGAGAGATCATTAGAAACAGTTCATCGTAATTTTGACAAAGTTTTGAAGTGTATCATAAAGCTAGCAGCTGACATAATCAAGCCCGTCGACCCTGAATTTAGAACAATGCACCGTAGGTTACAGAATCCTAGATTCTTTCCACACTTCAACAATTGTATAGGTGCAATAGATGGCACTCATATACCAGTTGTCGTGCCAAGTAACAAGGTGGTGCAACATCTTTGTCGAAAGGGCTTCACTACACAGAATGTGCTTGCGGTCTGTGACTTTGACTTGAGGTTCACGTTTGTTCTTGCGGGCTGGCCTGGTTCAGTACATGACATAAGGGTTTTCAATGATGCAACAGACAAGTACAAAGACATGTTCCCACACCCCCCTCCTGGTATGTTATGCCTATGTTTGCACATTCAGTAAGTTGGTCTTCATCGGTTGTAGCTTTTGTATGTAACAAGAATGTTCGTATTTGCAGGGAAGTTTTACCTAGTGGACTCTGGATACCCCAATCGGCCTGGTTACCTTGCACCTTACAAGGAAACGAAGTACCATCTTCCAGAGTTCAGACAGGGGCCGATGCCCAAAGGTATGAAAGAGACCTTTAACTTTGCTCATTCATCTCTTAGGAATTGTGTGGAGAGGTCATTTGGAGTTCTTAAGATGAAGTGGCGGATTTTATTGAAAGTGCCTAGTTATCCAATGCCAAAGCAAAGTCAGATAATTGTTGCATGTATGGCACTTCATAACTTTATTAGAGAGAGTCATATGGAGGATGAGGACTTTGATCGTTGTGACCGTGATGAGAACTATGTTCCTCATGAAGCATCAACCTCTCAACCCCCACAGCACAATACTCAATCAAGGGACGAAGATACAAATATGAATGCATTCCGTGATCAATTAGCCTCAAGTTTGTATAATAGATCGTAGAGTATTTTATTTCTTGTAGTAGATCGTAGAGTTTTTGAATTGTATGTTTGAACGATGATGTAATTGTACGAATAAAAATTATTCACTGTCCAGGAGGAACAGCAGCGTGTTCCTCCTGGCCGGCGCCTGTTCCTGGCCAGCGCCTGTGCATGGCCGGAGGAAGGGCCTGGGCGTGCATGTGCATGTGCCTCTGCATGGCCAGAGGAAGTGGAGTCCTCGGCGTGCATGTGCATGGCCAGAGGAATTGGAGCCCTGGGCGTGCATGTGCATGTGCATGTGGATGGAGTTAATAAAAGTGAATTTGAGACATGCATGTTGTTTGACTCAATAAATGAGGGCAAATCAGTCATTAGCTCAATGAAGACTACCTTTTAGCTCTTGCATCCAAACACCCCACAAGGACTAAATTTTAGGGGCTAAAAATTAGGGACTAAACTTTAGCCCATCAACTTTGGATCCAAACACCACCTAAGAAAACTAAGGGCATGGTTGACTTTTCTATTCATTTATTACTGCTGTGTCTAGGAGCAACCGTGCTACCACTTATGAAATGCACCTCCAAAAGTGCTTTGGAATTTTTTATACACTTTTAGAGGTGGATTCTCTGTGCAGTTGCATGGTAGCACCCCGATCTGAGGAGCAATATGTGAAAGCGTTCTGCTGGAGATCCTGACCATAGGACTCATATGGATTTTGCTTTCCGGTGGACAACAAACCAGCAAACAAATTGTTCAACTCTAATGCAAAAAAAAAAGGTGTCACTTCTAATAAATTTTTCAAACCATGGAGTTGCATGTAATCTGACAATATTCAGGGTAAATTCCCTTATTGGATCTAATTGCCAACTTTAGCATTCCCTAGACAGCAGGTACTAAATGCAGCATTTTAAATTGTTGATTTAGTAGTTATTAAAAACTTTAGGAGCTAAAAAGTGACTAAAATCTGCCTAAAGAACCAAACACACCTCATAAAAGCTTCTAAAAAGTTTTAGAACGGTGCACGAACTTTAGGAGCTCCACCCCTCGCCAGTGGAGGAGTCAGCCGCGGCCGGATCCGACTCCGAGGCCGCCTACGACTCCGATGCGGACCATCGCCCCTTGCTCCGGAAGGAGGGCGTCGCCATCGCGCTGGCCCCGGAGCCCCAGACTGCCCTCCCGCTCCCCCGACGCCGGCGGCCGCTTGCTCCCCCTCGACGCCGCCCTCCGATGCGGACCATCGCCCCGTGCTCCGGAAGGAGGGCGTCGCCGTCGCGCTGGCCCCGGAGCCCCAGACTGCCCTCCCGCTCCCCTGACGCCGGCGGCCGCTTGCTCCCCCTCGACGCCGCCCGCCGCTCCCTACCCCGCTCCCGGAGCTCCGTCCCGTCCCCACACCGCCCGCGAAGGTTGTGGCAGCGGCGGCGCCATCGCATCCGTCGGCCGGCGTGGGGCTCCGCCTCCCTCCCGCTTCCTCCCCCGCCGCGCCGCGACCTACCCTGCCCTCCTGCTTTCCCCCAAATTCGCGACCCGACGGAGGCGGAGAATCCCCGCTGCGGCTGCCCCGACCGACCGGACCGCCGCGCGAAGGTTCGACGTCCATGGAGTCGCTCGCCCTCCACCACGCCAGGCCCACCACGCTCCCTCCCCGCGCGGGCCTACGTCTCCCGCTCCTGTGTCCGCGCGCCGCCTCCTGCTCCCCTGCCGTGACGAAGACCGCCGCCCTCCACCCCCCTCCTCGCGTCGAGGGGCCCCTTCCTCCCAGGGCGCGATGCGGTCTTGGGGACTGTGTTCCTGAAGAGGAGGTCCGGCGCTGGTAGCGGTGGCGTGCCCCGCGGCGCACCACAGCCCGAGGAGGCCACCAAGAAGTTCCTCGGCATCGACATGAAGATGCTCAAGGAGCTGAGTGGGATGCGACCGGAGGGAGAAAGTGAGGGGAGGCATAGAAGGAGCAGGGGCATTGGGGGAGGGTACCATGATCCTTTTACCACAACATTATTGCCTTTACTCAGTTTTAGGAGGTGGAACCAAACAATTTTTTAGGAGGTTTTAGAAGGTTTCCTAAAACTTATAGGAGCTAAAATTTTAGAAGCTTGAAACCAAACAAGCCCTATGTCAAACCCTAAGTCAAAGACATTTGATATGTCAAACCCTAAGTCAAAGACATTTGATGTAATCATGTCCGTAAAAATTTTAATGGCTATTTTTCTTTAGATTAAGGGTCTGTTTGATCCGTTTGCTAAACTCTAATTTTTCTTTAGATTAAGGGTCTGTTTGGATCCGTTTGCTAAACTCTAGCCGCTAAACTTGAGTTGCTAAACTTTAGCCATGGCTGTTTGAATGGGCTAAACAACATTTAATGAGGTGTAGAAAGACCTGTTTGCCCTTATTTAATGCGAGGGGGAGAGAGAGGGACCTATGCGAGGGGGGAGAGAGAGGAGGTCCAGACAAGCAATAATGAGGGGCAAAATTGCCCAGCCCAAGTTTAGTAAGGTTGCTAAAGGACTAAAGTTTAGCGACCATAGTTTAGTAAAGTTTAGCATGGATGTTTGGCAAATTTGTTGCTAAACTTTACTAAACCTTAGCTGCTATAAAGTTTAGCAAGGTGCACCCTCTAAGGAAGTCTTTCAAGGACGATGCATATACTAGCGATATTGCAAAAATGCTGGAAGACAATTCTATGTCTATCTCCTATATGGAGATTGTGCACATTCTAGATTCAACAACGTAGCATGTGCACAAACTCCAAATAAGAGCTAGAATGTCGACCGCATGCCAGACATTTTGATCAATAATGGCTACATGCTGCGAAGAACACTAGAATGTTTTCGTGTAAATGAAGAGTTATCGGTGGTGCTTGGTTCCCCGCTGTAACTTACCACGCCTAACATACGGCACGCCACCAAATGCAGAGGCGCTGCTTGGTTTGTACCAAAACTGCAGCAGCCACATGATTTTGCAGTGTAAACTTCCGCCAACCTGTGGCGTGGATTTTTGGCACCTAAGGTTAGGCGGCGCCGCACTTGCGGCTTGGCGAAACGAGGCTGGGAACCAAGCAAATCAACACTGAAGAGTAATCTCATTGCCCATTTTCTGTTTTCCTTGTTGGCAATGGCCAAGGTGAGTTTCCCAAACTCACAGCCACACTCACACTCACATGAACTGGAGGTAGAAGAAGGAGATAGAGGAGCACAACTGGAGGTAGAAGAAGGAGATAGAGGAGCACAGAGCGTCAGTTTCAATTTGTGCTGCTGAACTGATGAGCTGCAGCTGCTCTTCTACTCTTTATAGAGTCTAAAGTCAAACTAGAGTACATACTAGAGTGCTTCTACCAACTACCTACTACTTAGTACAATACAAGACAGGGCATGCTCTCCCTTCTACTCATGGCATTGCTGCCATATACAGCAGGTAGGAGCCAGTAGCATGTCAGGAGCTCTACCAGCTCCATTGACTTTGCAAAAGGAAGAGAGAAGCTAAGAGCTGAGCAATTTATCTAACATTCCTTGCATATATCCATCTTGAATATTAGATCTTGGACTTAACAAGGAGAAATATTCTAACGTTACTTAAGCACCTTATAAGACTATATCGTTTACCAACAATCTATTATTGATTACAGAAAAATAATCAGAGCAAGGAGATCTTGCCTTTGCCAATGGCTTAAGATGACTTGTCCACCAAAGCTCCTATTGCCAGTGCGATGCATCCTTCGTTTTCCCGCAGAGATAGCATAGTGCTCTATTAGTCAATTTCTCAGATCAGCTGTCAGCACAATAGAACTCAATGCGCTCAACAAAAAATAGATTACGCATGGTAAAAACTATAAGACGGACAACAATATGCAACTCAATCAGTGTACCTTCAGTACAGAAGCATACGCTTCCCATTGCTACAAAAGGATCTTTGAAAAACCATGACAGAAGCAAACATTTAGGCACCAGTGGGAAATCACCATGATTAGGTCACAGGCTGTGAGGCTAGGCGTTAAGACATCAAGGCAACCGCCTGGTAGGTCAAGTCGGCCTCAGCAGTTGCTGAATCTCGCCCATCACCATCTACCCACCTGCGCCATCCCTGCCGTTAAAGGGCTGTTCCTAGTTCCAATCAGATCCTTATTGATTTGCCAGGACTCCTTTGTACAACTGAGGAGTTTTACCGTAGAAAGAATCTACCAACTTTATTTCTATTCCTTATAAAGTTTCCTTAGTTAAAAAATATTCCATCTATATACACACCATCTTCATTTTTTTGAATTACAGCATGGATCTAAAGTACTAACATGTCATGCTGAAGCACAATCCAATTTTTTTTATTACTCACAGTTTGTCAGTGAAATCCTGATGCTCTTCAATGTTATTGACATTTCTGTACGCAGAACGGGTGATCATGGACGAAGTAGTCTTGGACCAGAATTTGAAGATATCCACGAAACAATTACATCAACAAGAGTCTCGACATCCTTTGAGATCTGTGCTCGTAGAATGCCTGAGTCAGTACCCAAAGTGGTACCAACCTCCTTAGCAACAGCCTCCCATGGTGTGCCTGCAGTCAGATTTGCCAGAAGTTCACCTCCGCGGTTCACTGCATCAGCCATTGCTGGTGGAACATCAGGAAGAACCTGAAGAAGAAACACAATTAATCTGCCAGAATTATAAAATCTTTGTTCCCACAATGGCTTTTCAGTGACTCCATAACATGGAAGCCTGAAAAGGAAACAGTACCTGCTGTAATGGCAGGCTATGATCCCCGGGAAGTGATCGAATCGACATATCAAGCAACGAGCTAATGGCTGCTTCAGAGCTTAGTACTTGTGCAAGGATAGAGGTTTCATCAATTTGATCATCTTTGAACTTTATTAAGAGGTTCCGAGAAATTCCGTAGTAGGATTTTATCTGCGGAAAATTGAGATGCAACAGTAAGGCAGCATGCATAGAAAATTATAAAATGGCTCACACGAGAATCTTGGTTATTCAGCATAAACAGATTGAAACATAAACACATGAGAAACCTAAGATTGGTTATAGGCTGAAGTTTTGAACTGAAAATTCTGATAATATCTAATAGATAGGTATTGAAAGAGATGTCTCGAGCACTGTACAACACTAGAGACAATTTTAAAAGACGTTCACAGATTTATCTCTGTGATTTAGTGGTAAGAGAACACATAAATATTACAATAACTGACACCAATTCTCACATGGGAGATAACATATGTATATGTATTAATATTAAAAAGGACAGCTCTAACATACCAGGCGACGTGTCTCTTCTGGTTTTGGAATGAAGTCCTCTCGCCCTTTTATTAAGTCCATATACAACGGAGGAAGTTGTTGAAGTAAAGGCAGAAGTTGCTTAACAACAGGAGGGCTTAGATTCTCAAGCTGCTTAATGGCCGTTTCTGCCTGTTATGAAGAATATAAGGTACAAAGCTACGTGGATTGAAGGTTTCAAGTAGGAAATATACATGGACGCAGCTACTTTTCATGTGACAGAGCAATAAATGTTATGTGTTTGGGAGAGTGTCATTGTGAATAAGCAGAACAATGTATGGTCATTCTTAATTTCACATCCTATGAAACTCAGGCATTTTCTTCAATATTGAGTTTGGCACTTCTCAGTAATGTAGCTAAATGGAAGACATGAAGGCAGGAAATGGGATAAAAGGGCCAGAATGGTAAAGCATGAAGTCTATAGGAAGAGTGGTAAATTTTCAATTTCAATGGAATGTGTGCCGCCTCAATTGACATTCTTACGAGTAGCAAGTCCTCAATTCACAATAAGTAAATTGAAAAGGATTTTCCCAACTAGAAAAGTAAAGAAGATAAGTTTGCAATAAAGAAAATGTCTTGTATGCTTGTAGCCATCATACCATGGAGTGTAACAACAGAAAAAACATCTGCATGCAATCTTCCATTTATTTTTTAAAAAAAGCCATGCCATTCCAATGTTTAAAAGTCAGAGTTATGAAAAAGAGAGGACTACTGAACTAAAAGTGAATATTCTAGTAGTTTTATGGTAATAAGTAAAGCCTTTAATGTTCAGTTGGACACAAATAAGATATTCTAGTTAATACAAAAAAGCTTCAAGCTATATTTCTGTTAATCGAGATGGTCTCCAAAACTTTTGCATATGAGATATATAGTAATAAGGCAGTGCGTATTCAAAACAAGGAAATATCTAAGTGAACATTGACAGTGTGAACATAAAAAAGGTAACCTGTGTTGTTAGACATTTCAAGCAACAGTTTTGACACCAAAGTTATAGAAACACATCTTACCCCAAAACGGATTGTTGGATATGATGTCAGCTGGGATAATATTGGGCCAAAACTCTGTGCCATGGGAACAATTACAGGTGAAAATAGTGGGATCGCAGAGCTTGCCTCCTGCAAAAAGAGAGACACAATATCAAAACTACTTGTAGTTGTCCAGAAGCAGATTTTTCTAGAACAGGCAGCTCAAAAAGAAGAAAATTACTTGAACACAACCTTCTCTGACTTAAATCAAGATGGTGCCAATGCCATCTGATAAAAGGCATATATGGTTCATAAAACTAATATTTACAAGTCGCATTCAAAGGCCACATCACATGTTAAAAATGATAATGCTGTTTTATGAAGGAAGGACTCGTTTACAACTTCTTACTTTGCTTTGGCATTTGATCCCATGATATATGAAAACCGAATTTGAAATAGGAAGAAATATATCAGCTTGTGAAGCGAAAACATCTGGAATATGTGGTCTCTCACCCACAAATCTGAAGTACTACAGAACACCAATAATTCTAGAAATAGTGCTAGATGTCCTAAACTCAGATTCTAATTTCAAGGACCAACTCAAGCTCATGTATGTTGGGATAAGGGACTAGAACTATGAGTTACAGTTGCAATGATACATGCAGCTAAAAAGAAATGATAACCTAACCCACACGTGGATGATCACATCAGGCCTTCGAGTGTTGGGTGCCTTAGGGGTGTGCTTTGACTTAAAACTGTTTGTGTTTGTGGTGCTGACGTGGTCTTTGTGGACTAGTCGAAAAAAATTGATGATAGAGAAACTGTTCACTCATTCACCTACTGATGTACTACACAAAATTCTTGCATCCCTGCATAAATGGCACGTGCTGCTCAAAACAGTAGATCAAAGACGAGTCAGCAAGCAGATGATGAAAGTGACATTTAGGATGGACGAGTTTGTGAAGCTGCCAAGAGAGTAGTCACAAGAAGACCTGGTGTGATCATCTTTTGAGCTTCACGAGAATTGGATCCTTTTAATATCGGAGAAAACTTGGCTCTAATTGTTAAACTACTGTTGAATTCTCTCGTTTCCTTTTTGCAAGCAGAAGTCTCCAGCAAAAGCCGATGTACCAAGCATATATGCTTTCTATAAAACCAGAATAACCTTTCTCTAAAAAAAGATACGACAAGGAGAGATGCAAAACATACCTTGTTGTTAAAGGACATCAGTACATTTCCACTTCGCTGCACAGCATATCTTGACCCTGGAATATGAAAAATCATCAACAACATATAAAATTAATTGGTTGAAATAAATTTGCAGGACAAAAGAAAATACTTCATAAACATAACTGAAATTCAATCCATGGTAAACTCTCACCAATCAGCATGTGGATAACAGATCCCAAGGAATGTCCAACACCAAATGTTGGGAGATCATTTATCTGTGTCAAATTTCATATAATTAGTACAATGGACAATATCCCAAGTCATTAGTCAGACAGTTCTACTTACAGGCTCATCCAAGTTTCTCAAGCACCTATCAAACTTAAACTGAACTTCATCTGCAATGAAGAAATGATCGAAGCCGCTCGCATACGGCGTAGCAATCACCAATGCTCCCCTAGATTTCAAATTGATAAGTCAGCATTTTTGCACCGGAAGTGGGAGCCCTAGCAAAAATTTAGCTATACCAGGAAATCATAATAGAATGAACAACTATAAAAAAAATCGTAACAGGAAGGAATTTAGGTCAGGTAATGACAGAGTTATCTGCCTTATAAAATTACCATATCTCTGTATTAGTTTTTTTCCCCATGGATGAACACGTATACTTCTTAAAGCTCGCATGAGCAAATTAAGTCGGTGGTCATGCTTTAAAGGTCTTCATACCAGGACGTATATGTGGCAATGTTTTGGCCTTTGTTTGACAAAATAAACTCGAAACACATGAATTCATCCCAAGTACAAAAAACTTAGCCAACTATTCGTACTTTTCATAAAGACATGACACGAGGATCACAAAGCTCCTTCGTCAGAAACAATTACATGGCTCATAGGAAAGGTTAGACACTTCTTTAGACACACCTGTCCGCGAGCTGCTCAAGGAAAAAGCGGTATGTGATCTGGGGAGCGGCTCCGACAAAAATCCCTCCAACGAAGTGGACAACAAACGAGGGCTCCGAGGACTTGGGTCTCAACACCCAGGCTCCCTAGCACAAAAATCAGTAAAAATCAGTAGTACTAACCAATACAACCGCGACAGACACAGAATAGAACAGTACAGGCGAGTAGGCGAGAGCTACCGAAACGCACCTCCACTTCGGTCCAATCTCCGGTCGAGCCCCAGCCTTCCCGGGACTGCTTCGCCGCCTCCGTGATCACCCTACGCTCCGGGCCCAACAGCGACAGGTTATAAATTAGGGAAAAGCCATATCATGCCAGGTGAACAGAAGGGAACCACGGAATCGTCATCCACCGCCTACCTCTCGATCTGGGAGTAGAGCTGTATCGACCCGTCGGAAGGCGACGCAGAGGTCGGCGGCGCGGCGGGGCGGGGTCCATCACCGTCCTGAGACGAGCAGCACGAGATGGCGCACCTCCTCCTCCTCCCCCTCCCAATTGGCGCCGCGACTCTACTCCGGGGCCCCGTGAAGAGGCGCGCGGACGACGAGGCCGCCGCGCCGCCGCCCCCGCGCACCCGCACGGCTGACGCGGGCGGCGGAGACGCCGCCGCCATCCTTATCATCTCTCCCGCGCGCTGTAGCCGTACGGATTTTCCTCGTTGCGTCTCCGCTTCAACTACCACCAGCTGGAGTGCCGACTGCGGCTGTCACGCGGCACGCGCCCGCGCAACACTCGGAGCGGAGCGCGTGCGGCCAGCCCGCGTCGTAACGACCGACGCGGCCCGAGAGCCGCACGATGCCGCCCGGCCCGGCGCGTGGGCCGTCCGATCCGTCCCCAGTAGCGGCCCGACTCGTCGTCGGACGGGTCAAAAGCCCCAAAAGTGCCTTCTGCCTCGTGCCCCCGTTGGGGGCGGCCGTTGGCTTCTGCCGCACACCACCCCGCCCCGCCGCGCACGTATAATTTGGCTTCCACGCGTGCCGCTGCTTGAGGCTGCTGCTCACCGGCCGCGCAGAGCGGACCACTGGACGTGGACGGAGCGATGCGACCGTGGCCGCCGCGCGGCGCGGGAGCGGAGGGAGGAGGAGAGGAGGCGGGCTCTTTGAGCACTGACGGAAACACCAGCAGCGCGAATGCGAGCACGAGCTCGAGCACCGCTGCTAGCAGCGGCGCGAGGCGGAGCGGGGACGGGGGCGCGGCGGAGGGGCGGGGGAGCACCCCAAGGTCGGCGGCCACCATCAACCTCAGCCAGGAGTACAGGCTCGCCATCCACACCGAGTCCTACCAGGAGATCTGGAGTAAGATCCACGTAGACGGTGACGGGCGACGGGAGGAGGGCGGCGGTGAGGAGGAGGAGGAGGAGAAAGAGGAGGAGGCGGAAGGGGAGGAGGTGGAGAACAGGATCACCCTGGCCGGCGTGCTCCGTCCGGAGGAAGCGGAGGTGGAGCGCGCGCTCGGGGACGCGCCCGACACGGAGCTCACCCGCCTCGCGGCGGACTACTTCCGCAGCACGCACCACGCGTCGCTGCTCTGCCTCTCGCTCCGCCGGGCGCTCCGCCGCGCGCGGGCGCTCTACGGGCCCATCACGGACCTCCTCGCGCTCATCCCGCACTCGCCGCAGCTCGCCGTGGCGCACTGCGACTGCGCGTTCGACGCCTTCCTCCTGTTCGACCAAATGCCCAACCCGTTCCCGGCGCCCGCGGCCGGGTTCCAGGGCATGCACCAGAGCTTCGCTGGCCTCAAGGAACACCTCGACCTTCGCCTCCTCAGTGTCCGACGCAGGCGCCGTTGGCTCCGCTGCGCCAAGCGCGGGTCAGGTATCTGCCTCATTGCCTGCGCCACCGGCGCTGCCATCGCGGGCCTCGTGCTTGCAACACACGCCATCACCGCGCTGTTGGCGACGGCCCCTGCCTGTGCTGCATCCAGTTCCTCCTGCTGCCCACTGGCTGCTTCGATGAAACGCCTGCAGAAGCACATGGACCGGCTGGACGCCACCGCCAGGGGCACCTACGTCTTGAACAATGACGTCGCCACGATTGAGCGGCTGGTGGGCAGGCTCCATGCCACTGTGGAGAGCGACAAGATGCTTGTCCGCCTTGGGCTGGAGCGTGGGAGGGGGCAGCATCACACCATAGAGGAGGTGGTGCGGCAGCTCAGGAAGAACCATCCCAGCCTGCTACGACAGCTTGCTGACCTTGAGGAGCACATCTGCCTCTACTTTGCAGCTGTCAACCGTGCCAGGTTACTCCTTGTGCGCCACCTGAATGCCCAATCTGATCCTGACGCTGAGTCTCCAGTGTCATGACTCGAGTTTATGAGTCTAAAATAATACACGATTTCAAGAATAACTATGTCTCAAGACCTCATATAGCGCCACCATGATTATCATGAGTTTATTACTTTATTACTCTACAAGGATACCTGCCTTAAAGAATTAGTTGATGTCTTGACCTCATCTATCACACCAGGTGATGCACAATTTTCTTATTTTAGAATGGTACTATTCATTATTATCAGCCTCTTGCCAAATTTCTTTTAGTAGTTTGGACCCTTTTGTAATCCCATTCATTCCATCTTCTCTACTTTCAGAATGATTACTGTAGCATTGTAACAATGCTATGCCTGAATAAACTCAGAGTATTCACTGATTCCTAAGAACCGGATATCTGGACAGCTGCTTGCATATATCAGCATAGCACTTATGTTGCAAGCAATGTGTTGCTTGTACTATTCAGAGGTGCCATCAAAATACTTATAACTTTGCATCGCCATTATATCTGTATTGAGGTTTTGAAACTTGAAAGTGCTTGCAGTATTTTTCTAATGCTCTTTTGTAAGACTATCTTGCAGTATTGATATTGGGTGCCAAGTTTAGTTTAGAAATTCCATGTTGCTTAGTTGATAACGAATTTTGCAAGGATAATGCTTGCAAAAATTGTTTCATTTTTAAGTATATAGGTTAATCAAGAGGCATTGATCAATGTGCTTGGTTTGAAAGCATGTTCTTGCTTGCAGGGAAAAACAAATTATGATTTGTCAATCTTCAGTGATAGTTTTTCCTTTTTCAAATTTAAATTCTTTTGTTGTGTCCTTTATTTCTACCAGGCACTTGGTTCTACGCTTCACAAGTTGTTGAGTTCATATCTATAGTTTTCTTTGCAATCTCATGGATTTTGTTCTTACCTATACAAGGAATGGTCCTGAAAATACTACTGTACAGTTTGCATTGAATATGACCTTTGGTGGAAACATTTGGTTAGGTGCAGAGTTTTGTTACACGATGATAGTAGCTGGCATTCTAAGTAAATCATTGTATTTGCCTGCTTGTACATTCTAAATGATGCTTAGAACTTCCTATGTTTTGGACCTTGAATTGTCAAATTCTATTGCGTAGAGAAGCTTGATGGCTTGTTTTTCTTGTGTTCCAAACATTGATGGTGTGGTGATTCTTTCTGAGGACAAGTAAGGGGAAAACCTTGCAATTGCAACTTAGAATCTGATGTTGCCGAAGCAACTATCTGCAGTGAGTAGGCTGATATGGTTATGGCCTCCTGGGACCTGACAGTTCAGTTTGAACATGACTATTATCCAACTCTACATATACAGAGTTCAATTCGTATGAGTTTCCATCTCCGCAGGTACATTTGATCATATCTCTTATTCAACACCCAAAGATAGATTTTGATCTGCACTTCATCAGAAGTTTATTATTCACTAGGTACTTCCAAATATTACAGCCAATACGGTTTGCTACACCTTTCGTTTCAAAATGTGAGGTGTTTATTTTTGTTCTAAGTCAAACTTCTCTTATCGATCAAGTTTATAAAATATATATTAGCATCTAAAATAACAAATAAATGCACTATTAAGACATAATTAATGGTGGATTTAATGAAACTAATTTGATGTTGCAGATTATGCAATTTTCCTGTAAAGTTGGAAGAAAACTAAAACACCTTATATTTTGGAACAAGGGAGTACATTTGAATGCTCTTTTGATATTTGTGCTACCCTGTACTGTAATCCATCGCTTGGAGCCAGCCGAGTTACATGAAAACTGTATGAAATTTATGAGCCTGTCCGAAATTCTCTAGCCTTCATAGTTACTGTATTTAACACAATTTGGCAAATCTTCACATATTGATGTATACACCTTGGTGTCGTAATATTGTGCTGCCATAGCCGCAGTGTATTATTGACTTCCAGTGGTGACTGGAAATTTGTAATTAGCCACCTTGTTCTTTCAGCTATTGCTATTTCGTATTTACAATTTGATTAAGGTTCATCTGGATACCTGCAATTATATATTTCAGGCTTGCAGCACCGAGGAAATTTGTGCTACTGTGCCAATATTGGTTTCGATATTTACCATTGTTTTTGTAAAATTTAGACTCATGCGATCAATGTGTAAATCTTGTCAGTTTATGCTATTGTATATTACTCCCTCCGTCCCAAATTGTAGGTCGGTTTATTTTTTCTATGCACGTAGATATATTGTATGTTTAGATATATAAATAAATTTATAAAAAATAGAAAAGCTAAAATGACCTACAATTTGAAACATGAAACATAGGGAGTAGTTTTATTGCCAAAACTTATTCGATTCATACCACTTGAAATGGCACAAGGGCCTAAACATAATGATTAGGAATTATAGCAAACTAATCTCACGTGTTTGTCGAACCAAACAAATCTTTATTATTTAAAACATTGAATGCTTTTATTTATCAACCGGTGCTGAATCCATGTTCTTTCACTGTTACGTAGGCTCCGGATCCTCCATCTAAAGTTTAGCTTAGTCACTTTGAATCCAAACAGGACCTGCCTGAACTTCAAAGATTTTTAGCTAGTTCAACCTAGCTAAACCAGCTAAACCAACAAAAGACTGAAATGCCCTTCATTCATTCACGCACGCCTCCTCGCGCTGCCCCTCCCCGCGCGTGTCCCCGTGCCCCCTACCCTCCCCTTCGCACGTCGCCGTTGTGCCCGTTGCCACGGGATCTGGGACTCCTCCTCCGGTGGCGGTGCGTCGAGGAGGACTGTTAGGTATGTATAGTCATATTGTGTTGCACCTATTTCTTGTACACCAAGCCTCCTTAGCTATATATATGAAAGGTCACCCCCCCCTCCTAAGGTGTGTGGTGTTTTTCCATCTCTTATCTCTCTACATGGTATCATGAGTTTGGGTTCCACCCTGATTCACCCACCTCTCTGCTACCCTAGCCGTCGGCCTCTCCTGGCCCGCGCAACCCTCCCCACCCACCAAACCGTCACTGCCAATTCCCATCGGTAGCGACTCCCCTGCCCCCTCTCGATCGTATCTACTGCAATTGACTTTGCTGCCGCCGCCTCCGCTAGTCCCTTCTGCTCCTACCCAAGGATCTTTGCCGCAGCATGTCGGACATCTCCTCCTCGACCACGAGCCAAACCTCCGCCATGTCCTCGCCTGGCACCTCAGGGGATTCTGTCGGCCCCATCTTCGTCCAACCCTACGCCACCGTCACCATCAAGACTCATGTCCCCATGACTCTTGATCTGCAGAATTCCAACTTCACAAAGTGGTCCTCCTTCTTTTGTGCCATGTATGGCAAGTTTAGCCTTCTTCCGCACATCGACGGCACGGTCCCTACCCGGCTGTGGCGGATCCACCTCGGATTAGCCTAATTAAGGCACGGTTAAGTCGCCTAACATGCGACACTCATGCCTTAGTCAAGCTAACACGAAGTGCCGTCGGATTTCATCCGATTTGACCACTTAACAGGACCGAATTAGCAAACTCACACGAAGGTGAGCGATTGCAGAGAATACAACAAGTCCACTAAGTTAAACAACTTGACCATTTAGTTCAACAACAAAACAAACATCAGAGTTTTACAAGGTTCAAAAGAAAACAACAGAAGGTAAATAAGCGGAAGCTAAACGTGGGGGTCGGACGTCCTTGGTGAGGCCAGCCAAGACATCAGTGATCCCTGTCCTCGTCGTCCGAGTAGGGATCCCACTTAACCGTCCAACCCGGAGGGAGTTGGGCGGCCAAGTGCCAACAGGAGCGGACTCAGGAGCTGCGACTTCACCTGAAAAAGAAAAGCCACAACAAGGCTGAGCTACTAAGCTCAACAAGACTTAACCGACCAGGAGTAAACTACTCCACCACTTCTAGACATGCAAGGCTCTTTGGCTGGGGTTTTGTTTGCCAAAAGCACTATGTATAACCTTATGATCAAAGTTTTAGTTCAGATTCTAAGTTCATTAACCGGTCTAAGTTGGCAACTTACTCTAAACAAACATAGATCCAACCAAGAGGGGTATATAAGCATCATCAAGACCATGTCATCATCAGATTTCATTATTACTCAGTGTAGCATAGCGATCAAGCAGTCTCAAACTGTGAGAGGCAGATGAATCGATTCGAGTTCTTTAACCATGCATGGTGAACCTAACCTAACGACATCCGCGCACCACCGAGGTCGCTTCCTGTGTCGGCCTTCCCCATCAATTCCCTAACCCGTGTCGGGCCCATTTCTTTTGGTGCAAGGTTCCACAGATCCGGCCTCTGCCGTTCTGTGACCACACTTGCCACCACGTGCGGCCGCAGGGGAACTCCGTTCCAAGGACAATGGGGCGACCACTCATGTCTAGGTTCAATTCGGTACTAGGCTTCCTCATCCCATACTGAGTATGAGGTTAGTACTTTCAAACACTTGATCACGAATACCACCACTGTCGAGCCTTAATAGATTTCATAGACAGACGGGGCGATCAGCCGACCACCAAAAGTTAACCAGAACCCTACCCCGTCCATCGTCCTTATAGTTGTGACAGAAGGAGAACAACCAACTCCTACAACTCGCGAGTGACAGGAAATCACTCGACTTTTACCGCTTCCTATTTAAGCATAGCAACTACTCGGTCCAACAGCTAGTGTTCAGATCAAGGGACTATGCCATGCATCTACGGTTGCAAACAACTTCTATACGTAAATGCACAAACATGATGAAGAAGGCATGCGCAAGTTTGGGAAACTGGGGTTCATGCTCCGGGGCTTGCCTTCAAGCAAGGAGGAAGGGAACTGGTCTTCTGATGGGGCGGCTTCGGCTTCTGGAAGCGGTAGCTCGGCTACAACTCCGTCTTCTGGCGCCGGGTACAGCTCGTAGACGCCGTCAGCGAGATTCAACTCTACACGAAATGCAAATGCAGGAGTTAGCACTTAGACGGTTATTTCAACAACAACACCTTCAAGTTAAAGCTCGGACACTGGTAGCAAAGCTACAGAAAAGGTGGGGAAGTGTACTTGGGTTGGTGGAGAGCAAGATAAAAAGGGTCGGATGGGAAGAAACTTATGATCTGACCCTTAGGCTAGAGGAATAGTTGTGCTGGGGGTCCTCAGACTTAGCGCAGAGAAGTCCTCAATTTATTATACATATACCCTCGGGTCAAGGAAAAGGATACAACCGAGTCCTCGGGCGAGGCGGAAAAGGGGTCGGACGAACAGAAGGGGTCGGGCGAGACGGAAAAGGGGTCGGACAAACAGAAGGGTCGGGCGAGGCGGAAAAGGGGTCGGTAACCTACCTTTGGTTTAAAGGTGAAGCTCGGGGTCGGGAAGGAGCAGACTTGGGCGGAAGGACTGAAGCACTAAGACTTGGGCAGCGGCGATGCCCGGCAGTGCTCCGGCGGCGGTGGTGCTTCTTGTGGACAAGAAGCAAGCTCTAGCACAGCGCGGAGGAGCAAGCGGCGGGGTGGATTGGGAAAGGCGATGTTGAGCGGAGAGGAGAGTTCCTCATGAACTTAGGTGGCAGCGCTTGAGCACGAAACAGAGGAACGGCGGTAAGGCAGCGATGGCGAAGGGGACTCCGGCGGGACTCTGGCATTCCCTTTTATAGTTGCGCGGAAGAGAGAGAGTTGGAGCAGCACGAAGACTGGGAAGAAGCGATGGAGTGCGCTGCCATGGCGGTGATTGAGCAGCGGGCCAGCAGAATAGGACTTCGGGGATGACACCTTCGGCCATTGGGCACTGGAGATAGGGCGGCGCAGGCGCGGTTTTGCCGGTGGTTGAGATTTGGCGGAGGCGGGCGTCGTCGTGCGGCGGATCTGATGGGTGTGACAGGGGAAACGGCGCTAGAAGCGAGGTTGCACAGGGGAGAAGACAGGTGGGCTGCGGCTGCGCGGGCTAGCGCGAAGCAGCGGTCTGTCGGGGCGCAGATCTGGCAAGGCGGAAAAGGAGCTATCGCGGCCGGGGTCGGGGTTGGCGGAGGAGGAATCGTCGCGTAGCGCATCTGGGGCGGCGCGACTGTGGAGAGACGGCGGAAAAGCCTTGAGGCATCGGGCCTTGCAGCCGGGGGTTCGGCGAGGTGATGATGGGCGCGAGCTGCGAGGCGCTGCAGAAAGGGTAGCAGAGGAGCTTCCGCTGCGATTGGGGAAGAGGGCGCGGGAATCCATCCGGTCGCGGCCGGCGACGGGGCGGAGCGGCAGGGGTCGGAGGAATTGAGCCACGCGGCGAAGAAGCTCTGAAGCGGGCATGCCACTCGAGTGCGTCTGCACTAGGAGATCGGGGAAAGATTTTGCAGGTCCACCGGTCAGTCTCGGTTGGTCCACTACTCAGATTGAAGGGAGACACTGTTGGGAAGACTTCGAAGGATCCGGCGGGGTGAGTTGGGGGTCGGCAGGGGTCGGAGCTTGGAACTGGCAGAGAGGGGTCGGGTTCTCAGGGGTCGGGACCAGGACTGGAGGTTGAGCACTCAACTCGGGGAAGCTGAGATAGGGGATCAGGGACTCGGATTAGATTAACTCGAAAGATTTGGGGTCGGTCGTCACACCGACGCACCGACCCGGCCTAGGAGTAGGCAGACTGCTACGTCCGCAGGATGCCGTCCTTGACCTCGCCATGAATGCCACCAATTCGACAGCCCACGAGCTCTAGGTCGCCATCAACAACCTCTTCCAGGCAAACAAAGCCCCTCGCGCCATCTAATTGAGCCACGAATTTCATTCGATGACTCAAGGAGATCTCTCCATCAATGACTACTGCCACCGCATGAAGACCGCCGCCAACTCTCTTCGCGACTTTGGCCATCCAGTCAGCGAGCCTACCCTCATCCTCAACCTGCTGAGTATTCCCGTTACGTCTTGAGGTCACTCCATCCTACCCACTGCAATGTCTAATTTTGCTCTCAACAACGTTCTTATCGTTCCATCTATCATTAGCAATTTACTTTCAGTTCGCCAATTTACTCGCGATAATCGTTGTTCGATCGAATTTGACACCTTGGGTTTCTCTATTAAGGACAATTTCTCTGATAAGGACCTCCAGACGCGACGTGTGATTCTTCGCTGCGATGGAGATCTCTACATCCTTCCGTCGGTCGCCCCCCGCCACCCACCATGCCTTGCTTGCTGCGTTGTCTTCCCTATGGCACCAGTGCCTTGGTCACCCGTGTCCAGTAGTTCTCAATGCCCTCAATAAGCAAGACCTCATTCCATGTAATAAAGTAGACAAGCCCCTTTGCCATTCTTAGCTAGGCAATCACACATCTACCTTTTAGTACTTCGGTTTCTCATACTACTGCACCTTTTGAACTTGTTCATTGTGATGTCTGGACCTCTCCCGTTACAAGCATCTCGGGCTTCTCTTATTATTTGGTGATTTTCGATGATTACACGCATTTTTACTGGACCTTCCCTCTCAGGCGCAAGTCTGATGTGCATCAACACATAGTTGATTTTATTTCCTACGCTCATAAACAATTCGGTCTTCCAGTGAAGTGTTTTCAGGCTGATAACGGTACTGAATTTGTTAACAATGCCACCACGACGCCCCTGGCCTCCCGTGGCATCCTGTTGCGCCTTTATTGCCCTTACACCTCTCCGTAAAATGTTAAAGCCGAACGTGTGATTTGTACACTCAACAACTCTGTGCGCAGTCTCCTGCTCCATGCATCCATGCCGCTCTCCTACTGGGCTGAGGGACTCGTTGCTGCCACATACTTGATGAATAGGCACCCATCTTCCTCGATTCGTCATGAGGTCCCTTACACCCATCTCCACCGTAGCCCTACCTCCTACAGTCACCTGCATGTTTTTGGGTGTTTATGTTATCCTAACCTGCAAGCTACAGCCCCTCACAAGTTCTCGCCTCGCTCAGCGGCCTGCGTATTTCTCGGGCATCCCTCTTCACACAAGGGGTACAGGTGCCCCAACCTGACCACTCGGCACATCATTATTTCACAGCACGTCGTCTTCGACGAGTCCCGTTTCCCCTTCGTGACCACCCCCTCCTCTCCACGCACATCATCCCTTGATTTTCTTCTCGATGATGAAGTGGATATTGTGCCTTGCCCTACTGAAAAGATCTTGTGATGCCTAGAGGGGGGGGTGAATAGGCTCACTTCAAATTTTTCAAAAAAAACTTCGCAGCGGTATTAGATATGTCGAAACTTCCGACACTATGCCGAAACTTTTGATGGGTCGGAACTTCCGACAGTCGAAAGTGAGTTGAATGAAATTCAAAATGAAACCTGAATTTGCCATTCTGTTTGAATCAAAAGATTATAAAAGAAGTGTAAGATAGATATGCAAAGAACCACACAAATTTATAGATCGCCTTAAATCAAGCTTCTAGGTCAATATGAACACGAAGAACACAATAAGCACAAGAGATAAGGATTTGTTTACCGAAGTTCACTTCCACAAAGGAAGCTACGTCTCCGTTGAAGAGCTCACAAAGAGCCAGGTCTTCACTAACCATTTACCTCCCTTAATCAACCATAAAGGAGGATTGAGTCACTTACTATGAATCCATGAAGGATGGGTAATACAAACATTCCCGGGCGCACCACACAAAGAGGGCGCTCAAACGGGCGACGCCTAGCCGTCTAGAAGCAAGCTTCAAGAGTAACAAATGCGAATCGATGGCCGAAGATGCTTGGAGTGCTCTTGAGATGAATTTGTTGGACCTCACACTCAAATCCTCAAGACTCACACCCTCAACCTTGTTCTCACCCAATCCCTAGCTCAAACTCTCAAGGATTTAGCTCAAAGGGGAGTGGGGGAGGAGTATTCAATGCTTGGGGGCTATTTTAGCTCGAGTTGTTCAGCAGCAATGAATCGAGGGGGAGGTGCTGAGGGGATATTTATATCCGAGCCCCCAAAACTAGCTGTTATAGTATATTTATATGCCCTTCGTAACTTCCGACACAGGGTCGGAACTTTCGACGAAGTTAAATTAAAACAACTAAGAGCTTATCCTTGGAAGTTTCTTGAAACTTCTAGTGGCCTTTATCAGACCTTCCGATATAGTGTCGGAACTTCCAACACTGCCAGATAAAAACGGCTGATCAGCCCCAGTCAGAAATTTTTGAATACTTCCATCGGTGTCGGAACTTCCAACCCCCTATCAGAACTTCCGACACTCACAGAAAATGTGAGAAAACATGTGTGCAAGTGAGTGAGTTGTGTCTCTCAATGGGTGGTTAGCATCTCAATTGAACACTTTAGCATCTTCAAGCTATCCATCCACATCCCCCTTAATAGTACGGTGTTTCTATACTCAGATTTAAAATTAAAAATAATAGAAAAGTCTTCTTTTGAGCTCAACACTGTTCTTTCTTTTAAATTTGGAGGTTGTTGAGATTCCTTTCATAACCTCTGCACTTCTTTAGAATTAAAACATGTTAATCACTTGATAAAATTATTAGTCCCCTAACCATGCATGTTATCAACACCAAAACCCACTTAGGGGGCCAAATGCACTTTCACCTACTAACCCTGCAACTACTCCACTCTTCGGCTCCGAGCGCTCCGTCATGGTAGCTCCCTCCTCCATGGACGTTGAGCAGCCGTCCCTGCCCTCAGCGAATTCTGGATCTGGCGGGTATGGTCTCATGCCCCCGCCAGGTCTGGCTGCATCGCCTGCCTCTCCTGCCGGGGCTCATCAGCACCCGACAGCTCCCTCCACGCCAAGCAGGCATGGTCCAGTACCCCTATCAGGCCCTGCTGCTACGGTGACATGGCAGCTCTCTGCTCGACCGGGTGGACGTGGTCCCGTACCCCCGCCCGGCTCTCCTATCCAGAACGCCGCCGGGCCCTCTTCGGACACCGACCCTTTTGGTCCGCCGCGCGTGGCCGCACGGGACATCGGTCCCGCTTGACCTCCTATCGATGACCTCGTCCCTCCTCACCGACACTTCTACACCTGTCATTTGCATGTCCCTATGCGCCATCACAGGCAACCAGCGCCACCGGCTCCATCTCCACTCCCAGGTGCTCATCCTCTGCCGGCACCTTCTTAGGTTGCTGTGCCACCGATGGCCGGTTCCCATCTGATGGTCACTCGCTCGATGACCGGTTCCTTGACGCAGTCGCGTCCAATGAACCTTATTGCCACCGGTGCGACGACATCTCCGATTCCTGCCAACTATCGAAGTGCTCTAGCTGATCCCAGCTGGCGTGCTACCATGGCTGAAGAGTATCAGGCACTCATTGACAACGACACTTGGCAGTTGGTTCCCCGACCTCCAGGAGCTAATGTGGTGTCCAGCAAATGGATTTACAAGCATAAATACCACTCCGATGGTTCCTTGGCTCGTCACAAGGCTCAATGGGTTGTCCGCGGGTTTTCTCAGCAGCATGGGATAGACTACAACGAGACCTTCAGTCCTGTGGTCAAGCCAGCGACCATCCGCACCATCCTCAGCGTTGCCGTTTCTCATTCCTAGCCGATCCATCAGCTGGATGTCAAGAATGCATTTCTCCATGGTCATTTGAATGAGATGGTCTATTGCCAACAGCCACCTGGGTTTGTCAACACCTCTGTGCCTGATCATGTCTGCCTTCTGCGCAAGTCACTGTACGGCCGGAAACAGGCCTCTCGAGCTTGGTACCAACGTTTTGCCACATACATCCGACAGTTGGGATTTGTTTCTTCATCGTCAGATTCATCGTGGTTTGTTTACAAGGATGGCTCACACATTGCCATTCTGTTGTTATATGTCGATGACATTGTCCTCACTGCTTCGACTCCATCCCTACTTCAACACATTATTGATCGCCTTCACTTTGAGTTCTCCATGACTGACCTTGGTGCTCTCCACCACTTCTTGGCGCCTCCATCATTCGCTCCTCCGACGGCCTGTTTTTGTCACTCTCTTGCGACACCGGTGAACTCGAAGGCCAAGTTGTCTATTGTGGATGGAGCTCCACTTAAGAACGCATTTGAGTACAGGAGCCTCATTGGTGCTCTTCAATATCTCACACTAACTCGCTCGAATCTCGCATATACTGTTCAGCAAGTTTGCTTATTCATGCACAATCCGAGAGAGCCTCACCTTGCGCTAATCAAGTGCATCTTGCACTATGTAAAGGGACTTTGTTTGTTGGTCTTCATATTGGCACCGAAAGGAACTTTGTCTGCTGGTCTTCATATTGGCACCGGCTCTGTTGACAAACACTCTGTGAAGGGACTTTGTTTGTTGGTCTTCATATTGGCACCGAAAGGGACTTTGTTGGTCTTCATATTGGCACCGGTTCAGTTGACAAACTCACAGCCTACTCTGAAGCCGACTGGGCAGGCTGCCCTGACTCTCGCCGCTCCACTTCTGACTACTGCGTCTACCTCAATGATAATATGGTGTTTTGGTCCTCCAAACATCATACCACAGTTTCCCGCTCCAGTGCTGAAGCAGAATACCGAGCTGTCGCTTATGCTGTGGCCGAATGCTACTGGCTCCAGCAGCTTCCACAGGAACTTCACATCCCTCTAGCTTCAACAACATTGGTCTACTGTGACAATGTGAGTGCTGTCTATATGACCGCTAACCCCATCCACCACCGCCGTACGAAGCATATTGAGATCAACAATCTCGCTCTCAGTGACGTTTGGGTCCTTCATGTGCCTTGAGCCACTAGTACGCGCAGACATCATGAAAAAAGGACAGTTGTTTATTGATTTTAGGTTCAATCTTTGCGTTCGTCAACTCCCGCTGCGACTGCGGGCGGGTGTTAGAATATATATATATATATAATATATATATAATATATATATAGTCATATTGTGTTGTACCTATTTCTTGTGCACCAAGGGGGTGTTTGGATACGAGGTGCTAAACTTTAGGAGGGTCACATCGGATGTTCGGACGCTAATTAGGAGGACTAAACATAAGCTAATTATAAAACTAACTGCAGAACCCCTGTACTAGTTCGCGAGACGAATCTATTAAACCTAATTAATCCATCATTAACAAATGGTTACTGTAGCACCACATTATCAAATCATGAACTAATTAGGCTTAATAGATTCGTCTTGCGAATTAAACTTTATCTGTGCAATTAATTTTATAATTAAACTATATTTAATACTCTTAATTAGTATCAAATATCCGATGAGATACGTAGCATACACCCGCTGATGTTTTCCCTCCCTGCTATCTCTCTACAAGGACGCCGCGCCGCTCCCTCGCCGGACGTTCATCGCCGCGGGCACCCTCGCTGGGGGGAGGCGCCGCCTCAGCTTGCCCGCCCGCGTTGGACCTCGCGGCCGGCTTGCTGGACCCCGAGGAGTGCTAGGAGGAGGACGAAGACGAGCAGCTGGACGCCTCCCCGCGCCCCCTCCCCTCCGGCGACGCCTCCCCTGCGCGGGCATCGCCTTCCGCGACTGGCGCCGGCCTCGTGCCTTTAGCCAGGGCTCACGGCCAAGTGCGAGGACGCCCGCGTGGCTCCCTCTTCCCCCTTTCCTTTGGGGCCGCGGGGGGGAGGGTGGAGGAGGGGTGCCGACGACGACCGACGAGGCTCTGCCGCTCTCCTCCCCATCCAGCCTCGACCGCCGCTCGCCAAGACTCCGCCGTCTGCTTCCTCGCAGGGGGCCACCGCCGCGGGCTCCATCGCTGGGTATGCATGGGGAGGGGGCCCGCGGCCTCCAGCGCCGCTGCTCCCCGCGGTGGGAGCAAGGCGGGTCCGGCCGAGCTGGGTAGTGGCGCGCCTCGTCGAGGTCCCGGAGCTTCGCGCCAGCAGCGGCGCTGCGGAGCTTGAACAGAGCCAAGGCAGCGGCGGCACTGAGAGCTTGCGCTGAGAGGAGAATGAAGAGGCGATTCCTGGCTGGTGGCCTCGTAGGCACCATACGTATGTGCAGCCCGTGGGCATCGATGCTCAGGCCTTCATGTCCTGTAGGTGTAGGAGGCTGTTGATGGTTCTGATTCTTTGATTTTTGGAGATGGAGCAACTTGTGTAGTGTTGTATTTGGCGCAACGCCGCTGCTGATTGGAGTTAGAAATCAGAGAGAGCTGCAGGACGCGGTGAAGGCAAGGATGGCGTGAGATGCTGTTGCTTCTAGCTTGGTGGGGACGGAAGCAGAGAGGAAGGAGGTAGCTATTGCTGCTTCAATCGGAAACAGAGAAGAAGCAGAGATCCATATCGTGATGGTTCTTGGTTGGCTGCTTGCTGTGTGTCCATAACAAGAGGAAGGGAATTAGCTAGTGACGAGCCTGAGGGAGCAGTAGCTCGGAGTGGGTCTAGCTTGACGAGGAGAGGGAGGGAATGGCAAGGGTAGGATCGGTGGATCCAAATACCCCAGCTGGCTAAAGTTTAGACGGGTGAATCTAGGATCGTAACCGAGAGCTCGTGGGAACTCATGCCAATCACCTTTATTTCCGTTGGCAACTTGGATCTGAGAGGGAAGAAAAATTCAAATATGAGTATTTTATTAAGGTCCAAAGGAGTGCCTCGTGCCAAAAGCAAAATTGAGGTATTTTGTTTGAAGATTTCATGAAGGTGAGTGTGGGGCCATGTTTTCCACGGCAAATTCTTTTATTTACTTACCAAATTTTTCTCCAAATTTGCTTGCACGCAAGCCAGTCAGTGATTCATTGGTTCTGTCCTGCCGGCCCATTCATCCTGTTCCCGTTTGACCAGCCGGCTAATGGGACCCGTTCCATTTCCTCCGCGGTGCTCTCGCCGACGCCCGCAACGTGTAACGCGCCCGCGGTGACGGAGCCGTGAGCCATCCGTAACGGCTCCGTGGGTCGCGCCCGCCCGCCCGCCCCATTAACCCGCGCCACCCCGGGGGGTAACGTCGTCACCCTAACGCCGCCGCCGTGGCCGGGAGCGGAGCCCGCGGCGTAACCCTAACGCCGCCACGCGCGGCCATCCATGGCCTCCTGCGACGACGACTTCGGCCTCCTCGGTGACGACGCCCACCAGCCGGCAGCTCCCCCGCCCCAGGCCCCCACCACCGCCCAGCAGCCCGCGCCGCCGCCGCAGCCTGCCCAGGCCTTCTGCTTCGCGGACGCGGCCGTGGCGCCGGGCGCCGGCGCCGGCGCCGGCTCCTTCGCGCAGGTCCCGGAGGAGAGCAACCACCACGCCGAGCGCGGCAAGGCCGCGCACCACGCCAAGCGGACCAGGGAGCGCGCCGACGAGTTCAGCAGCGATGGGGGCGAGTACTGCTCCTACATCAACAGCGGCGGCAGCGGCGGCGGGGGGAAGAAGGGCCGCGGCGGAGGGAGCTCGGGCGCGTCGGACTACCGTAAGGATCGGGAGGAGTGGACGGACGGCGCCATCAGCAGCCTCCTCGACGCCTACACGGACCGATTCGAGCAGCTCAACCGGGGGAACCTGCGGGGTCGGGACTGGGAGGACGTGGCCGGCGCCGTGACCGACGGGCAGGGCAAGACTACCGGGGGCAAGAGCGTGGAGCAATGTAAGAACAAGATCGACAACCTTAAGAAGCGCTACAAGGTGGAGTGCCAGCGGCTCGCCAGCTCCAGCGGCGGCGCTGTCAGCCACTGGCCCTGGTTCAAAAAGATGGAGCAGATCGTCGGAAACTCTGCGTCTCCTGCCTCCTCCAAGCCGCTTGCCACAGCCGAGGATGAAAAACCGAGTCAGCAGCAGCAGCAGCAGCATGGCAGCAAAAGGTGGTCCATTTTCACATCTTTGTTTGATTAATTTGGAGATCCACTGGTCTCGGCTAATGTTTATCACTGTAGGTATCCTCTTTCCAGCGCTGGCCCTATTACGGTGGTTGGTAGCTCCAGAGTGAACCCTCTTTCAAATCCAAGATGGAAGAGGGTGCTTCTGAAGATTGGGGGCACTGCCTTGGCAGGACCAGCTCCTCAAAACGTTGACCCCAAGGTAGTATAAATTAGCTGCTGGTACTACATCTGGTTTGATGCTGTCCTGAATCCTGATTGTTTCATACTAAAACTTGTCATCTTGTCAGATCATTATGCTGATTGCTAGAGAAGTTCAAGTGGCATGTCATCATGGTGTGGAGGTAAATAGAGAGCATCCATACGAGAGGTTTGTTTTTCTGATATGAGGCAACACTTGTCAATATTGCCTTCAATCCTATCAGGTGGCAATTGTGGTAGGAGGACGGAATATATTCTGCGGTGACAATTGGGTAGCTGCAACTGGCACCGATCGAGCTTCAACATACCCAATCGGGTAATTTTCTGCCATTATTATTTCCTTTTTTTATCTTTGTCCTTCTCCTTCTGCTTTTACATTTTATCCTAGTGAGGATAATGATGAGCTAAGCAGCACACATATCCTTGTCATCAGGATACGGATACAATGCGATGTTTTTTTCCAATTCACCACCACATATGTTTTTGTATTTTTTTAAAAAATAAATAGATGATAAAGCATATTTTTATTCTCAACAATAAAACATGAACTGTTCACTGCATGCAGATAGCAATCTGCTTAAATTAGATTGCATAACATAGCAGTCTCAAAGTTATAAAGTACTAACAGTAGTGTTTGACAAAAACAAAATAGCTAATAAAGTGGGAACAGTGAATGATAGGACTATGGGAGGGGATGGGGAAAGGGAACGAATGGTCACCGTGTGTTGCTGGCAGCTGCTGCCTTCTTGAGCTTGTCTGGCAGATCTACTCACAGGCAGCGGGCGGACGGGTGCACGGTCGGGCAAGCAGTGGTTTGAACTTCTGGGAGTCGTTGATGTGCATCACCTAGTGTTCCAGGGGTCATACTTAATGGGCCAATCTGTGTCACTGGGATGTATCCTAACGGGCCAATACGTATTGGCCTACGTATCTATTATTCATTTATTTATTTTAAAATCGGATACTTGGTGGATACGTATTTGTCATATATCCATATATGATATGTATCTGATACTTGATACGCTACCTGATCCACTTATCCGTGCAACATAGATGATGGGCATGCAACAAAAGTATTTGGATGGGTTCTAGTCTCCTAGAGAAAGATTAAAGGAAGTCGTCATTTTACTTTGTAATGTAAGTATAGGACTATAGGACTATTCCAGTGGACAGATTGATCGACCTACTGGTTGGATCTGCTTATTAATTAGAATCTGTTAGAAGTTTGTTTATGCTTATTTTTTGTGTATTATGCTAAATAGGCATTTATATTGGTAAGTGGCAGTTGAAGTCATAGTTTCTTTGAAGCCATATGCACTTAACGTAGAGTCCAAATTTAATGCTTGTGTAGTGAGTCACTGAGTTTTAAGAACCACAAGAGCTTTGTACTATCACTGGTGAACTATGTTGTGTAGTTCAACAGCATTATCCTCTTGAATATCCTTTCAAATTGTTGACAAGTTGCAACAATGAAGACATTTAAGCTCTGATGCTATGAGGTCTTTGGCGGTGCCGTAGTTAAGCTTCAAAGGCTCAAACACTAGGGTAAAGTGGGCTATATGCTGTTGGGTCTGTGATGGAGGCCTGAATGGGGACAAAAATGCTATGTAATGTCGTACTTAAGATTTTTGAGTTGTAAAGTCAAGTTGAGTAGCCGGTAAACCAATTTGTCAACTTAGATGACTAGTCATGACTAGGCAAGGCCGTTAAGCCAGGATAGCATGCCAGCAAGGGGATACGATACTCACTAGTGCACGGTACTGCTGAGCATGAGCATTTGAACTTCTAAATCGGTAACTTGTCTGCCTGTGTGGTTTCAGTAGGCAGACATACCTTCTGCTCTTAATAATTGAATAATGACAAATGGAGCTCAGTGTTCGTAGTCTTCTTTTGTACATCTTTAGCTACAAAAATCCCATCTATTCATCTTGCATTATGCTGTTACTTTTTCTAGCTTTCCTTCTATACTAGTCAAGGGCTTCTTGTGAACTGCTACTTCAGTGACGCGTATATACTTACGCCTGTCTGTTTTAATTGTCAGAATGATGGCATCAGTGATGAATTCGGTACTTCTTCAAGCATCGCTAGAAAAAATAGGTGTGGAGACACGAGTCCAGACCGCACTGATGATTCAAGAAGTCGCAGAACCATATGTTAGACGGCGGGCCATACGCCACCTTGAAAAAGGGAGGGTCGTTATCTTTGGTGGGATTGGTGCTGGCATAGGGAATCCACTTTTCACAACAGATACAGCTGCTGCCTTAAGAGCTTCTGAAAGTATGTTTTTAGTCATTATTATGATTTGTTCATTGGACTTGCGCATTCAGCTTCCCATTCTCAAGTGCTTTAATTTTGTTTCTATGAAACCTTCAGCTGATATGGAGAGGAAGTCTGACTAGATGTACTTGTCAATCAGTCAGTGCAGATGTTGTCCTTAAAGGTATTGTTGGTGATGAGGAATATGGTTGCCCTCCTAGGAGCAATAATAATGCACCATTTGAGCACATCTCCTTCAGGGAGTTCGCGGCAAGAGGGTTCAGCAGAATGGACATGACAGCAGTAACGTGTTGCGAGGAGAACAACATTCCTGGTTAGTACATCTTATCGACTAATCATTTATAGAGTTGTTTTGCTGCTGTATTAGCAATTTAGGTAAAATGACATTTGTGTTGTACATTTCCTGCAGTTGTCATCTTTAACATGTTAGAGCCTGGTAACATCTCCAGAGCGATTTGTGGAGATCAAATAGGCACCTTAGTTGACCAGTCTGGAAGGATCACTTAAAATTATGATGATTCTCTGTAGCAGAGCTTCAGGACATGTCAATACTATGGGGGACATCATGCATTCTTTGCTTGCATGGAATTTTCTGGATAGGAGAGGTGAAGCATGTTCATCAGACGGAAGCCTGCACACTTACATGCCCTGGGATGCTTGTGTATTATGTGTTGTGGTAGCAATTGTCCACATCGAAAAGAATATTTATCTTGTAATATCTGTTTGTAATGTGGTATGTAGATTAGTCGGAAGGGCTTATGTAAAGTGGTTCACGGGTACCCAGATCAGAATGTAGTGTTGTAAGTTGTAACTCTATTGTTTGAGTTGTAGTGTTTGAGATATCACCTCTCACACGATAAACATGCCTGTGGCCTTCCAGAAATCAATCCTTTTTTTACTGTTCAATGATGAGAAATTATATGCTACAGTCCTAGACTTTGTCGATACTTGTTTTACTTCTTTCATGCCTGATGATACTGAGAGCTGGATAGCGTCGGACTTTAATGAAGAGCTCTTCTAGTGTTTGAATACCAATCTGGTTTTCTGAATGACATGAATTAGAATAACCAACATGACTTGACTGTCTCTTCACCCACCTCGTCAGCTTCTAAGTTAGCCCTGCGTATCATCCATTGTTTCTCTAGATGGAAAAGGAAACTGCTACAACAATGATTTCAGATGTTCTTTTCTGCAGATAAACATCTGGCGCGTCCTGAAGACAGGTGAATGGTATCTAGCAACTGAGTGGTCTATCTTCATCAAAGAACAAGACAAAACAAGGATAGAATGAAGAAAAGCAAGGGCAGTGTGGATATTTAGATATTTCCTTGCCGCTTTCAGGATCCATACAAGAATAATCCTTTTCCTTATCTGTGCCATTGCTTTCTTGACTCAGGTACAACTATTAATTCGATTACTGTATCGATTTTCCATGGGAACTGCTCAAACTACACGAACGTTAGATATTTCAGAATCTGGTGTGATCGCGATGAGCAGACGGTTTGCACTTGCGCCAAACAAGATGTCTGACACTTCATTGCCAGGATCTCATCTTATGAAACTTCCTGTGCTACAGGTAAAACATTGGGTGCACTCAGAGCAGGGAGGCTTATGGAATCTAGCAGATAAGAAGAACGTCAGCGGTAGCATAGATATTTAAGATATTTCCTTGCCATTTGCAAGGCCCTTAAAAGGTCAGCAAGTCATTTTGCTCGTCCATGCCTCTGCTTTCTTGACTGTTTGAAGGTACAATATTTACACAATGTTCACAGCAAATTTTTGCCATTGAAACTGTTCTAATTACATAAACATTTGGTATTTTCTGAATCAGAGATGTAACATGGGGCACAGGCGGTTTGCACAATCGCACCAGCACCTTACAAGATGCTAACACACTCACTAGTCACTACAATCTCATCCTCTGAAGCTTATATATATAACAAATTTACAATGTTCTTGTTGTCACTTGTCTCACAAATGCAAAACTTGGAGGTTCTTTGGGGGCCTGACTCCTGAAAGCACCGGACGCAGACATAGCAGTAGATGATTTGGTAGCTGTGAACTACATCATCGGCCAGAACTGCATGTAGTTCAGCCAAGCCGGTGCTTTCCCTGACGCCACCGTGCTGACCCCGCTTACTCCATCAGAGGACGACGACGAAGCAGCCTGGCCGGCAGCTGAAGATTTCGGGCATAGGAAGAAGCTCCTGGAGCCCAGTTCCATGACCTTCTCCTTTGGGTCCAGACCTAAGCAGCATTATTAAACCAAATAAAATGGTTGGTGGATGAATAGAAATGTGGAGACAACCAAAAGCCCCGTCCAAATATCTAGCTGACTCTTGTCTTACTAGCTGTGTAAGTTGAAAAAATAGTGCTTCATCTGTTTGTTAGGACAAGACTTTGACATACAGCTGCTATCATTATGTCATTTATGTTATACACGTAATCATAATCACAAGTACTTTTGAATACGAATCTAATAACATCAATCTTGGATGACAAAAATCATGTTATAATAGAGTAACCATTTACAACATAAGTTTGAGCTAGTATGAACTTGGTACTATGGAAACCGTTCTGCTAGGTAGTTTCAGATGATAGAGCATAGAGTATCTGATAAGTTCATGGGTCCCCCACTTGTCACTGATGGGGAGGGCCACAAGTCAACAAATAAGTCATTGAACTCTGGGCTAGTGGGCCTGTACATGATGTACTCGATGCATCAAGTGGAATTTAGATGAAATGATTTTTTTATTGCATCAGCTTGATACTTGACTTGTTACTTCTGATGATCTGCTAGCTCAGCTGGTTTGATGTGTAGGAACTTTGGTGTGAGACGAAAGCATAGAGGGAGAGTGCAGTGCAATTCAGGGCTTCAGGCACAATAAACAAGCACTAACCACAAGGACGGACTAGAAAAGAGTAGCGTGATGCAGAGGAGAATCAGAGATCGGAAACGTACTCTCCAAGCTGAACTGGGAGTAGTGGAGGCCAAAGGCGGCCGGGTCGGCGGACGGCAGCAGCGGCCGCCGGCCTTCCTTGACGTAGAGCGCCACGGCGGCCGCCACCAGGTCGGCTACGGTCCACTCCGCCGACGCCATGACGTGCAGCGGCCACATGCTCCGCTGCACCGCGACGCTCACCAGCACCTTGCTCGGCGTCCTCCTCCCGGTCTCGCCGCCACCGCCGCCACCACGAGGCGGGGAGACGGAGCGGAAGCTAGCCCTCCTCACGCCGGCGAGCAGGTCCGGCAGCGTCTTGGGCCTCTGCTTCTGCTGCAGCTGGTGCCGCTGCTCCGCCGGCCCGCGGCCGTGGAACGACGCCGACCGCTGCCGGGCCACCGCCGCCGCCGTCTCCTGGCGCTGCCTGCCACCGGAGCCGCTCTTGTCGCCGTGCGGCGCCGGCGCCAGAGGAGGCATCGCGCGGGTCGCAGGGACAGCTGCGAACGTCGTCGAGGCGACCGGTCGGTGGTGACGAGCGGGCGAGTTACGGTCGGTGGCGGCAGGACGCGGGGCGGCCGGACGACGACGGGGCCAATGCGAAGAAGGACATGCCGCGGGCCGCGGCGGCTGCGGTCACCATGCAGGAGCGGAGGAGCCTTCCGAGTTCCGTCCGTGAGGAGGGACCAGGGTCGGAGAGGCTACAAGTAGCGATCAGCGAGGCAGCGACTTGTCCTGGCTGGGACAAAGCTGAGACGGGCAAGGAGCCAAGGACGACGGCACGACGCGCGTATATAGAGACGGGACTCCCATCAATAATTGGATTAGCTTCAGAGCTCCGACCCACCTCTACCTCCATCAGCGCGCTGTACTAGGAAAATTACACAGGAATCTCTTGAGACAATGCGTAGAATTAGCCCATGTCCTGGGAACCACTAAGGGCAACTTTAACGTATATCCTTTAGGCAGGGTGTAAAGCTAGACAGGTCAGCAGGTCAAGCTGACGCCGTGAACGCTGTCCATCTCCTCCCCTTCTCTTTCCCACGCTGAGCTCCGGCAGAAAATCTCGATTCCTCGTCGGTGGGGCTGGGGGCGCGGCGGACCCTTGCAGTGGCGTGAGTTGGAGGCGGCAGTGCCGCAGGGCCTCTGACCGACCTGGGCGGTGTTGCCTCTCGAGGTCCTGGAGCATGGCGCGAGCGGCCGGGCCATGGAGCTCGAAGAGGACTTCGACTGCAGTCGCGGCATAGCGATGTCAAATTTGATGCCATTGTGGCCGAGCATGAGCAGCATGCGGCAACTCTCGATGCAGTCATGTGGACACTCGTACGCGCTGAACTCCAAGGCCGCTTGCTGCCCCAGCTTGTCTGCGACGTGCCGGCGGCATCGGCAGAGCAATCCTTCAACAGGGGTGGGGCCGCCTGCTGTTGAGCGTGGCGAGCGGTGGACGAGGCCGTGACGGCTGCGGAGCGCCGGAGACGGGTGGCGCAGGCACGCGGCATCGCAGCTGCTGCCTGCTGTTGTAGGCCGAGAACGATGGTGGCTGCAGCTGGTGCCTCACCGGTCACCAAATTGCTAATTCCTCTCTAATCTTCGTTGACTCCATTCCTACCAACATCAGTGCTGGGTGCTGCGACGGCTGTGCCAAGAGCAATCGATTCCAAGCAAGAGATGAGGATGCAGGGACGGAGCGGAGGAGTCCAAGTGTCCAACGCCATCGACAGGTTGCTGGTCCGTGAACTCCAACGCCATAGACTAGATGTTGACCCTGCGCAAAATTTCTGGACGGCAAGGAGATTCACGGCGTTGGCTTGAAACACAACGGAACTCTATTTTCTAGTAACGGTCCATTCTTTCTATGTTTATGCGACGGAGATTTTTCGGTGGTATTTTTCGGAAACGGCGTTCTTTCGGTGCTATAGAACCAATTTTCCCTCCGAAGTAAAACGCTCCAACGTATCGCACCTCCTCAGACATTTCCTCTCTCTTCTTGGCACCTCCTAAAATCGCACGGGAGCTGCCCTAATCGAGCTACGCCTAGGACGATGTGGTTGCTGTCGCCTCGTTGAACACGCCCGGGGATGGCAGCGGACGGCGACCGGTGAGAGCCCGCGACGCCGCGCGGCGCAGGCCCTGCCCGCCGCCCGTTCGCGTGTTCCAATCGGCAGGCGTCGAAAATTCCACCGCGGGGTGGTGATCCGCTTATACTAGTCGTGGTTTGTCGCGCGCTAATGCAGCGTGCTTGATCCCCTCCTCTCGGTGTCAGTACAGGCATGATTGTCCTAATTGGCGGTGGCGGAAAAGAACGGGTTGGGACTTGGGAAGATGCCCGCCCGGGACAGGCGGACAGCGACGCGGGCCGCGGGCGCGGTGGAGCTCGCTACTGGGGGAGGGCGGGCGCGGCCTTGCCTGCCTGATTGCTGCGGCCGATGACAACGAGCCCAAATAATGCGCCGGTCTCGGTCTCGATCGGCATCTAGCCATCTGCGTACTCCCCCGCTCGTCGGCTCGTGCTGCAGTGCTGCTCCGGCGCGCACGTGCGGACTGCTGGACTGGATGAGAACCCCCACCCCCTGGGCCCTGGCAGCTACGGATCGGATGGTCCAGAACGCGCGTACGCTCGTGGAACACGCCAGTTGCCCGCCTGCCGTCACTCGTGTGCGTGCGCCCACGGTCGCCACTGTAGGTCTGTACCCAACTCATGGCTAGTACGATCTAACGAAGAATCTCGTGGCTAGCCCTCACCTGCTGGGCGCTGGCTGCTGGTTGCTGCCATCGTCCATCCTACGCCCTAACCCAGGATGGCCGGCTTGCTGCTCGACCGGTCGTAGCTAGCTAGACTAGGCCACTGATGCTGAGGGCAGGACGCAACGCGAGTCGCAAGCAAGGTGAGGCGTCTCGTCCTCAACCTCTCTCCCTCTCTCCCCCGTCGCCTCGATTGGTTTCGGCTATCCCTTTCTCGCTCTGCCGCTTCGCCGCCCCATGCATGTCATCCAATCAATCGTAACCTGCACGGCCCCTGCGGCTCCGGCTTTTCGTCGTACGTCGGCGGGCACGTCTCTTTTCTTCGAGTAAAATGCATGGGTAACCATTATAAATGTTTCCGTTTGGCCATTATACTTACAAAAGTGTAAATCGCAGTCATTAAACTCGCTCGACTGTGTTGATTTATACAGCCATGGGCTCCCATAATTCTATGTATTTGTACTAGTATGATGTTCTGTATGTATGATTGATGGTGGTCAAGACACAACATATTTCTCTTTACTTTCTCTTTTGTATTTACATCCCTCTCTGATGCTGGCTCTTCCACCTATAACAATCATTTATAGCCCCTTTTATATATTATGAAGAGAGAGCAATGCCTCGACTATGCGTATGGCAAGGAGACCTAAGGCAATTTCATACTATGGTTGAATCAGCGAGATCTTATCTTCACATGCTTAGAATATGAACAAATGATACACATCTCACCATTTCTTTTTACCGATTGCATTGTGACATTTTTTTTTTGATTTTATTAAGACGATGGATGAACCAAGATGTTGTTTAATTTCCTAGCACTTCCAATGCAATATACCCTAATAATCAACTCTAGCTTGTTCATGTCGCCACATGCATGCAGCTCAACCTTGCTTTTTCAGTGATGCTCACCTACTCAGGGGCGTGAACCTAACTAAATCCTTGCGTGCGAGCGACCCTTGCTTCAGCATGTTGTCACCCTTGACGATCACAAAATCCCTATTATTCTCCGACTGGGTCTGAAGTTACCAACAATATTGAAGGTCCATGAAACATGAGCAATGAAATTAGCTCTCCATCTAGCTTCTAGCGTGCTTAGGATCTTTGAATATGTAAACCATTTGGTTAATTATAAGTGTTGGAAAAAATTAAAAAAAAACTATTAAGGGTCATATTGGATGAGCAAACGTATCTAAATTTAATCTAGACCATAATCTAGACCATCCAGATACGATACAATTAAGGATCTAATGACCAGTAGCGAAGGCAGGATTGAAGTTTGGGGGGCTCTCCTTTCCTTCTTCTTCCTCCCTCCTCTCCTTTCCTTCTTCTCCCTCCTCAAATTTGTAGGAAGGGCTTGGAGGAGCTCCATGGAATTCACGGTGGTAGGGGGGTTCAAGCCCACCCTCCCCCCAAAAAAAATCTCTTTATTTCATTTTGTTTCGGTCTCAGCACCAACAGAAAATGAGAAAGGAATCGAAGAAACTGAAAAGGCCACTCAAGCGAAATATGGAAAGGAATTCAAAACATCGCGTGCTGGTACGAAGGAAAGAAAGCACATAGCTTGACAAGCGAGCATCCCTTTGATGGATGCATGAAGGCCTAGCTCTTTATTTTGACTACTTGAAAGCTGCATTAAAAACTCCAATTTGGCCTCACTCTTTCGATGTGCTAATTCCAATTCCCCAGCTGGAAACAGATTCTACCAAGCTAGGGAGGGCTTGCTTCCATTTGGATTTTAGAATGCCTTTATCTTGATCCATATCTGGATCATTAAGATGAAAATAAGGACTTCCTTGATTTTATAAAGTATATCTTCGTTCCATTGGAATGATCTTTACCCACCTCTGGACCCACCCCTGCTAATGACCATATTAGTGTAGTTAAGCGAGTTTAGTGGCCACGATCTACACTTTTCTGAGTATGATAGCCAAACTGAAACATGGAGACAAGTACCATAGCCATTAATGTATTTTACTATTTTTCTTCCCCCTCCAGAAGCTACGCATGCATAGGGGGTACATGCATAGGGGGTGTTTGTTTCTTTAGTACCTCCTAAAATTCCTATCACATCGAATGTTTAGATACTAATTAGGAGTATTAAATATAGGCTAATTACAAAATCAATTGCACAGATGGAGACTAATTTGCGAGATGAATCTATTAAGCCTAATTAGTTCATGATTTGACAATGTGATGCTACAGTATATATGTACTGACGATGGATTAATTAGGCTTAATAGATTCGTCTCATGAATTAGCCTCCATCTGTGTAATTAGTTTTATAATTAGCTCATGTTTAGTCCTTCTAATTGTCTTTGAATATTCGATATGATATGATTAGTACAGACTAAAGATCCAAACACCCTGTGAGCATGTAATCTCCTGTTGTTGAGTAGCTGGGCCGCTCACCAGGTGAAGGCCGTGGCGTCAAAGGCTCGGGCGTGCAACGTGGCGGCTTTCGTTTCTCTTTTTCTCCGATGCTTACCGCACATCGCAGCAGCAGCCTGCAAGCAACGACTTGGTACACGATCTGTAGAAATTTGGGGAGGTGTGGTTTGTAGCTTAGAAGAGTAAGATCTACGGCGAACAACACGAACTGATCTCCAGAAACTTCACAGACTCTGACGTAAGAGATAAAGAAATTCCAATGCTAAAGATACTCCAATACTTCACAGGCTCCAGGAAATCTTTGGTTACAAGAATAACTTGGCATCAAAGTACAGATTTGTACACAGATGAAAAAGGACCCCATCAAAGCTTCGGTTCTACATTTTCTTTGTCTAAAAAGCATTGCTTTTGTTTGTTTTTTACTTTTGGATTTGCATTTGACAGTCGGCTGGCAATACAAGTGGCTAGGATGACGAACAAGCTTGAACAATTACAACTGATTGAATGCAAACCCTTGTTTGCTTGCTTCAACAAGAGGTGTTATTTTGTGAGGAATTTGGTTCCTATTTTTTCATTAGGTATCGCGTGCTCGTACGGATTGTTTCTCATGTCTCGTCTCTGCATTCGGCTGTGCACAATGCGGTGCGCACTAACATATGTTAGATGTCTTCAAACTGGTTTTCGGACTGAATTATTCTACTCCCTTTGTCCCAAATTATAAATCGTTTTGGCTTTTTTAGATTAGTAGATTTTGTTATGCACTTAGGTATACCTTAGACAATTTCTAGATGCATAATAAATGCATCTAGAAAAAACAAAACTACTTATAATTTGCGATAGAGGGAGTACATCCCAACTGCCTTCTACTGAGGAGGGAGTATATCCCAACTGCCTTCTACTGAGGTTTAAGATACTGTTGCCTCGTTTATTCTAACCAGCGATCCCACCGAGAACAGTTAACGAGGCAATTAGCACGGTTAGCAAGTACCTCCAGCAGACTCCCTCATAGAAAACAGCTCAAGAACTGGTGACAAAATCTTGAAGTTCTTCCACATTCTGGCTTCTCGGCACCTTCACGAGAAACAAAGAAATGAAGATGTTCATACGGAACAATTACCCTTCACTGCTTCCTCAAAAAATTAAAAAAAAACAAAAATTGAAACCTGAGTGGGTCTCATTCCAAACTATCAAATCAGACCTTATGGATACAACAGTTCAGATTTCAGTTGTGTATCAACATTCGACCCATAGAAAAAGAATTATTGATAACTAGCACAAGTCAGAAAGAAACCAGGATGTATAGCCCAACAAGTCAGAGAGCCAAGAGACATAATACATGTCCGTGCTAAGTCAAATAGACTTGCACAGCGCAGCTTACAAAAGCCTTTCCAGATCACCTTCAAAAATTCGATTTATTCCTACTCAAATTTAATTTCAGTTCACAGAGAGCTAAACCCGGCGTTGTTTTGGGAGTCGGCAGCCATTATGTGGAAGTTGGGTGACATCGTGGATGTACATGATAGGAGATTGATCTCTAACTCTTTCCCCTCGGAAGCCTTCCCTAAAGCCCAAGATCACCTTCTTCTTCTTCTTGAAAAAAGAAATTCCTTTCACTTTCATGACAACGGACCTTAAACCCATCTTCCTGGCAGACCGCCCGACATGTTCGGCGGTTGCTTCAGCAGCATATCGAGAGAGACGAGACCGCCCTTTTCTGTCCTCCAAACAACCAGCAGAGGCTCCAGTCTTTTTATTGCCACTAGCATCTGTCACCGTCACAAAGGTCTTATTTTTCTTCAGTAAGACATGGATAAAATCTCTCTTCTTCTGTGAATATTGTTCACGTTCACTAAACATACGTGAAGCAGGAAATTGAAAGCGCCCCCCAAGGTTGGAAGGTTTCTCTCCACCAGCTGTCTTCGACCTATATGTCAAGTCAGAATTATGCATAATGAGCAATCAGCGAGGCATGGAATAGAGAAATATGTGTACATGGATATATCAGTTGCCTACTTACATTGTCCCACCATTATCTGCATTATTGAAGTTGACCTGTGTATTAGAACGTAGATTCTGACGCACAAAATTGAATTCGTTCAAATTCTGATGTGGCTTCCATTCTGCAGCAAAGTCACGCCCAGAAGGCGGGAAATTCTGGAGAAACAAAACTGGTTGTCATAATTCTGGTAAGTAGTGATTGATGCAATGTGATCTTGGTATTCTATCATCAACAAACAAGGCATAATATTAATACTCCACGTGGAGAATGGGAAATGAGATAGAGCATCTGAGTTAAGCAAAGTCTCATACAGCACTTCACATATGGCTAACAATAGTAACAAAGGCGTAATTTTACAAAGAAATATGCAAAGTATTCATTCTTTACAGAAAATAAAGAAAAGAAAAGCTGTATAATTTTAGAATTAGAAACTCATGTGAAAATGTAGCTGACTCGCTGGTATTAACATCTAAATTTCAAGCTCCAACGCAAAACTTTCAAGTTACTATATTCATGTCGCATACACCCAAGTATTTATCAGCACTTGTGTAGGCTTGGAGATGAGAAACCTACACCTATGTGTGATATTAAGCGAGGGATTGAACATTTATCACTGCCATCACAAAAGCTGTAGCTTGATGAAAATTGGCCATATTAGCAGCAAATTTATATGTTCTGGTGAACAGACTGGGATCTATATTACGCAAGGAATCGAAAAATTAAACATGTTTTTCATCAAAAAGTGGACGCCAAAACAAAAAAACCCAACCCACAAAAAACCTAAGATTGACAAACTTTACTTTGAAAATATGAAATTGCAAGGGTGAAGGTGTACTCCATCTAGAAGGATTTTGTTTCTCCAACATGCAGGAGAGCTGTGTAGCACTGCATTAATAGAAGAAAAGAGTCAGACAAACATACACACCCCTAGATATAAATCACATTTGCGCCTGTTTTACACAGTACAAACACGCCCCAACCTGCAATGGCATATTCTTAAACACTTTGGACCCACTCCTAAGGCCAAATTGCCTGTATGGTACTCTTCATGAACCATTTTGCAAACATACAACTGCCTAGCTCCAGATTAATGTTTTACCACTGATTCATTCCTCATCTTTGCTCCATTACAGCACTATGCCACATGACTCAAAACCCACGGCTCCGATAAGATCTGGTCCTCCCTAACGTTAGCTTCTCTCTTTCTCCATTGTTGTCCAGCACCATCGCCGCACTGCCGCTGCCACCTCCCCTCATGCCAGTGGCGGCTCTTCCCACCTCAGCAACCCCAGCTGTTACTCCAGCACAGCCAGCCTTCATGTCCTCGCCAGCCGCCATGCCCATGTGCCACCTCCTTCCTCACTCCAAGCCCAGCACCTCCCATCCCTTCCTCGCTGGCTGCTTCCAGTTGTTGGGCAAGATTGGGCTGGGCTCCCATGTCAGGCGGAGGAGCAGCACCACCAAATCCAGGTCAAGCTGTAAGATCCCGGCAGCATGGAAGAGCGGCCCTCTGCAGCCACACAAAGCTCTAGCACATCCGCCGTCCCGGACAGCTGCGGTGTAAAGCAGGAGGGGAGAGGAGTTGCAGCCAAGACTTCTTGCTGGCTTGCGGATGGGAGGACCGCAGGAGAAGAACCAGTAATGGAGCAAAATGGTGCAGAGGATCTATGTGCGAACCGAACCATTCATTGTCTATCATGTGGGTCAGCGCTACACAGAGTAAAACTGGGAACTAAGTAGTTCTAAACTAGTACCCTGGGTGGAATTGATGGTACATCTGCAAACAGAGTTCAAAATAGTGCTACTAAGGCAATTTGGCCCACTCCACATTGCACCTACTATTCCTGCCTTTCTCAATTGCAATAAATTGATATGAGATATCAAACATAGCAGCATTTTTTTCAATTTAGTTGTATCAATCATGAGGTCATTCATATAAAGAAAAGGGTTGCTTGGGAAAAATGTGTAGCATGACTAAGTTATTTCTGCCAAGAATATTGGCACTACAGGGAGTTAAAATGATTCAAGGTTAAACTGCACGGATGACTGTTGACTCATAAGCTGAATTCAGAAGATGAGCATTGCTACTGCACCCCATTCAAGGCGGAAATGGGGCTTGATGTGTGGAGCCTTTCTTTTATCGCAAACCGGAGATTTGCACAATGCCTGGGGCTTGATTAACCTAACACATCGAGGATGAGATTGATGAAGAGAATTAGGATGAGGTAGAAATACCTTGTTCGGTCCAAATGCATCCGAGGTGAAGCAGCGCGGGAGGAGCTGGCCGTGGAGCAGCCTTCGCGTGACATATCCATCTGAGGCTTGCCGAAGGCCCTCCCCAAGAGATGCAGCTCGTGGCGCCGCCGCTAGCGACCGGCGGAGGGCGAGGTGGGCGGATGAGAAGATGGCCATTGTCCTCGATCTCCTACTTCAGACACAATAAGAATAGAAGAAGTTAAGCCAAAATATTTCAGATCTGAGAAGAATAAGAGAGACCAACAGAAAGAACAAATAACAGAGTGGAGATGCTATGGCCCTGTTTGGAACAGCTTTTCTGTGCAATAACTTTCTGAGAAGCCGAGAGTTTGGCAACCTGATTTTGTGTTGGGCGATTGTCTGTACTGATGGCATAATGACAAAATAACAAAGGAAACTACACCAATAATCATGCTCCAAAGCCACAGCAAAGGAATCACGGACAGAACACGTATCACTATCATCGGTTGAAACACTCCCACCATCCATAATACGTGTGTGACCATGACCACCATTATCATCAACATAGTTTTCAAAGTCTGCATTACTATGAAGAGCCATTACTGCAATTATGATTTTGGATTGCTTCTTCATTGGATAGGTAAGCAATCCAAGAGAATAAGCCACTTCATCTTGAGAACTCTGAAGCATCACTCAATCACATTCTGGAGGAATGACCGTGCATGGTTGAACACCTCCTTGGATCCCACTGGGTGATGACGATGTTACAATTCAGACACATGGTACGCTTGACCCTTGTAAGGTGCTAGGAATCCCATTTTGTAGAAAGTACAAAAAGATGCTAAATCATTGCTAAAATTGCTAAAACCATAAACTCTTGACACGCTATAGAAAATCTCTCATATCTAGTGAAACCGCTGGACTAGGATCACCGGGTGATTAAACCAGTGCCTAACACGCAGCGCAAGGGGAGGGGGGAGAGCAGGGCCGGAGGGAGCTGCGCGGGCTAAGGAGTGGGGCGGAGTGCGCGTAGGGGGCGACGGGCGCGGCCGTCGCGTGCCTGGTGCGGCGGCCGAGTCTGGGGGTGGGGAGTGGCCAACCCTAACAGTGTTTATACGCGATGGCAGAGTGCGGGTAATATTTTGTCAACTCCAGGGGCAACCTTGTAATTGGATCGCATAATCGGCAGCACAGTTTGCTTGCTTTGGACTACCAGATTACGTGCCAAGCGAGAAATAAGCGGCGAGTTGGGGTGCTTATTTTCGCGTATTGGGAGCAAGAGTTTTCAAAAAATTCTCCCCAAAACAAGTATTGGGAGCTATGCTAAAACTTTTTTTCTAAAAAATATATCAATCCACAGCAGAACGCTAAAAACTATCTCCTAATAATTCAAAATAGGCCACGTCATCCCCCGGTCTCCGCCTCCACCTATCTCCCAATATCTCAACCTTAATGGACCGTGCATAACTCTGTAAAGCATGGTGGATCCACAAGTCAGCATCTTCCGAGTCTGCATCAGGGTCCGCTGACTCGATCGGGCATGTAGTAGCAAAGCCGGAACTCATGGCACGTGGCATTGATGTGAGGCATGGAGCGCTAGAGGTGGCATCACCGCCGCGACAGCACGCAAATCTACATGAGCTAGCGGGCGTCCAGGAAGGAGATGGCGCGAAGGAGGATGCCGTCGGGTAGAGCGTTGATCCAGCAATCCGCTCCGGGAACACGCCCTGGCGACCTTGACAACATGCCCGCGTGGTCAATCGTGTCGGCCATGAGTTCGGCGTCACATAGGCATTTAGTCGAGCAGGAGGTGTTCAGATAAGCTGTAATATAGAGAAATTATGAATCAAGGATCCATGAATCCGCAGATCAGAGCAAGATTGTTCTGATTCATGAAATCAATAATCGAGAAGAGATTCTCTGATAGAAACGATAGTGCTCGAATCAAAGAGGAAAAATGCTAGAAGAGGAAGAAGGAGCGAACCATGGGTTTCGTTCGCGAGGCTGCCTGGCCCCCATCCGCAGTCCGGCGACGACACCGGCCGCCCCGTGCACCAGCCGCCCCACGCCGCGCCCCGCCCCCGGCCGCCGCCCCCACGCATCGTCGCCTCGCACTGGTACTGGCGCCGACCTGGCGGGCAGGGCGGCATCTCCCGCTCCTCCAGAGCCAGTGCCGCCTCCACGACCGACATCCCGAGTCCGCCGCCGTTGAGGCCCAACCCTGCGCCAAACCCCAAGGCGGAGCCCTCCTCATCCTCGACGCCGCTGGTGGCTGCCGCCGAGCCGCTGTAGAAGGACGCCCGGGGAAAAAACGACGGTGGGAAAGAGGTGGATTGGGGGAAGACCGGGTGTCGCGAATATTTGAGGGGTGAGAGGTGTTTTTTTCTTGGGGAGTTTTAGGTGGACTCTTGGAGTTCTTTTTTCCCTAAAGAAGGTATTGGGGGTAAGATTAGCAGTCTTCTGAAGTTGCTCTAAGAGTAATTCCAAAAACTCACTTAAAATTGTCCCAAAATCTTATTTAGAGAAAAAAATGTACCTCTAACAGCTCCCCATACTTCCCGTAAAAATACGCGGACGCGAAAAACACCTACGTCGCCCAGCGTACATCTGCAAGTCCGGTCCTTCCCCGATCGCGAAGTTCCCGTCAAAAGTTGCAGCGAGAGCTCCTTGCCAACCCGGGACTCCACGACAGGTGGGTCGGTAGCCCGCGCTCCCAAAAACCAGAAGGCCATCCAGCACCATTGCCTACGAAACAAAGCAGAGGAGATCGACATGCGCACGTCCACTGAGCACCGGGGGAGGAGATCAAGATGGCTATGGAGTTGCAGACCTGATCCTCCTTAAATACCCGAGCAATAGCTGAGATTGGCTGTTGATCAGAGGAGAGGAGAGGAAGCACACTCGTCAAGAACCAACGCTACCGCTTCCGCATGGTCCCCGACCTCGACAAGCACTCCTAGGTCGATAGGCCTGGTAGTGGGGCGGGGGCAAATGGGGATTTCGGATCGGGTTCTTGCGTGGGGGTCCATTTGTATGGGTAGCTGTGTGTTTAGAGGCGAGCGGGTCGAGGCGGGGTGGGTTGTGGGTCTGGGGCGGGTTAGAACGGATTGACCTGCGCAGCGGCTCATGGGGGCACGCGCACCTTGCGTCAGGCCATCGGTACCACCGCCCCTCCTCTGACGGCCACAGATCCAGGTACGCCTGTTGCATCTCCGTCCTCCTCAATCTCCTCCGCATCATCCCTTCACCTTTTCTTCTTGCCAGATCTGCGGGGGCGTACTGCGCCATGGAGCCGGTGATGATGGTGTCGAGGTACTTGGTGTTGGGCCAGATGCGTGCGATAATTATGGCCCTGCTGTCGCCATTGCACCCCAAGCCCTTGGCGCGGACGAACTGGGCGAGCTCGGGGTGCGACCGGAGGACGTTGGCGACCGCCTCGCGCACCGACGGGTCGGTGACGCGGTCGGTGAGCTCGCCGGCCTCGATGTCGGCAGCGAGCTGCTCCCAGTTTTGCTGGAAGAAGCGGATAGCCCGGAGGACGCCGTAGGCGAACACGGCGCCGATGCGCACCTCGCGGTGGCGCTGGCACATCGCGTAGAGCACCTGCGCGTACATGCTCTGGAACGCGTCTAGGCAGAGGATGGCCGCCACGGGGCTCGTGAGGGCGTCGGGAGGGAGCTTCTGGAATGCCTCGCTCTTGAACAAGCTCGTCAGGCCACACCCCTCATTAAGCCCAGACACATTGCTAGCGCGGTCGGTGGTGTTGGTGAGGTACTCTGTCTCGGCATTGCGGGTGAGGATCTCGCTAGGCCGCCAGTTTGATTTATTATGCTGCGTGGCTACGTCCTGCCCTGTGACAGACAATATTTGCTACGGTTAACCTGCACAAATGGGACGCGGTGGGATGAGTTGGTACGTTTGCGGGGTGGGGCGGGTTGACTAATTTACGTCGTGTCATTTGCTGTGGCTAGGGGTGGGGTTTGAGGCGGGTTTATCCCCGTTAGCAGGGCTACAGGTCGAGACGCAGCGTCGCAAGATACAGGTCCATCGTCCTTCGAAACCCATCTCATCTTGTCAGTACTGTTCGCCTCTGATTTTCTACCGGCCGGCTGAGCTACTTGATATCCTCACCCACACATTGATTTTTGAATGATTCTCGTGCAACTGATAAAAATTACTAGTTACTATTGATCTTCATCAATGCGCAAATTCTCCTAACCGAACGAACTCTTGCGAGTCAAGGATTGGATTAAGAACAAGTAACCTGACAGCACGCTATTGTTGTATGATTGTTCATCCAATTCAAGACGGCAGGAGAGAAAGAATGGAGGTGGACCACGAGAGAGCTAGAGAGATGAGACAGAAATTGGGAGAGAAAGGACGAGAGAGCGTAGGAAATTTACTTTATGGGCGGCGTAGGAAATTTACACAGAAATTGGGAGAGAAAGGACGAGAGAGCGCAGGAAATTTACTTTATGGGCGGCGTAGGAAATTTACTTTATGGGCAGCGGCGGCGCTAGGAGGCTGACGCGGTAAAGGTGAGGAAGAGGGTGGAGCTTACAGAGGGGGTCCACATGCTGACGTGGTCAGTTTTGAAGTATTGGGGAATTTATTATTAAGGATCTGCTATGTGTTGGTATGATTTTGGGAGAAATTTTTTTTAGTAAGACCCCCAACATATAGTTTTGGCGGAGATTTTTAGACTTTTGGAGTTGCTCTAAGCCGCTTATAAGCGGAAACAAATAGAATCTTTAGACGATCGCTGATCTATTAGGCCAATCTTAACGTACAGTTTCATTGCACGGTTATCAAGATCGAGAAATTTAGTAACTGTGCCAGCCAAGTGCTAGGAGTGTCAGGGGATGAGGGCACAACGTCATTTATTAGGTCGTTTATGTAGCTCCACGTCATCGAGTTTTTCCTACGTGGACAGGATTAAATGAGGTTAGAGAGCCTGGTCACCTCGCGAGGCGACGGAGAGGGCTCGTGCTCCCCGAGCAGAACGCCGCCCCAGCGCCCGTTGTATGTGGAGTCGTCGCCTCCCCTGATCTGCTGCGGCCATCTTCGATTTTGGCGGGTAAAATCCATCGAATCCACCTCTGAGCCACAAGCTCCTCGGCGGAGGAACACGAACTTGGGCATCGACAAATAATAGGCCGCGCAGCATCGTCCACTCCGATGAGTGACTTGAGGTAGGCCACCTCGCGTCCACTGCCGGCGGTGTAGGAGCATCTCGTCGGCCTCGTCAGCTTTTTCCCCGAAGGCCAGGTGAGCACGAGAGCAGTTTGGACGAGCCTGTTCCTCATCGAGGATGCTCATGTGTTGTGATTGCCTGAAGGTGTGTTGATTTTCGTGAATAGCTGCAACTGCAGGATCAATTGGATCTTTTTCTTGGTGTGTATATCAGTTGGGGTCTTAATCGATGACAATGGGGATGCGTGGATCGATTGAATATGCTTTCTGTTCATTAGCACACAAGGTGTTCGCTGTATTGCCTGAAAGGTATTTGCTGCTTTACACTTGTTTCCCATTATCGTAAGATTCATCACACCACTGATTGGATATGGAACTGGCACTATCTACAATATCTACGACTGATTGGACACCTAACTTGCTTTCTTTTCTTGCATTATCATCAAATTCTTGTGAAGTAGATTGCAGCTGTTTCTAGTCTGGACCATAGGTTCTCTATGGTTACATTCTAATTTCTAGTCTGATTACATCCATGAATTGTTTCTCATTGTTGACTAGCTGTTTACTAAATGTTTTCTAACCTGTTAATCTTTTTCATTGTTGCTTTGTCAGGTGCTGGAGGGTATTAGCTAAGGCTCTGGATGGCAACTTCAAATTATCTCTGCCTGGCCGCAGCAAACTCTCTCTATTATATCTAATTTAACTGAATTTGTATGGTGTTAGCTAATGCTCTCTGGAAGTCATACGTACCTTTGATCTCTTATAACTAGTTATACTCATCATTGTCATGGTGTAGTTATTCTCTATTGCGTCTAGTTTAACTGAATTTGTATTATTGTATTTATGAAATCATGTTATATATTCCGAGTATTTATTAATATAAATATATATCATACTTGCGCTTCTCAAAGAAATTCATATGACTTATTGAATCCCCTATGCATTCTCTCGTACAAGCAACAAAATAGCATATAAAGATCAAATGTATACTTCATCACCATTATTTATGTGCCATTGTATGAATTAAATAGTACATAGACAATCTAATAGAGAAGCCATTGTACAAGTTATCTATTCTGTTATCTGTGTACATTCTTCAAAGCACTTGCGGATAGCAACTGTCTAAACTATTGAACATACCTTAAAACTCCTCCCTCTCCTGATGAAACTCCACTCATAATGATCTTGCCAAGTTAGCAATTTTGTTGATGTGGCAACAAATTTAGTGCTAATGAAACTCCTATTGAGACTTGCCTTATTTTCAGAAGATCGTCCCAGCATCACGACAATAAATATGTAGTTAAATATGTAGAGAAGTAGCCACGATGACATTTGGAGCAGACATAAATACATAATAAATGCAAATATGTAGAGATGATGCATTATTTAATTAATACCTAAAACTGCTAGGCTCCATCTCTAGTATATAAATTGATGCTTTCAGTCTATTTTATCACCACCAATTGTTAAGCTGAAATCATTCTTGGGCATACAACCCAACAATCTTCATCGCAAGGTTTTTCAAATCCAAGAATGACGACCGGCCGCATGATGATATTTGCTCTAGCCCTGCTTGCCCTATCCTCAGGTACCCTGAATTGTACATATTTTATTTCCCAAACATGTATACTACTTTTTGTTGAGCTATCCCAGCTATTATGTACATGAAAAAAATGTAACAGATAAACCAACTCTCTCAGATACGGTAACTTAGGAGCAGGCTCAGAGACGGTAACTTTGGCAAAATGGATCATCTGTACCCCAGGACCAGTTGTGTCGTATAGCAACACTGTCTGGTTCATGTGACATCACGTCATGCACCAGGTTTTGCAAGTCCAACCTTGTGGGCCCTGGCAAGCTTCATGTCGAATGTAATTCTAGAGGATGCAATTGCACGCTCTGCCAAAATTTTACGATTTCTACTTAAGAAATTGTAATGGTCATTCAGGTGCTGGCCATTTAGGAACAGCAGAATGTTCCTTAAAAATAAATTAGATGGCAATATGATATGCAACTTCATCGCATATGTTTTGTTTGTCGTTTTCCCTTAGACCAAGAGCCAGTTTGATTGACTATTGTAGGCTGAGAAATTAAAAGGGATATGGCCGTTTCACAAGAACTCCAACCTTGGTAACACGCCAGTCACGAAAATGGGCTAGTGAATAATCGCTCACAATTTAATTAATTTGATAATCTTTATTTTTATTCGAACATGTCCTTAGAGCAACTCTTAGAGCAACTCGAGCATTAGCCCTTACTTCAGGCCCCTACTTTACTCAGTAGGGGCTGACCAAGGCCGTATTTTGTGTCATCAGCCCCATGATAGAACAGCCCCATGATAGAACATTTCGTCCAAAATTCAGCAAAATGAACTACAGCAGCAACGACACCTAATTAAAATGTGCGTTATCAAAAATGAGTTCGTCCACCGAAAAAGCGTAAAGGTTGCTATCCTAGCCCACCATAAAATGGCCCAAGAGCAACGGTCTGGAACATAGCCCACGAGATAATGGCGTGGGCTTCACAGAACCCGCGCGAACGAACAGTCGCACACTACACTGGTTCATTTTTTTCATTCTTTCCCATGAAAATAGTCCGCTTCATATAGGCCCCGTGTCACACGTGACTGTGAGGAAGACGGAGACGCGGCGGCTTCCACGCTTCCTCCTCCTCTGAGCAGCTGCATAATGGAGCGATTTGTTTAGTCACTGGTTGAGCTGCCCTGGACAGTATGCTCCATACCATAAGCTAAAAATGTAGCAATAGCACAAGAAGGCCAGGCGAGTACTACGCGACAGGATTTGTCAGCATCACGTTCCTTTCCTGCCCCCTCGAAGAACGCATAATAGCCCCACGTGCGCGCACGTGTTCGACTTCAACGTCTTCCACGGGGCTTCATCATCATACAATGCAAAAAACACACGGCTGCGGTTCCGATATCCGTTTTATATGTCCGCATCCCGGCATGTGTTTTGTTTGTAACATGTGCATGCAAGATGCGATCAGCTGCTCACCTCGATCCAAGTATCCAACCGCCGCCGTTTTATATAATTCTAGTTTTCTTTAATCACAAAAAAAAATATGTACAAACAATTCGTGTCCTCTGTTTTTTCAAGCCGGCTATCGCCTATCAGCAGAATCTGATCAGCCCCGATCTGGGACCGAGTCATGAATTCATCAGGCCGTTCGGCAGCGCTTATTGCGGCTTCGGCTGCTGGCTTCCGCTGCCGCTGCTGCAGCGCAGCTGTAGCTGCTGCTGCCGCCGGTTTTGCTTGTTAACGGCCGTTTGGCCCACTGGAAGCTCAAGGTTACTTAGTCCCTGTTACAAAAGCAATTTATGCAGCAAACAATTTATCAAGTCTCATTTGCCTACTCTTTTTTATAAAATGAAACAATTACAAGGTGTGGGACTACAAATCATAAGGGAATTGTTGACACTTAAAAAATATAAGGTTGTTAAAAATACAGAAAATAAATTGTTCCTGTACCGATAGGAGCGAGGGAGCGGTGACAGCTTATCCTTAGCAATTTCCGGTGTGGTTTCCCTACGGATGCGCTGCTACGTTCGAAAATAAAATTTGTAGCGGTAAATGGAACTACAGCATTTAAATGGTGTCCGGCACACATAACCAACACACTCGAGGGTACGAACGTACACACAACCTATTACAATTTCGTACATACAAAATACAACATGAACGTACACAACATACATCCCACGTCTACATCAACGAGATTCCCGCCGCAATCCAATCTCGGACACTGCCCATATCAGGAGTAGCATTAGCTGCCACCCATTCGGACACCCCATAGTCCGGTTCTCGCGCCCTGGACGAACCTGCAGAACTTTCATTGGCAAGGTCCAGCAAATAATTATGCAGTGCAAAACAAGCAATAACAATCTTCGTTTGCCGTTCTCTTGAATATAGTGGAACTTCCCGCAGAATGTGCCACCTCGATTTCAGGACACCAAATGCGCGTTCCACCACATTGCGAAGACTGGAATGGTGAAAATTGAATTTCTCCTCCAATGTGTCCGCCGCCCTTCTGCTAAACTCCTCCAGGTGATACGTCGTATTTCTATACGGCCCCAGATACCCTTCGCGAACTGCGTAGCCCGAGTCGACCAAATAATAGCGGCCTACAGGTAATCACAAAAAATCAACATTAGTGCACCATATTTTCCAAGTCCAGCTACATGTGCACACTTAGAAGTCCCATACCTGCAGGTGGATGTGGGTACGTCCTTGCCGACATACAGTCACGCAAAACCGCCATGTCGTGACACGAGCCTGCCATCCCAGCTCCTACGTACGTGAATCGCATGTCCATATCGCATATGGCTAACACGTTGAAGCTCGTCCATCCTTTTCTGTTTAGGAAATCCACACGGGACTCACGCCCGACCAGTACTGGAATGTGCGTACCGTCTAGAGCACCTATGCACCCATCAAAGAACGGTGCATATTGGGTCAGCTTGTGATTGACCGTAGAGTACGCTTTATCCTTTGGAGCGATGACTTCCTGGGCAAACGAATACATTACATTTGCCACATGCGCCATCTTCCTACTAACTGTGTCCAAACTCCGGTCAAATATTTCTCTAATTTGACGGCAAGCCTGCTGTGTCGCACACGCCCACACAAACATAGCTAAAGCCTCAACAGATTCTACCCCTTGCGATGTTTTCAACCTATGATTGCTAACCAACATGTCATGCAACTGAAGGAACGTGTCGGGATACATACGAAAATTATCGAAGCACCGCCTCCTGTCCCGGAGGTTCAGCTCAACCCATTGCCGACCCGTCAGGCGTGGCAGCTCAACTGGCGGGTTCTGTCTAGCACGATGAATGCTGCGAAGCTCCGCATATGCGGCTGCAACTCCTCTTAAACATTTCATATCGAACACAGAGCTGTTGTCGCTGCCGGTGTCACTGTTGTGTTCCTCTGCACTACTCATACTTCAAGTACCTGTCGAAAATGAAAACACAGCTCATAAGAGAAGGTGAACAACGTTCTGTATACTGAGAGTAGGTACAACTAGTTTGCATCCAAATTGAACGTAATTTAACTTCAAAGTAACTTACCAACAAAACTTATACGTACAACTGAACAGATACAACTAACTAATAGAAATGGTCAACGATCAGATACAACTGAACTAACTAATAGCAATGTTCAACTACCTACTAGAAATGTTCAAGTGAACAGATACAACCGAACAGAAACAACCACTAAAATACCAGAGAAAGGTTCAACGATCAGTAACATAGAAATGTTCAACGATCAATACCATAGAAAGGTTCAACGATCACTACTAGTTACAGAAGCTAACAATAATGTTCAACACAAGTGCAACTAAGCAACTTTCCAAACTCTCAGATACACATCCCTACAATAAACAAGCATGGCACCATCACTTCTTGTGGGTCATGTCCCAGTAGAATTTCATCCAGCTCATTCGGCCCTCTTTTGTGCCCAACCCCATGAACGTCGACCGACACTCCGCGCTCTGCCCACACAAAAACATAGCCTGGTTGTGAAGCTCCGACCCCTCCTCTATACCATCTTCTTTTAGGATCTCAATACAACGCGAGGTTTGGTCATGGGTACTCGGCCCACGTAGCAGGCTCCTCTTGGCCATACTCTCAAATAGTTCCCTAATGTACTGCTCCAAGTTGTCACTTCTTTTTTTGGTGGGACTGTCCACAGAGAATTCTCGGACCGGCCTTTTCGACATGGCACGAGCACTGGCACGAGCACTACTAGCAGGGGGGGTCCTGCTCCAAGTCCACGAAATTGCCCTCAGTCCCCATGCTAGGTGTCGCCTCACGTATACCTCCGGCCGTCAGCAAGGTGCCCCTGTCTTGGGGTTCGTGGCCAAACAACTCAAACAACTCGTTGAGGAAAGGTGGAGGCTTCACAGAACTCGACTGGGACCTCGCCTGGGTGTCCTGCAATGTTGAGTGAAAGTAAAATATCAGCATCACAAACAGAACAGTACAAATAAGATGATAAGTAACTTAGGGTCGTGGCAAAGGCCGTACCTGTTGGTCCTGCTCCCAATACGTGGCATCAGCAGACACACCACCAGTTTGTGTGTCGTGCCCTAAACCAGATGAGTTTTGCAAGGCCCGCCAGCCGAGGAATTGCCTCCTCAAGTTGTTGAGCTTGTTCTGCAGCTGCTTGCTCCCCAATTGCAACCCAGTTTGTGCCCTGAAGCTGGAGTACACATTCCTCCATCCCAACTTAGTGAGGCATCTATCGCTCCAATTGAGCTGGTTCTTCTGTTCAATGCACAAGTCCAGCAAAATTTTTGTCGTGCCCTCATCCCAGCTGGCACGGTTATTCATCTGAGCACACAGGAGCTGCAATTATATGGCACCGATCTATGGACAACTACGAGCTACGTACACAACTAAGCAATGTAAAATAAATAAATTGTTACTTGCCTTAGCAGGTGCTTTGGGACGTTTGTGGCGGAAATTGTACGGGCACACGAGGGGGGGGGAGCAGGAACCAGTCGATGACGATGCCAGTGTGGGCACCTTTGAATCTGCCTCAGTGTTGTGTTCCTTGCAGCCTTGCTCCTAAAGCCTGAAAGGTGACAAAAAGAAATCATAAGGTCAGCACAATGTGACATAGATAAGGGCATGGTAAAAGGATGTATGCCGTCGTTCAGACAGTTGCACCAATAACTAGTGAGCTTCATGGTAGTAAACAGTAGTTGTCAATTGCCAGTAAAATGTTACCTCTGGTTTCAGATCCCGATGAACAGCAACTGAAGATGGCAAAATGAAGCAACACTTAGAATTTGATGAATAACAACCTTAGCAGCTTGCTCAGAATATTTTCCACCTCTGCAAAATAGTAGTCAGCTATTCTCAGAATTCATGTAGAGTCAATGAGTTCAGTTTTTGAAATGAAATGTCATGTAAGTACCTAGCCTAAATCGTGTCCAGCAGTTCACCTCCTTTGCATAACCTGGATCAGGAAAAAATACCAGTGAGTTATTCAGGGCAACACCTTTGTAGATGCATACAACAAATTGGTAACCTACTTTGGAAGAAAAGTTTACAGATCTTAAAGATACAAGTCCAGGCCAAATCTGTTGCTTGCACTGAAACATGCTGATGACAGTAGCAGAATGTGCAAAATGAGTGTCTTGCATATCAAGTTCGCCGGGGACCAAGGCTGCTAAGCAACCACAACCAGGGACTACTTAGGCTTGCTAATATGTACAAGAATTACTACATCAAGTTTTCCCTTTTATGAAAATGCAAACGACATCTTTGGTTGAACTGTCCTATTTCGTTGACATAATACTGCATAAACATTGCGAAAAGCAGAAGGCTCCAACAATTGAATCGAGATTGCCACCTGACTTAGTAGTAATTAGAACACTACTTGCTAACTATTGAGTACAACCCCAGAATTATCAAATGAAAGTAATGAACGCAGGATTAGCATAACACATTAACCATGCTAAATAGGCATTTGGCGAGAGGGACACAATCTATCAACCTCTGACTTGTCTTCGCTTCACAGTGATTATCTTAGTCCCCTTCTAACACACAGAAAAATAATCAACCAATTGAGTGTCCACTTGAATGTTTCAGACTATTATCAAACAATGCAACCCGAGGAAATCAACGGCGGTATAATTTAAACTTGAGGAGTTCAGGTTTCATACCTAACAGGAATCACATCCAGAAATGTGAGGTGAAAGCATTAATTCACTAGCGGCATACCGATGGGGTAGTATCCATACCTGTGAGCGAAGGGGATGCAGGGGGCGACGGCGAGGGAGACGGTCCTTCCACCCGACGGCCCACCGGCGGCGGCAGCGCGTGCGCCGGGTCGGAGCTGCGGCGGCGGATCTGGAGGGACGGGCGGCGGTGGATCCGGACCGAGGGACGGAGGGGGCGTCCAGCGGGAGGAACGGCGCCGTCGCCCTCTCGGATGGGAGTGAGGGAGAGGGCCACTCCACGCCTCGCCGGCGGCGGATCCGGACGGACCGCGCCCGACAGAGGGGGCGAGGAGAAGCGGGACGGACGGCGGCGTCGCGCGGGCGAGCGCGACGGAGCGGGCGAGCCGAGGGCCGGCCGGCGGCGCAGACCGGGCGGAAGGGATGGAGCGGGGGAGCGGAGGGAGCGGCGGCGGCGGATCCGGAGCGAGGGACGGAGGGGACTAGAGCAAGCGACGGAGGGGGCGAGAGGGAGGCACTGGAGGCGCGTCGGTGCGTCGGTGCGTCGTTATCTTCCTTCCAACGACTTCCACGGAAGCAGCGCAGCGGAAGCCATCCGGTTGGGCTGAAAAGCCCAGCCGAAAAAAGCCCAGCCGCAGCCATCCGAACGGGGTGCATGATGTGCGCGCACGGCGCACGTCCATACTATGTGCCCGTCTAGCGCCCGGGGTTTGCAGGCCGCACATATCCGGAGGCGCGTACGCCTCCGCGATCACTCGTCCCGTCCGCCGGCTTTAATTTTCCTCTCCGGGCTAGTTAAAGGGCAGAGATGGACGCCGCAATCATCAAGTAGAAAGTAGCTAGCCACAGCCACAGGTGACAGGTCACAGGTCAGAGCCGAACGCATGTCGTCGCGACTTTTATTCTTCGAAGCTCGGCCGGCCGGTACTTATATGGCCTGGTTTGGTTTAGGCCGTTTATTTTTAGCACCCGTCGCATCGATGTTTAGATACTAATTAGAAGTATTAAACATAGACTATTTACAAAACCTACTACATAAGCGGAGGCTAAACGGCGAGACGAATCTATTAAGCCTAATTAGTCCATAATTTGACAATGTATTGCTACAGTAAATAATTAGTACTCCTTATCGCGTAACGCGCCGGCCGCACTGGGAAATGCATGAACGAGAGCGAAGTACGTCCTGACTAATTTTCCGACCACAAGATGAGCCTCGGCCCCAGGAAGTTCATTGTATATTTGGGTAGGTTGTACTTTCTACATTTAACACCAATGAGAGATGATTAGGTGGTGACCAAAGTTCACGAAGAAGCCACATATTGTTTATAGGTGTTATAAATTAGGAGCACATAGTAGACAATGTATATATGTGGAGCCAATCTTTCTTCTCTTATTTGTTGAGTCTGTACATAGGTTCCTTACATAGAAAAGAAGATAACCCTTGACCTTCAGACGTGACCCTTTAGCTTCCAAGAGTCAATTCGGTATAAGCCCACTAATATTCAGTTTCATAACAATATGGACGTAGTACTGGAGTAGTTGCTAAATAATTGCGCCATGGTTTCTTTAACCAAGGCAGCCACAAACGAGCAAACACCTGTATACTTGATGCTTGAGGGATAGCTTTCTCTGCCTCTCCGGTCTCGCCGTCCACTTTCAGTGGAGTACAGAGGAAATTCAGTGAGGAGTGAGACGACCACGACGAGAGGACTCGTGTTATTTATCGAAAAAGAAAGACGTACTGTACCGGCCGTGACCCGGGACCGGGGAGATTGACGGAAGGATGGAGCCATGGGAGGGCCGCGTCGTACTGTGTGGCTGGGGCGGCGGCGGAAGAAGGGAAAGGGAACCGCCACACGCGATCGAGCCTGGGGCCTGGCCGTCTGGCCTGGGTCCAGGCCGGCCGGCCAGCAGGCGGGTCCCGTCGGTCACATGGCGTTCCGATCCGGCCGTACGAGCGCTCGCCGCTGTGGCTGGTACCTGGTAGTGGCAGGACCTGGCACGGGCAGCACGTGCGCCGGGTCCCGGCCGGCCTCTCCGGACGCCGGCGGCTAGCAACCGGCTCCGATCCTTGGGGCTGCGGCTGCAACCGCTGCGAGCCGAGCGCGCCCGACGGCTTCTGTTGGGCCATCCTACTCCTCGTTCGTCGTTGTCCCCGCGCGCGGAGACCTGGCTGTCGCCGGTCGGGTCTTCCGTCTTCGCCTCTTCGGTCGGTCCTCCTGTCTGCATTGCCACCGGTCTGGCGCGTTCGCACCCGGCTAACGTACGTGCCGCCTTGACTCCACAGGTTTGCGACGGGCCGGGCTTCCATAATTTCATGGCGACAAAACGCGAGTGGTTATGAACCCATGGCCACAAAAGAGTGGTTATGTTTGGTCCAGCGATCCTATCGCATCGAATATTTAGATACTAATTAGAAGTATTAAATATAAGTTAATTACAAAATTAATTATATAAATGAAGGTTAATTTACAAGCTGAATCTTTTAAGCTTAATTAATCATGACCATGTGATGCTACAGTAAATATGTGCTAATTATGAATTAATTAGGCTTAATAGATTTGTGAATTAGCCACGACTTATGCAGTTAGTTTTATAATTAGTTCACGTTTAGTCTTTCTAATTGGTATTCAAATATTTGTGCCCCGAACTAAAATTAGTCTATGGATCTAAACACCCCTTAATGTGCCACCTCAGCACACGAGTGATGAGTACACACGATATTTGCTCGCTCGATCATCAGGTGCGGTACTAGGTGGCAGACTGACAGCGATGCAACAGTACCTCATACAAGGACGGGGCTGGTTAGATAGGATCCGGCCAACTGTGCACGAGTCCGGTCTGGCCGTTTGTGCGCAGCGGAAATGATAGTTGTCTCCTGTGACGTGACGAAGAGGAGCCATCCAGCCATGTGAGAAATGCCCCGCAAACCCGTCCGGAAACTCCTACGTTGCAAAAAATATCGGCGAGATCAATCATGGCAACCATTTCTTTTTCAGGAAACAGATGAATCATTTTTTTGGCTCTGTTTTAACCTCGACAGATATTTCCCGGCATTTTCCCATTATCAAAACTGTATCTTTTATACCAAGCGTGCACGAACAGTTGTTAATTAAGCTGATGTGCGAATCAGTGTTGCCCGTTCGTACGAGTTTATTATTAGGTTATGTAGCTAAGTGCCCCAATATTAGAGAAAGCTAGAAATAATTCCATCCCACTCAGATGTAATGAACTTTGGAGTGAATCCATAGTTGAAACAAATACCATACATTTTCTCTATTCCATTCACTTTCACTTTGCAGACCCCTACGGCCCTACACTTTCTGGTTCAACTGGCATCGAAGCAAGCAGTGGAGTAGAACTTTCTCCATGCATGAGCCAAGTCTCAGCCTGCAAAATTGCTTCCAAAACATCCACTATGGATGGCCTCCATGATTTTGAATCAAAATTAAATATACAAACTTGGAATAGAATTTATTGACTTCCACATCTGGCCTCTACGGAGCTTGTAAAGCATCGGATTCAACGTACAAATAAAACTAAATACCGCGCGGAGGTGGCTTCTCCACCACACATTTTTAGAATCCAAATTTCCTTTGTATCATGGTAGGCCCCGTGAGTTCGCGTTTGAGAAAAAGAATATGCCATCCGTTTAACAATAGTTATTGTTCTAGCTTTGTCCTAAACAAAAAATTCTAACTTTGACCATCAATTTCTAAAGAAGATCTTATAACATGTAGTAAATTTTACATTATGAAAGTATTTCTTATGGTAAATCTAAAAAAATATAAATCTAACAATATCAACTATACTTTTTGAAAAAAATAATGGCCAAAGGTTAGAAAAAGCTAAAACGACATATTGATCCCTCGGTTTTGGAATTTGTGCACTCAATACATTATAAATTACTATATTTTGCTATATCTTGACGAACATGTCGCTACCTAAAATGATAATTAATTGTGACCGGAAGGAGTAGAATCCAAAAGCCTGTTAACAGTTTTTGCTTGTTTTTGTCCCGGTCGAATTTTCCCTTACTGCACACCTCTTATGCTTTTGCTAACTGAAAATTTCATTCGATGACTGAAGAACACCATCAATGGCAGCAGGAATGGGATAGGATTTTAGGGGTTAGGGCTCATAGCAAGGTGTTTGCTAGCAGAATAATTGGGAGATTCCCAGATGGGCCTGCGTGCCGATCATCACTTCGCTTAGCTCAATTTGGAAGTCTGCAGTCCCCTGAAACGGGCACGCTTTGGCTTTTACCTTGCACTGACGTTAACGCAGAGAGTACAATTTTCCTGGAGTTAATTGCACGCTCCGGACGCTCATGAGGAGGGCGCAGAGTCTTGCGGCCGTTCTACGAAGCGACGGCGAAAAGGGGAAGCGGGCGCAGGAAAATGGTGAGGCAAAGCAAGGGGGAATGCCCTGCACGTTCCGTCCCGTTCCGCAGCGAGCCGGGGTTAGTTGGTTGGTGTAGTGGCGTGGCGGAGATATATTTTGACGCTGACCCAACCAACCCCGCCCCCGCCCGGCCTCCATCCACGCATCCCCACCGCGCCACCAACCCCGTTCGCTCCGAGCCTCAGACCAAACCAAATCACCAATCGCCGGCGCCACCTATATATCCCGTCC